>NC_079404.1:17980719-18322258 GCF_029220125.1 Pseudoliparis swirei
CACAGGGATAATTTACTATCATGATTACATTTTTTCCTTGTTTTTCTCATTTAAGCAGAAATAAAGATGGATGAAGAACAGAGGGAATGATAAAGCATCTCATTCCCCCAGGTGGGAATCGTGGCTAATTTGTTGATTGAAGGTTATGAATTATACATCATTTCACTGAAAGGACTGTTTTGGATGGTTTTAAGGTCCATTACTGCAAATCTATCTGCCGCCTCTAAGCTTCAGTGGTCCAGGAAACCGCCAAATTAAGGTAATTTGGAGGCAGATTGAGCAATTTCGGTAGTGAAGTGTTGTTTACTCACATGAAGCTTCATGAATATTTGCTCTGTCGTTGGGTTACTTCTGGCTTGTCTTTCTTTGTCACGTCCTCGTCCAGTCAATAATAGGCTGAATACTTTCTAGCAACTGTGTTATTTGTGGGCTCTTTCCTGAAATATAATGAAATCAAACTTTATGTTATTGTGTAATTTTTTCATCAGGAGTTTTCTCTCAACATGACACCATCTACAGGAGATATGTATGTGCTTTATGAATGATACTTATCAAATGATTGCTCTTGGCCTCAACATTTGTAAATAATATTGTGTCAACCATGCAACTCCATGTTGCCAGTTGATAATATGCAATAATTCAAGCAAAGCAAAACTGAAAAACATTTTTTAATTGAACACAAGCTGGTGTGTAGCTCTTTTACGTTACCCACGACTGGACATTTCATTTAAAAACTTGCAATGTAAAAATGTGCATGTAATGCCACCTAAATTAAATGTTCATCAACATAATGGAGGACATGAAGCTACCAACTGAGCATATGGCAAAAATATTTGAAGAAGATTGAGCTTTTTATTGGTTTAAAGGGAGCGTGTAGAGCGCCTATAATCCTGTCGTACACACTGACTCCATCCTGGCATCTCAAGTTGCTGAGTGGACTGGAAACGATGAGCAGCGCACAGCAAAGGAAGTCTTGGCCCAGATATCCGCTGGCCACACCGGAACTCCAGAAATATATCTCTTGGCCCCGAGCAGCGGCATGTTGTCCGTCGCAGGAATATTTTATTTATTTATTTTCAATATTTGCAGACGTACAATTTCATAAATACAGTCAAACCTATTGCAGGAATTATAATCGATGCTTTCCGAGGCGGCCCGCACTTAGACTGTACTGTGGCCGGCCATCCAGGTACTTTAAAGGCCGGCCAAAGTATATTTGGCAACTCATTTTTTTTATTTGGGTGTCTTTATAGAATATCAGGGGTGGCTCTCTCTCTCTTATCAATTGAAATACATACCATTTGATATTTAAATACCGTGGTATACCATATTACCTCCTAAGCCTAGAAGGAAACAGCAGGATCCACCAAAAATGTTCCAATAAAATTCAGAGGACCACCGTTTATTGACTAATGTAGCAGGCTTCGTACACAACATGTATATTGTTGGGAAGGTTGCATGTAACATAATATGCCAACTAGAATCCAATTGAAAAGGTACTTTTTAATTCTTAATTCCACTGTATATTTATTCAGGTATTCAGAAAGTGATATGTATATACATATATATATATATATATATATATATATATATATGTATATACAGGACTGTCTCAGAAAATTAGAATATTGTGATGAAGTTCTTTATTTTCTGTAATGCAATTAAAAAAACAAAAATGTCATGCATTCTGGATTCATTACAAATCAACTGAAATATTGCAAGCCTTTTATTCTGATTTATTGCTGATTATGGCTTACAGCTTAAGAAAACTCAAATATCCTATCTCTAAATATTAGAATATCATGAAAAAGTATACTAGTAGGGTATTAAACAAATCACTTGAATTGTCTAATTAACTCGAAACACCTGCAAGGGTTTCCTGAGCCTTGACAAACACTCAGCTGTTATAAATCTTTTTTTTTACTTGGTCTGAGGAAATATTAAAATTTTATGAGATAGGATTTTAGAGTTTTCTTAAGCTGTAAGCCATAATCAGCAATATTAAAAGAATAAAAGGCTTGCAATATTTCAGTTGATTTGTAATGAATCCAGAATGCATGACATTTTTGTTTTTTTAATTGCATTACAGAAAATAAAGAACTTTATCACAATATTCTAATTTTCTGAGACAGTCCTGTATATATTACGTAATCAAAGCATTCTGACAACAAATGGGTGATCAGAGTTAATTAAACACTGTATTCAGTTTATTTTTCCCGATAAATGAGGCCGTTATTGTTGATAACACAAGCTATTATCTGCAGCCACATAGCGTCAGTCTCAAAGTCGCTGTGGAAATGAGCTGCAGCACCAGCTCACTACTCAGTGTCGGGTGACAGCTTTCCCTGCATCTCAAGGTGTCTCGGTCCCAGTTCAAATAAAGCCTGAAATAACAAACACACTAATCTGTCAGTGTTAAAGTTAATCAAAATGTAATAAACTCACTGTCACGTTGTGGTAAAGAGGATTTGGGATTATTGAGGAGTGCCGCAACAAAATAGCAGTAAATTACCTCTCAGATAGACTGACAGTATCGTTTAATGAAGCAACAAGTGTGTTTAATGTTGTCACTTTGTGTATCCAGGTTAATTTAACAACATTACGGCAGGGATATGTGTATAAAGAGTCGTTATGTGGAATTGGGCGGCAACAATATGATCACTGTTTTGCCTTGGAAATTTAATTCAAGGAACAGTTTGACATTTTGAATTTTGACAGCATGAATAAATACTAGTCATACCTTTTTGATATATATATATGTATTTATCAAACAGGTATGACAGTAGTAATATATATAGCACATCTATTTAATTTGCCCTTTTTGTCATTTTAATACTGTTTTTTGTTAAATGAGTTTAAACATGTTCATTATTGAGCTTTAGAGGTGCTGGTTGTTTGATTGTGTTATAATTGCATAAAGCCAGGCTAACTGTTCCACTCTTTCTAGTTCTAGTTTCTTTTAAACTAAACCAGCAGCTCGGAGGCTTCATAGTAAATGAACAGATAGAAGAGTGGTCCCAATCATCTCTTCCAACTGTCCCATATATGGGACAATATTTAAATCTGAACATCTTTGAGAAGTGAGTCAACTAACATACCCTAAATCCACCCACTGTATAACTTAAACAAAGGGAAGAAAGTGTGCAAGGGGATAACTAATTAAACCATATGACAAAACCATAACATCGAGCGACCCCTGCTCAAAAGAAATTTGACCTTCACTAGAATTCAAGATGAAAATGCACAGATCTTAGCCCTCTATGGGGCCCACAGAGCAAGGGTAGCATTGTCTTTAAACCCACCCACCAGCCCTCCATCCAGCTTTGTTCTCAGGCTCATTTGCATGAATGGTGGAAGGAAATATAATTTGCTATTCGCACATTTACAACTTTAGGGGCCTAATATTTAAAATAAGGACTTATCCCGTGCCTGTCCTTGGGGCGAATAGCCACTAGCCGGCTCTTCCGCTCTTTTTGTAACCAGTGTAATGTTATCATGAAAACATGGGGCAATTATCGAGCTAATGTTAGCTAGCTACTAAGTAAGATAAAGGAAAACCTGTAGGTCTTCATCTACAAACTGTAGTCAAAGCATAGGGAAGCACATCGCCAAATAATCCGTCATTAACACCAATAGCTTAATTTCCAGAACACAGAAATGAGAGACCAGTCTTGTGCTGTGATTGTAACGCAACACAGTTGTTGCAGGAAAGGTAAACAATGTATTTAATGATGTAGATTAGCCCCAAAGACGACGATCTATAATCAAATAATCAGAAATGTCAATAACACCAGCATGTTGTCTGTCCGGCTCAATGAAACATATGAGGCCAGAGTCTAAAAGTAATACACAAGCATATTTATTGTAATATTAAGTAAACAAAGCAACCATAGAGAGTTAGTAATGAGTAATGTCAGCATGTGTGGATGTGTGGAAATGTCTGGAGCAAACTAAACTAAACTAAACAGCCGTGTTGAGAAGACCGTTCCATGTTCAGGTGGCGATCTTTATAGCTGGAACCACACCAGGCTCGGGCTCAGCCGCTGATGATCAACATCATTAAAGACAGACAAGCTTTTTTCAAAAACAAGCTGATGTTCATTCAGTAATGTTCTTTTCAGAGATTTATGTTTCTATTTTCATGTAAAATAGACAGGATAGGCTTTAGAGCGTGGCAACCATGCGATAAACCGGTCGCTCCAACCCCGTTGGTGTCTCCGTGTTTTTGTCTTATAACGTTTATCCTCCGTGTCTTTTCAGTTCATCAAACTAAATTGTGACTCTTAGTTTATTCCGATTGCATATTCCAATTCACGTACAATTACCAAATTCCTCATCACTCACACCTGGAGTCCAGCCTGTCTCTCTGCACCTGAGCCTCACCCCGTGACATCATCGGCCATGTTCGACAACATGTTTATCACGTCAAACTATTGAAAATGGAACGACAAGACAATTTTGTCCTTTTGCTTCTTTGCGTCAAAATATATGTATTAAAAGGAGGTGCACTTGTTCAACCGTGCGAACGCAGCCTCCCACTTTCATTCCTTCAACCACCTTCCCCGAAATGCTGTTGTCGAAATACTTGTGTTTATCCCAAAACCTGTTGATGTTGTCATGTCACGGGCTGTCTCTAGTGCAAGGGAGGAGTAAAAACAAGCACAATTATAAGGTTTAAAATGAACGGGAAGGTTTATTCATTCAAACAAAATTAAAACAAAGTCCATTCCTCAACAAAAAGCGTCCCGGGGGAAAAAAACATTCCTTAAACAAAAACGTATCTTCAGCAACGTCCACTTAACAAAGTCCTCCTCTTGTTCGTTCTCTTGGGCTTGTCTTCATCCTGGAGGCCCTTCCACTCCTGGCTTGTCCAGCTCTTTCCCTCCTTCTGCTCTCCCCTCTGTCTCCTCTTAAGCTTCCCAGCCCTGCCTCAATTAGCTGTCCTAAACACCTGCAGCTGGGTGAGTGGTGAGGCAGTCTGGGAGCTGTAGTTTCCGCCCGAGCGGCCATTTTGGCAGGTGGCCGCTGTACTGGAGTGGGAATGTAGCGTCCCTCCACTACCTGTCCCCTTGAGATGCCACAATGTCTTAATGCCCGAATGTTCTTCTCCTCCGTCAGCAATATGAGCTTTCCTTTGAAGCATGCGTCTCTACTCCATTGGCTAATTGGTTTAAGCTGGTCACAAACAGGAAAGAGGCCAAGTGTCACAAAGTGCCATAACAACCCCTGTTGAGATACATATTCTGAATGCGTTGTATGCATGTCCAAAAAAAACCACCTGAATAATATCGTCATATTTACTTCGGCCATATCAATCCCGTCAAATATGAGTGTTCATGCCAACGCAGTCCCTGTTAGCTCCGCCAGCTCTGTTGCCTTTGTTTGCGATGTTGGGAGCTTTCATCAGCTCAGAGCGGAGGGGAGGCGACACCTCTGCTGTGATTACCAAACGTGACGCCTTTAAGCGTCACTCACAGGCAGACTCCTCTAATAGCTTCACTGTGGGCTCATTAGACATTTGTTTTTTTAGATTATGATTCACAAGATAGATCTTTTAAGATTGTTTTTGACGTGATCTAGGTTCTCCCTGACCACATTGTGACATGGACAGCAAAGGTTTATACTATTTCTTTGCCTATAAGAGCTCTAAACAGCCAAGCCATTTCATCTCAGCTAATGGCTTCATGCTCTTTAGTCAACATCCTCCTCACTCTTTGAACTGCCTTTTACCTTTGCCCATTATGTTGATGGCAAGGACATCAAATATAAACTAAAAGCTCATGAATATTGGGAAACAGGTTTACTTGAGGAAAGGCGTATTTGTTTTCTTCCTTTTTATCTGTTTATGTAAACTATAACTTCTTAAGACAAATTGTACTTTCAGTTGTTTTTTTTAGCCCTGCAAACAGCCCAAAGTCATTTATATGTGATATCTCTAAAACCTCAATAAATCTGAGACTTTACTCCTGTCGACTGCTTCTTTTAAAACGGAGTCATTCAAACTGATTAAACTAGACGGTTGCTATTATAAAAGGAGCTGGTAGCTGAAGCAAGGGGTCTGAATTATTCACAAAACATCCTGGGGATACGCTGGGCTCAGCCCGGCTCATGAGGCACATTCTGCGATGATTGCAACACACCAGGAGCAACAGGGGAATGTCAGCTGTGCATCCGACCTCTGATAATGTTGCTCGAAAGGAAGGTGTTCAGCGTTTGAGGCTCTTCTTGTGCAGAAACACACTCAACACATTTCAATCATTTCTTGAGGTGCCCTCTTCTTTATGAACGTCTTTATTGATACTTTCTGGATCATTTCCGGATCGTTGTGAGCGCCCCTTTGGGAGAGGGAACCCTCCTCTGGGTCTTCCTCTTTTTTTCTCCCCGGTAAATAGTTTATTTGTGGGGAGTTTCTCCTGTTCCGATGTGAGTTCCCAGGACAGAGGATGTCGTATGTGTAGAGATTGTAAAGTCTTCCGAGGCAAACTTGTGATTTGTGATTTTAGGCAATACAAAATGAATTGAATTGCTCGCATGGCTCAGGGACAATAAATATAACATGAAGTAACGTAAACGTAATGTTTGGCAAGATACTTTATTTCGAGTCTCTGCTCTGCCGGTCCCGTCCCTCCATCTCTATTGCAGCTGATAGAGGGGAGAGACACAATACCCCATATCCCCTACAGCTGAGGCCAATGAGGCCCCTTCCCGGCACATGTTCCCTGAGACCGCTCCCCTCTGCAGCTGAGCCTAACCACACCCCAGCCACCACAATGATGTTTTATTGATTGATATTTGCACACCAGTGTACTAGGTATATTTTGGTGTTTGGGTGGTTTAAGTCAGAGAGGAGGCCTTCCTCTATCATCATTATCTCAAATGCAAATTTAAAAAAGACTTATTTACTTAGTTTTGCCATCTTCTGTGACATCTAACATACACATCGCCTATATAACTTACAGTTTGTTAAGTACCAGTCATAATTTAATTTCACAGCTTTTCGTGAGCAGCAGCGTTCATTTAAAATGAATGCGACCGCATAGATACTCAACTAGAAACGACTCCAAAAAGACACACAAGTACGGAGGATGCAGTCGTGTGATTTGCAGTGCGTGTTTCATGTTTTATCCATGGATTCTGTGCAGATACACTAAAATGAAGACCGCCACCAACATCTACATCTTCAACCTCGCCCTGGCCGACGCCTTGGTCACCACCACGCTACCATTCCAGAGCGTCAACTACCTGATGGGGACCTGGCAGTTTGGAGACATCGTGTGCAAGATGGTGATATCCATCGACTACTACAACATGTTCACGTCGATCTTCACACTCACCACCATGAGCATTGACCGCTACGTCGCTGTGTGCCACCCAGTCAAAGCGCTGGACTTCAGGACGCCGCGCAACGCCAAGATTGTCAATGTCTGCAACTGGATTCTCTCCTCCGCCATCGGGTTGCCTGTGATGTTCATGGCCTCCACCGCCGTCACTCGTAAGCACGTGCACACACAGGCACCATGATACCGACACTGCATAGGGGAGTGTGTTTGGACTTTGCATGAGAGGCCTCTACATATTCAGGATCTCATACATAATTAGATATACTGTATATCCTTCATGACAACCACAATAAATAGATGAAATGAGATTTAAACTAATCCCAATGGCAAAAAACAGAATCGAATAGAGATAGTGACCAGACAAAAGAAATATGTATTCGCTACCCTGGATAACAGTGCTCAATTATTTTTTAGTCCTCGGAAGACGATGAGTTCAACAAGGACTCAACACAAAACTGGAAGAAAACACATTCATGCACTGCGTTCCAGCTTTAAGGAGCAATTACGTACTCCAGCAGGCTCTATAAAACGAGACAATCCAAAAGAGTTGCTTTGGTTTTTCTGTGTAGTTGCACAAAATAACCATTAAATGCTCGATGCCTCGCTGGTGGCTAATATAACTGTCTGCGTCGTCGAGAGGCTACCTGCAAAGTCTGGCTTCACCTCTGTGTAGTTGCCGTGGTAATTGGTGAGAAATCCGCGACTAACATAGTTAAAATGTGACCTGAGTAATGAGAGGTTCACAGACTAGTGCAGTTTGCATAGTACTAAAAGATGTTGCTTTAGTGCCACGACACATAGCGTTCAGACCTGACGGGGGGATTGTCGGGCACATTTTTATACCTTCATTATAAATGTTGGACTGCAGAGAGATGACAGAAGATTATGGAAGTCGCTATTTACTGACATTTTAAAGATTGTTCAATTAATAATAGAAATAATTGTAATCAAAACATAAAAAAAGATATTGGTTGCAACCCTGAACACATTTTCGAGGATGGAATCACAGATGTTTAAAAAGAGCTGGATACGTAATAATAATAATAGTGGTTCATAACTAATTGAGAAATGTCTTGTGTGTATGTAATACATGTTTGCACCTGTATTTACCTGTGAACATACGTCTCATCACCCTGCACAGCCTCTGGCATTGACTGCCAGTTAATATTCCCCCACCCCTCTTGGTACTGGGACACCCTGATGAAGATCTGCGTGTTTATCTTTGCCTTCATCGTGCCTGTCCTCATCATCACCGTCTGCTACGGCCTCATGATCTTCCGGCTGAAGAGTGTGCGCATGCTGTCGGGCTCCCAGGTTAAGAACAAAAAAGATATTTCTGCATACATTGAGATCTAAATGGTGATTTTAGAATGGAAGCATTTGTGATAATTTTGAGAAACCGTAACCCTTCGTGTGTACCAACTGCATAGCCGTTGCTACTTACACGATAACTAATTGATTTATCTTAGAGCAATGAAGCAAAATAAAAAGCTGCCCAGAGCTACGGTGCACCCATTGCTCTAAAGAGAAAGCGATTAATGAAAAACAGCTAACGCCAGAGGTTGAGGCTCCATTTTAATTCAATGCAGTAATGCAATATTTTGACTAAATACACCAAACTCTGGCTCCAGAACATGTGTCTATTCTCATGAAGATGTATTAATTTACAGTTGATAAAAACGGAAAATGAAAGTGGTTGCAGAGACTAATCATGTCTCTTTGACCTCTTTTCTTTCTTTACATCATCCTTTCACAATTTTTCTCTGCCTTTTGATCCTCTCCCCTTCACTTCTCCTCTCATCCCCTCTCACCATCTTCTCTCCCGTCATTTTTCATCCTCCACAATTCTCTGGGACTTCTCCGTCATTATATGCTTCACCTCACTCTGCTGCTTTCCTCTTTGTACTTTTCTTCATCCCTCATGTTGTTCTCCCACTTATACCGCAACCCTAAACATCCTACCTCCTTCACACACACACACACACACACACACACACACAGGAGAAGGACAGGAACCTGCGTCGAATCACCCGAATGGTCCTGGTGGTGGTTGCCGTCTTCATCGTATGCTGGACTCCGATCCACATCTTTGTCATCATCACGGCTCTGATCAATATCCCCACCACCACGCTGCAGACTATCACCTGGCACTTCTGCATTACCCTCGGATACGCCAACAGGTTCGCACGACGCATCAGCAATTGGACAAATATGTTCATTGTCACCTGGAAACTATTACTCTTAAAATGTCAGGAGATACATTATTAGAGCTTGGTTTAGCATTGATGAAAGGATGCTCTTCATACAAAGTGAAAGGTGTGTTTTACAGATTAAATGGTTTTGACTTTTTGATAATGTACATTTGTTGGTTTATGGTTGTATACAATGCTTTAAGTTGACTGGTAGTTAAGCTACCCTATACTGTAAATAAAGGTCACAGTTTGTATCGTTAAACTGTGACCTTGGTTTTGCCCCATGCAGCAGTTTGAACCCAGTCCTTTACGGCTACCTGGATGAGAACTTCAAGCGTTGTTTCCGGGAGTTCTGCACCCCGCGTCCCTCAGTGTTGGAGATACAGAACTCGTCTCGGACCGGACTCACGAGCCGCAAGCTCCCACAGCGCGACCAACACAGCGCCAACACCGGAGATAGGTCCAATCAACAGGTAGGTGCATAGCAGTGTCTGCATACATCACAGTACATTCATTAACCGTGCAACGCTCTCGGATAGACGCTGATTTGCTTTCTTCAGAGTTAAATGAGGGGATCAACTCAGCTGCTTGGCTTAGCTTAGCATACGTCTTGTCGTCACCATGACGTTGCAAGGTTGCCAAACTGCAAAGAAGTCACTTTGCCCGGCCACCGGGCGCACAGCCTCGATAAAACAACAAGTTGTTCTTATGAGCATGTCGGCAGACTTATTTTAAACTTTTGGAGAAAGCGAAACTAGTTGTTTCTTGTCTTGATGCTAAGCTAAGAATGTGGCTTTAAATGCCGTTCAGACGTGAGAGTGGTGGAAATCTTCATTTTAGGATAATGCCTGTGAACAGACATTCACGTTAGAATAAGAATAAAAATACTGCATGTAAGGTAACACGGACAATCTTTCTCCTCTGTAAACTCCTCTCTGTAGGTATGACTAGCATTGGAGGGGTCGTCGGTGGACTCTCGCTGTTGCGTTGCCAACGACGATCTTAACTCAGAGGTCACGCAGGTCACCACAGGACTCTGACCACGCCAACGCAAATTGACACGTACGTACAAACAATCCAGGACATGACAGAGACTCAATAGCACCCCGTAACCAACCACGCATCATTACAAGACTCCTCCTGTGTGAAGAAGCACTTGCACTAAATTGTGCATTAACGCAATTACAACTTTTAGTTTAGTTTTTACTACGATAACAAAAAAGACTCTAAAGTGCAGAAAACAGACAGATTATAAAAGACACTCCAACAAGACACTTTTATGACGATGTTTTCTTCTGTATGCTCCCGATAAAGCTGGCCACATTGATCCAAGCCTCCTCATCCGTAATTCTCTAGGTTATAAAACAATTCGATCAATGCGTTGCTCTATTTGCAGAGTTTCTAGGATTTCCCTCCAATATATCCCTTTCCCAACAGCAATTTTCTTTTAGAATTGTTCAACTGTGCGAGAGGACAGTTGTCCGGAAATGTGGATTCTCGGGTGTAAAGGATCTAATTGGATTTGTGTTACCGAATGCCCAAAAGCTCGGTGGCTCTCTCACCACACGAGGACATCACCGGACAGGAGGCGTTATTCAAAGTCATTTACAGCACCAACTGTGCTTCTAACCCGCCTTCTGTATGGATCCCACCCGATCACCACCGTGGGTCACTTCAAGAGGACTGACATACATGTGTGTGCTCTCTCTCCTCTCAACCCACCGAACCTTTTGTAGTTATCTTTCTTGCCCTTTCATCTCTGTAAAAAAGTGTTTACTGGACTTGTCATGATGGAGACAAGCAGTAGAGCACTGCGTGTTCCTCTCCGCTGAATTTGACAAACGTCTGGATGTACAGAAGGAAACCCGTCTCTCTTCGTCACCCTGGATCCTCGTGCTGAACTGTGGATCCTCTCAACATAAAAAAAGCAAAGTCGGTGCATCAGCGTGTTTGCACAGCGCACAGAGCATGCTATTGTGGTATATAGTGCAACATATGGCCCGACCAGTGTATGATTAACCACAGCTTAACAGCTGTTACAAAATGTGTGGGTTTTAATGGAGTCCCTTCTCCTCTGTGAGCCAAGGATTGTAAATCTGTTGTAACCTTTAGAATTGCTTGTGCTTACGTGCTGTTCTGTACACTATACTTGCCAGTTGCCTTTACAGAAGCTCTAATCGATATTCTGTGTATCAGTATTTTTTTGTACGATGTGTTAAAGATTAACATGATTGTATTAACTATTAACCTCCCGTGTACAATAGTGTAAGTATTCTGGGTGTCTTTTGTTTTTTTTATGAACATGAAATCATGACTTTTCGAGGAAATGATTTGTGACGATCACAGTTATTGTGCCTCGTTTTGTCAAATTGAATCTGCCTTGTTAAACTGAAGAGATGAATATTAATCAGAAGGCTGTGTGTACAATTTTAAATTAAGAGTTTAACTTTGACTGTTTCATTATTTTTTTTGTACATACAAGCATATTTATATCCGTTTATATTTGGTATCTCTGCTTTGTGTGTTTTTTTAAAGAATATTGTGTCGACTGTTATTATTTTCAGTTTTTCAAGTTTCCAGCTGACAACTATTTATAAACATGTTGCCAACTTGTCTAAGATTCAAATATTACCAGACAGCAGATGAGTTTGGCTTGTGTGTGGCACCGAGTGTCAAATGCGTCATTGCAAGTCACCCTTTTATGGCCTGTCATGTATTTCAGGGCGAAATGAAGATTAAATAAATAGGTATTATTCTGTGCTTTAAAGCGCCGCTCGCTGTTGGCTGTGATGAATAGGTAAATGCTGTTCCTGACGCCTGAGCAACAGAACCCCTGATGCCATGTGCTCTAGTTTTCATCTTAGTTATGTTCCTGGGCTCCATCCAGCACCAATGTCAAGCCTCCACAAACAAATCCTCCACACAATGAAAAACAGCAGTCAGTCTTTTCACATGTTTGAAGCAATTATTTTCTCACAAGATGTTTAGAGACATATCTCAGATGTTACTTTAACTCCTTTAAAACAAGTAAAAGCACACAGTTTGAAAACATAACATGTCTGTATAGCTCAGCTGCTGAACTGGGCTTTCTGGAGAAAGAAATACATGTTCCTTATCGTACATTGTTTTTTATTATCCATTTCCAAGATGTTTTCCTTTTACAATGAGTCGGCTGGTGGGAACATTAAAAAGCCAGCACGGGAGTTAATGATTTCTTATTTCTATAGCTAAATACAGCTGATAACCTTTCAATTATGAGGAGCCTGCTTTTATCAAAACAATAAATACATTCAGCACAAGCTCGACAGGCTTGGCGACAGTAATTTGTTATTATTAAAACATAAAATGTATTCCCAATGAGATGAAGAAAATCAACAAACATTTTCTGGAATGAAACGTGACAATTGGCATTAAAACACATTTTGCAGCAGGCCACACGTATGAATACACTTTTGAAAATGTATTTTGGAAAAAGGGATTTCATAAACTGTACACACGCCACCAATTAATTTCTTTTTTATGTGCTTGCTTACATGACTTGTGGTACAATCATGACTTGTAAATGGCATTTCTCAATTTTTACTTTATGGACAATTCTCTGTATCTGTATCACAATGCATATACAAAAAAATACTGTTATTAGTTGTCTATGGAATAAAATGTGCTTCTAAATCTCGCTGAATGCTTTTTTTCTGGCTTCTTAATAAAGATTCACCTGCATGCGGCGTGTACTGACTTCAAATAAAAGTATATATTTCATTCTCAACCTGAAACACAACACAGCTTTTCTTCTACACTCAGAAATGAGTTGTCCAAATAACAAGCAATCAAAATGAATTATGAGGATACTTTCAGAACATATACGGAGCAGACATAATTGAAATCAGTTGTAGGATGGAGCTTTCCCCCCCATCATTCACTAGTTGTTTCCTGGAACTGGAATTTACCACCAAATTATAGCTGTAATAATGTAAAGACTTCCTACTGTAACTACTCTCCATATTTCAGCCATAAAGTGCTGCATCAGCTCATGGAGCATGAGCATGGGGCTGTGGATTTAGTTGTCACAGCAGCAGATATTTTGATTTGCAGTAAAAGCACAGGAGTAACAAATAACATTTACGACAGCTCTGGTTCCAGTCATCTGTCACGGTGTGGCACATCAGAGAGAGAGAGCATGCACAACACCAGCTCCCTGGAAGTGCACCTCGACATATACACATGTGGACATGTTTGGCAAGATACATATCCTCCGTGTCTGTGAGAGGTGTAAGGAAAGTAGGAAATCCTTTTAAAATGCAGAACACCAGAGTGGATTGGACTCTTTAAAAGCGGCGGGAACAATCATGTACATTTGAAGGGCATATTTATAATCTTTCATAATTGTATCTGCACAATAAGGGATTGAATGTAATGTTATATACTGTATACTATTTCAATAATAGGCCCTTTTCACAGCAGCCATTTTGACAAATCATAGCAGGATGATAAAAGGTGTAATTCATTCATTATGGTCCAGTGGGTCACAGCCCTGCATGCACAAAACAAGGCTCACCTACATGGAATAGGGACATCATTAATGTTGTTGACAGAGCGGTGCATGGATAACATATACTTTTGGAAGATAAACCCAGAAGTTAGCGGCACATTAGTTCACTTGACAAGAAGCCAATGAGATCTTTCCATTGGACGCTCGATTAATGCATAAATATGCTCTGTGGAAAACACAAATTTATGATAATTACACGTTTTGTTCTGCAAGATAATCTTCACAAATGAACACCACCTTTACAATTTTTGAAGCTTGAATGCAAATTGACAGAAGTATATGGCGAACGTTAGGTGATAAACAAACTACACTACCATCGCACACAACGGAGCCAGGTTGTTAAGACCATAAAATGCTTAAAAATACACGAGGAATAATTACTCCGTATTTATATCGTAAAACAAAACTTTAAACCTTGTCGACCTTATCTCAGGCATCTAAACAAAACCCCATGAAAAAAAACGTTGACATTGCGATCATCTGACATCCTTTGCTCCTTCCTATTCTAGGGAGTGATTCTCAATTATTAGGCCCGCTTAACAGCAGGTGCGTTTCATTTTCTTCTGCTCACCGTATGCTTTTGACCCCGCCCCCTCACTCAGCAAGTGGCCACGCCCCTGACATATAGCGTCTACGTATCATCAAGTAAAAATCCTGTTTCCACATCATTTTTAGATTTCACACCGGGATGTCTTGATCGCGTGAGTGATTACCGAACATGAGAAAAGTTTGAGTGGTCTAAAAAATGTTACTTCAGATGTCGGATGAAATACAAATGTGCTCAGTGCGCAGACATTATCAACCCAGGCAATCTGTGAGGGCACCGGGGATCCAAAGTGTATGCATGTTCAGTGTGCATGAAGGGCTGTGAGAGGAAACGTCACCAGCTCGGTCCCAGGAGGGCGTGGCAGCATCGCCGCATGAATGTCTACGGACACGCCTTCATCTCCACCCTGCCGGGAAGCCGGCCATTATGTTATTGGAGTTGGCAGCTTGATTGCTCCCGTCACAGGGATTATTATCAAGTGGCGTTGAATGCCCCCTCTCTCTGCAGAGACAAGCCCATGTCTGTTCGGAAATCTAATCAACCAAACTGGAGTTGGATGACCTCATATTTCTAGACTTTTTTTTTCTCCTTCAGATATGTGATACTATGGCCCATTAATATCCCCTGTATGGAATTTGCTGTTTGCGGACTGGAAGCAACAGAGAACGTACTAATGCACACATTCTGTTATTATTTTCTTTAGATTGTGCATATTTGGTTAAGTTAATCATCTCGTTACGATTCTGCACCTGCTCACTATGTAAATATTAGTTGTCATGACATTATCGATTAAAATGTTTTGTACATCCTGTAATCATGTTTGAGTTGAGTGTCGAATATCAGAGTATCCTCAACCGGCATGGGCTAAATAATGAAATTCAACACTGCACCTGTACTTACAGGAAATGTATTTCCTATTCATTTGAGAAAGTCACACAATGCTCTGGATGTCGTGTTCTGCTCCTTTGGCTCCAGGGAAAAGTCATGTTTATCTTTGCCCCTGCTTGTGGATTTTTTTCAGGTCATAACCAAAGCCCTAAGTAAACCAGCTCTGAACCAATGGACAGAATAATGACTTTTTAAAAGCAAATAGTAACGCAAGAAAGAGTGAAATTGTAAGTTCTGAACCATGCCAAATCCAGTTGAAGTCCCCGGAGCATCGATACCCCTGCAACTCAGTGCAGTCATAGAGCAGCGGTTCCTCCAGGCTATTTCACACCTCGATGAATGGAGAACCGGATCATCTGACCGGGAGGAACACGTTGCCGGTGCGGTTCACAGCCGATCAGGAGGACGAGAAGTGGATGTCGTAGAGAAAATCTTAAAGTGGGGAAATTAAAGTCCTGCATTGTCGTGAGAACACCGACAGGAAAGAAGCCAGAAAAACTAAACTGTCGGTGGAGAGAATGTGCCGCGATGCAAATGACCACTGAGTCCTTTGGAGCGGCCATTCACTGCTTTACTTTGTCTGCCAATGAATGAGCCACCCAGCAAAATCCGGCAGTATGGTAGCTGACCAATGAGCCTCCTCAGTGTGTCCTTGGATTAACCAGCCATCACTCTAACCACCCTACAGGGTGTAGTTTGTGTTTTTATTTCTCCTCGCTATCTACCTCTGACACCTGGAAGTTGAGAATGGCTGCATCTCAGGCGGTTTGTTTAAATCATTTGAAGTATTGCTGACTCCATTTTTTACGAAGCCATCATTCAGGAGGACAGTGGGGCAGCGGAGGCATCCAGTCAGGCGGTGTTCCCATCCATCCACCTGATTTCATGACCCTTTCCTCCAGCTCGTGCTTTGCGGTTCCCAAGCCTGCTCACGAAAGGATCGGCCATCAAAGTTTGATGATGCCCCTGTGACTATTATTTTACCATTGAGGTAGCTCCCCAAAAGTGAGAGAAGACTACATCTATCAGGCAAGAGTTCAAAAACAAAGAACTACAAATAAGAATTTAAAGTGAATATACTCCTATTTTCCGGGCAATGAATTTACAAATTATGGGAATAAAATGAAAATATTAGGGTTTTTTCCTCAGTCTATATTTATATCAAATCAAGATAGATCCAAGAGGCACATTTCATTTCATAAGCAGTCATAATCCCATAATTTGCCAAATAAATGTATTAATTTGTTAAATACATACAAGGTCCAGTGTGCCATGTGGTGAGACAAACTTGGTGAACCCATGGATCAATGGGGAAAGGTACCTCGATTAATGTTACTGTAATGATAAGTCATAATTTGATAACATGTTGACTAAATGTTTCACAACAAAGAATAATTGGGCATACATTCATTAAAATGCCTCAGTTAGTGTGTGTAACCAAGCTAGATCCTACAGCGTGACAATTAGGATAAGGCTTGCAGAATCAGTAACTTCTTTTAAATCACTTCTTAAAACCCATTTTTATAGAACAGCTTTTTAGTGATCTAGTCTTTTTATGCAGAACGTTGGTTCCCCTAATTTAGTTTGTCTGTTTTTATTTTTATTTTTTTAATGCAAATATTTTAAAAGTATTAAAAGCTTTTAAAGTAATAGTATTTTAATATTGGTTTCTTGCTATTCCACTTGTTTTGCTTTGACTCTCTGTGGAGCACTTTGTAAACATTGTTTTTAAAGGTGCTATATAAATAAAGTTATTATTATTATTATTATTATTATTATAATTAACTGGCAAAGAATAGCTGATAGTATCAATTATCTACTTTTCTTTCAGCAACATGCTGGTTACCTGAAATATTGTAAAAACAAATACTAAATATATTCACTCCAGCAATATAATCAACACTTGACAGTGCAGTCGTGTTGGCTGCCCGTGTGATGGGAGCATGCAGACAGTGTATGGTACACAAGTAAGTATAATCATACTGAATACCTAGAATTTAACTCACTGAAAAAGTGGAGGGTCTAATAAAAGATGCACTTTAGTTGCATCTTGGTAATATTGGGAGTTTATCTTTTTGGGACTTTACTCGTATTAGAGACTCAAATTCAAGGCACCGTATGTCAGCCTCCACCTCTGCAGTTCAGACTATTCTTACTTTCACTTGTCCCTCTTCCAGATTTGTGCAATTCTAATTCTAATATGATGGGGTATTATTTTTAAATGTTCCAAAAGGAAAAAACAATGCTATTCTAATAACACAAGTCTGTAATTTTCTTTCTATTACCAAGTCTCCATTTCCCCGATGATAAGAACCAAAGAACATTGGACTTGAAAATAGTCCTGTTAATGATCATGGCAATCAAGCACACAAATGGAGATAATGAAAAATAGCAGCATAATGTAACTGCACATCCCGCCTTCAATGACCTTTCTCCTGCTTCAAGTAGATTTCAGAAGACTGATAACGTTCTTATAATTGTGTCTTTATTCTTATTCAGTAGCAAATCCCACATATGTTCCTGTCTGCTGCCTTCATTGTGCTCTCAGCTTCTCTTATGCCAAGGGACTGGAGATAGAATCTGTTTGTATCCCTCAAGTATCTTCAACTCCTTTTTTACCGATAAAGACTGAATGCGAGGCCCGACAGTATATCACAAAAAGGAATGGAAACTAATCAAGACTCATATCATCCTCTGGGCACTCTTGTATTGTTCTCTCTAATGACAAAAGAACAATACCATCGCCACCACATCTAATAAGGTGTCTTTGACCACACCCAAAGGGATGGCTGCCAGGATGTGATCAGAAATATAATCTCCATCCCTGTCGATCTCTCCATGGAGAGTGATAAATGGACCTCCGTCTCTTATCACTGTTATCCTTCATACTGAGTTATTTTCCTCGAGTATTTTTCTGCAGCTATATAGAGAAAAAATATGAGCAGCAGTCCTTGTGGCACTTAACTGAATAGAGTATGATGTAATCACACATGGAAGGTGAACCTCAGCGATGTGATTGTAGAATGATGGGAGATTTCTTTATCGACATAAATGTGTGTAGCTTTCAGCATGTCATGGGAAATTAACCTCTGATGGCATTGTTGTACCTTTCTCTGCTCTTATTGATCCATTATCACGGCAAACGCGTTGATTCTTTCTGGATTTATATTTATATTCATGGCAAAAATAGTGCCATTCACATCAAATGATCAACCTCTTGCCATCGTGCACCATAACTTGTATATTCAGAGGCACATTTCCTCTTTGTGGAACAGTCAATTTTCCATGTACATTTTTCCACATCGAGATCTAGTGGGAAGACATCTGTAAATCATTCGCCATGGCTCGAGTGGGAACATAAGCAGTAATGTTCCTGGGTAAAGGCAGCAACATGTTCCAATGTATGAGGGGTTTATGTAACATAACAGCTAAGGTAGTCTGACAGATGCTGCCTGCTGAGGACAGCCCTACCGAGCTATCATGCATTTGTTTCCGTTTCGATCTTCCTCCAATCCTTTTTCGAATGAGAAACAACAAGAAAAAGGAGCTGTTGACATGCTGATAGTGAAACAAGGTTTGAAAAAATGATAATTAGCAAAAGTCAGGTAATTATCCAAAGTGCTCCCATCCAGTGGCTTAGTTGGGAATTAGCTTTGATTATAACAAAACATATCAGACGTCCTTTACAAAAAGTTGCACTTTTCTTGTATTTAAAGCTTTATGGGATGAACACACATAAGTACTCTGTACGTAAGATGAACAATAATTTAAAAACGTTGTGTTTTGTGTATTGCAAAATGTTAACATGTTAAACCAAGATGAACATAATAAATAGTATTACCAATACGGGTACTAATATTTATTATGTTCATCTTGTGTCAGCCTGAGGGTCAAACAGCCAAATAGTCGATGAAATTGTATTGAGCTCCTTCAAAATCTGTTATTTTCTTTTCTCTCTGTGGTTCTCACCACTACTAGTAATTGCCATTACTTTATCTCATACCTACTGTTATTAAACAGTGTACAACTTGGTGGGAATGCCATTAAAGTATAAAGGTATATTTGTGTCTTTAATACGCAAAGAAAAATGTTTTGAGAGCTAATTTCTCGTTTGTATGTAAAAAATACATATAAACTGAGAATAAGTAATGTGATAGTTTTGCTTATGAAACTATAATGTTTGGCTGCAAATTAAAAATCGTTGCTCTAAAAAAGTAGTTGCCGTAATAAAGACACAAATGTACCTTCATATTAAAGCACAATTTTCATAAACATTTAAGAAGAGGAACCAAGTAGTTTCTGGCTTTGTTTCTCACCGGATCCTTTTAAACGGGAAAACAACCGGAAGTCACTGTTTCATTGCGACGATCTACGAACGCAGCGAAAGATTATTTACATCTTCAGCCTTCGATCTCACCGCCTCGCATTTGATCGAGTAAGTCTACGTTGCATTCCAATGCTACATGATAACGCAGAAATACATATTTAGTTAAAAGAGCAGTTTTAAGTGACGGTTCGGGGATCGTTTTTTCCAGCTAGCCTTAGCTCCACGTTACTGTTAGCCAGAAAGCCATTGGATGCAACGTTAGCATGCTAAAGATGCTATCTTATACGAACATTACATGCTTAGTAATAGTTTGTTTAACGTGAAGTGTCCGATCATATTGAGCACGTAGCGTTAGCTCGGTCGAGCACATAGAAAGGGATTTATTATACTATATTATGTATTACTAACTTGAGCTAGATTAGTAACATTAACTGTTTAAACTACACATAAACAAACTCTTACAGGGCTAAAAATAAATCCGTTTTCCTCAGCATGACTTTATGAACTGATATTGCATCTGACTTTTCTCTCCAGCCTCTGGGACTCATCTCAGCAAGAATGACGGATAGATACAACATCCACAGTCAGCTGGAGCATCTCCAGTCCAAGTACATCGGCACTGGACACGCCGACACCAGCAAGTGGGAATGGCTGGTCAACCAGCACAGAGACTCGTACTGCTCCTACATGGGACATTTCGACCTGCTCAACTACTTCTCCGTGGCTGAGAACGAGAGCAAAGCCAGAGTCCGCTTCAACCTGATGGAGAAGATGCTCCAACCGTGTGGACCGCCTTGTGACAAACCCGATGATGCCTAAATTACGCTAGAGTGAGCGCTGGATGTTTTTATAGGATGTTTGTGCATTTCATTTTGTCTTCTGTTGGACACAACTTTATTTACTGCTAAACATATTCAATGTGAACCTGTTTTGAAATTTCTGACCATAAAACTGGCCCTAATTGACCACGCCAGCTCTAAATGGACTGTGCAGGTTCACAACAGATGATACATGGACATAGATCTTTACATTGATACTTCTGGACCACTTAAAACACATTGTCTTTTGCCCTGCAATTGTCAAGGAATTTTTTCTGTAAATGTTGAAGAAAACAAAGTAGGAAAAGCTTAAAGATCTTAAGATTTCCAAGAAGAGATGATGGAAAAGAGTGGTGGACTTTCATCTGTCAAGTATTGTATTAACTGATGGAGTTGTGTTCTGATGTTTTGATTTTTATTAAAATTCACGTGTTTCCATTCAAAATGTCATTTCTACGTACAGCTGTTGGGCCGCCACCAGTAAAATACTGCTTCAGTACTCTTGCTTCAGTCGTGATGAACACTATTCCTCTAAAAAAATCCCTCATGGAATTTTAATGATGGTGGTTTAGCACCCAGCTATTCAATATGTTCAGTGAGGTTTATTCTAAACACTTATACTCATTAAGTTGCTCAGTGACCGCTCATGTCTTGTATGAAAGAATTACAATTTCTCTCACTTTATATCTGTAAATTGCATCTGCCATTAACGGGACAAATTGGGCAAATTCTATTGTATCGTTTTAATATTGGATTTATTCTATCTAACGAGACAAAATAAAGAGAAAAGGACAAAGTCAGTAAGCTCAGACAAAGAAATTGGCTGGAAAAAAATGGGGAAACAAGGAACATTTTTATCACCAGTAACAATTGATATAGAATTAAAACTCTTTTGTATGTACAGTGCAGAGTACTCAGTTAATTCAGAATAGGGTGGGAAAGTGTTAAAACAATGATGTGGATACACTGCACTGGTTTCAGAAGTTGATTTCATTTGTTTGGCCTTGCAGGTTCAACATCGTTGTCTGTCTCCAGATTCTCGCACATGCGTCGATTCATCCGCCCAGAGATCAGCTGTGCATGACTGGTCCTGATCACGCTCTCGTTATGTCTGATTGCAGAGTAAAGTTACACATTGCTATGTATTTACTGTCGATTTTATGGAGAAGTCAAAAAAACAATCAAAGAACATAATTTGAAGATTTGTCTGATTTTCATACATGATCTTTGTGGTCAATGAAGCTACTAATTGCGTCTTCTGGTTCTTTTGAAGAGCAAGTGATAGCAATTAGCAAAGAACAAATTAAATTCTCAAGCAGTGACACCGGTTTAGAAACTGCCATGAATCACAGCTCATGGCACACATTACCGGAATTATTCCACGGTTAAGTTTGAATCGGTGCCTTTGATCAGGAGTGTCAGTTTAATGTGCCACCAGCCATGATAACATTATTTAACAATGCAAATCACCTAAGGGTGGTAGGTGGAGAGTAACCGGTGGAAGTTGCAGATTCTAGTCTACGAGGCTTTTGTCCGGGTTAAAGTGGGCAGACGCAGAGAGAGGCGTGCGACTGGGAACGGGCAGCGGGCGGCGAGGGTTGGACCTGCTGACTTCAGGTGTTTAGTGGCAGCCAAACTGACACAAACACAGACACCTAGTGGGAGAGGATGCTATGCATGAGTCATTGTTGGATTGAGAGACGTGTCAGTGGGAGCCAAGGAAGTTCTTGTATTGCACATCACGTCTGTGTGTGTGTGTGTGTGTGTGTGTTGGAGGGTTACTTAGTGGGGTAAGTCCTTGCCATCTGTCCTCCCTGAGAATCGTGCAGAAGGTGCTGCCAACTCAGGCATGGAAGCAGCGTGAGTTGTGTCGTCACACACACGCACACATGCGCATACACACACAAAACACTCACTTGAAACGCTTGACTTGTTCTTTCTGAGCACATAAATAGACGTCTGCTGCACAGTAGAGATGGACATGTTAATGGGTTAAGGCTTGCACGTGGGGGTACTTTGATTATAGACTGTCAAATCAAGCTTCAATACCTAATGTGTAGGTGAAGTACCTGAGAGAGACCTCCTCTGCACAGCTTCTTCTTTTTATTTCAAGGTTTTCTCTTAAGAATAAGAATAAAGTGAAAATATTGTGTAAATATAATGATGAAATCACACAGCAGACCGGAGACATTATTAAATAAGCCTATTAGGATGACTAATATAATCTACCCACGCCTCCAATTTTTACGTGAAATAATAGTGTGCATGAAATAACAGTGTGCCGACATCTAGAATGTTCTATAATGAGTTTTCATACAGCAAAGGGAAAGAGCTGTGTATGTGAAACAGCTTGTTGTTTTCCTGCTGGAGACCTTCACAATGACTAGAAATACTGTGTCCTGCCTGCCAACAAACACAAACACACTATAAATACTTTTACAGTTCAAGGACACTCATATTACACAAGTTATATTTGCAGTAAAAAACAATCATAAAAGAGGTGAAGGGAATACAGATATTGAATACCACACTAAGGCCCCAACCAGGTGGAGAGACCATGATATTTGTTAAGTAAATATTATAGTTTTTTCAAAGTGCATGCAGGGAGTATTTAATCCTTCCATACTTTTTAATTTCAAACCATCTGGTTTTGAGTTTGTCGATCCAAATCCAAAACACACGACAAATGAAACAAAGAAAAGCACAACAGATGGACGTTATTAAATTCTGGAACCACCAAAATGTGTCTGAGCACACAACAAAACATGCTCTTCTTTTTCTATTTTAAATGTTCTGCCTGCAGGGTAATGACCAAATGAAATAAGTGGGTTTGATAATGGACCCCGTTCTGCAGAAGTAGCCCATCACCCTGTGCTACACTCTGCAATAGAGGATCACAACATGTAAGCCCCAGTGGCGCAGCGCGAGGGATTATGTGTCACTTCGGTCCAGAAAGATTTATCACAACTATCGGATAGATTGCTGTGAAATGTTGCACAGTCATCTCACGGTCCCCAGAGGATGAATCCTCATGGTAGTCTCCTGACTTTACCCCAGCGCCACCATGAGGTTGACACTGAAATAACTCTGTTCTGTCATTAAATTTGGTACGTTTGCAATTAATAACCATTTGTGGATGTGCAGAACCTTTTCCTCACCCACACTTTTTTTTCTCCAATTTCCAGAGGCACTCAAGCTGAAACCTAGAGAGAGAGAGAGAGAGAGAGAGAGAGAGAGAGAGAGAGAGAGAGAGAGAGAGAGGGGGGGGGGTGACGTTTAGCTCCACTTGAAGCATTTTAACTGCACTAACTCTTTTATTTCCCCCGCTGGTGAGGACTCATCTCACTGTTCCTGAGGTAAGTGAGTAGAGGTCTGCTTAGGCATCTCACATCTCAACACCCACTGCATCAATCCAATCTCACATGGCCCAGCGTGGTCTTGTTAGCCTGGCAATTAATTGTGTACCTACACGTGACCCATTAAAAGCTATAATTAGACTGGAAACCGCGATGACATCGTTGCATGTTTGCATTTTTAAATGGCACCTAACACAGTGAGCGGCGTCTTCCGATAGCCACTCGCCTTCTACATTTTTTAAAGAAAAGAAAATCAAAAGCGGACTTAGTTTTAGATTTATTTTGCGTGCATCACACTAACAACTTTAAAGTTCAAGATAACGGTGATGATTTACGCAGTGGATGTGGCGAAGTGAGAGAAACGTGCGTGCGTGCGTGTGCGTGTGCGTGTGTGTGTGCGTGTGTGTGTGCGTGTGTGTGTGCGTGTGTGTGTGTGTGTGTGTGAGAGAGAGAGAGAGAGAGAGAGCAGGAGGTTTATGATCACTGTGGTCCATGAAGGACATCTTCCAGGTAGAAGCACCAGCTGCTGCAGTTATCTGGCTCTCCTAGCTGTCCTGCCCTGCTCGATAAAACCGACGATCACCACATGGCTATCGCGCAAGGGCGGCAACAGGCCGTCCATCACAAATTAAAAGCGTTAATACACAAGCCAATGCACATGTGTTCTGTATAATCAAACCAGCGGGTTATCAGAGAAGGCCTTTAAAGTAGAAATTGATTCACGCCTCTGACTGTCTCTCATATCCTAACGTCTGTCTCTGCAATCTTGATTTACCCCTTCACTCTCCAGCTTTCATTTCCTTGTCCTCTTCTTCAGAATAAATCCATTACCGACACTTCCTCGTTAAAAAGGCAGGCTCGTACTCTGGATGAGGCTGAATAGAAAACGCACGGCTGGTACTTTACTACTTTAATGATCATTCACATATCCTCCCATATAAACCGACATAAACACTCAGAGGTTGAGGGATGCTGGCAACGTGCATTAAGATATCGTGCACTCTGACGCCACAACGTCTATTTGGCAAAATGTAGTTTTAATAGCACAGCAGAATAAAGTGGTTTGACTCTCAGTCCTCGTTGTCACATTGTTGGCTGAAGATGCATTCAATGACCCCTGTTCAGGGAGCAGCTATTAGAGCTACTGGCGTCTTATTTTGCATTTGTCAAATGAATTTGTATTACGGCATGCAAAAAGATGTGATTATTTTATTTTGCTGTATCAAAATTACTTCCACTTGGTAAGTGCTCGATGCTCTAATTTTAACTTCAGAATGTAGTGAAACATTATTTTATACATACACTTTTATCACCTCAACATGGACCTGATTTAAAATGTTCATAATCATAGTTTCATGCTAATAATAATTTGTTCTTAACACAAAGCACAGCTGAGGCTGACGGGGATATTATTAGCTTTACTGCTATTTAGCAACAAATCAAGTGATTAAATAAAAAAAATCATGTAATGGTGGATGTTGTTACAATTCCTCATGAGGGGGCATGAATGATGAAATGTCATAGCAATCCATTTCATAGTTGTTAAGACATCTCACTCAAAACTACAAATGTAGATGGCGTAGGAAGAAAGTTCAGAGGATCCCCAAAGTCCTGAGGATTCATCGTCAGGAACAATGAACATTTATACAGAATCTCATGGAAATCCATCCAACAGTTCAAATATTTCCTTCTGGACCAAAGTGATAGAGACACACTGAAATACATACGTGTCAGATGAGTTGGTCCTTTTGTCACCTCGAGTCTCAGCGAGAGGCAAAAAGCCTAGCGGGGCTCAATGCATCTTTCTTAAGAGTCATTAAGCTGTCATCCTCAACAATTATTCAAATTCAGGGCACGAGGAAGGTCACGAGACAAGCTGCGCTAAAGGCTTTCTTCATTTCAAAAAAATGAATAATATCCTTGAAAAGGCATAATTGGTACTAATTGCCACACTTTTTAATCTGCAGACAGGCCGTAGATTTCTCTCATAGCCATTTTCAGCTGGGGGGGGGAGGAGATTATTGGTGCAGCTTTTAATTATTTCTGGCGATTTGAAAGGAATGATGTAATGTTTTTAAGATTTAAACCACACTGAGACTAAGTGTCTTTCGATTTTATGTCTCTGAATAATGCTTTAGGAAACGTGGCCTTCGAGGACTCGGAAATCTGTCTCCCAAAACCAGCGCTGAGGGGTGCCGTCGGCAAACAATAACAAACGAGAACGGGCACTCGGTAGAGCGCATACCTTCGCATATCACAAGATTGGGCATTGAATTATGAACATTACTTGCATGCCAATTGAATATAAATTGACCACGCTATGGTAAAAAGAAGATGTTGACCTTTTCATGACCTTGACCTTTGACCCGATCGATCCCAAAATCTAATCAAATGGTCCCCGGATAATAACCAATCATCCCACCAAATTTCATGCGATTCGGTTTAATACTTTTTTACTTATGCGAAATAACACGCACGCATACAAATACACGGTGATCAAAACATTACCTTTCCGCATTTTCAATGCGAAGGTAAAAAGAGAGGAGGATTAATGAAATATTACGTTTTCTTACAGGCTTGTGGGTATGTGTAAATGTTTGATGTGAATCTATAGAATATGAATCACAAAGCTCTACCTGTTTGCATCCAGATTACTCCTGACACTTTTATTTACACACGCCTGTGATATGATGAAGCTTTTCTCCTACTTCGCTGATCAATCTAATATGATCATATGACGAGGAAAATCAAAAGGACTAAATAGAGGTTTTCCTATGATTCTTTATATACAAAAACAATATACAGTTTTGACGTAACAGGAGCTGTTTTAGGGATATATTACATCATCCTATGACTTCAAAGATCAATACAAATAAAAAAAAGAAATGATTTTCAATGACTTTCAATGCATTTAAAGCTGAAAGGTTTATATTGTGACTGACACTTGTGTTCCCGAGTGAATCACGACACTTTATTGTGACGTTCCCATAATCTAGAAACCATTACATGTCAAAGAATGCAAGCTTCAGGGCCAACAGCAGCAGCAGCAGTCTGATTATGGCTCTTTGATATTATTTGGAGGGGGGTGAGGGGGGGGGTTGATTTGTGGAAATGATAAGCCTCAAGCAGCGCTCCATCAGCAGACATCCTCACATGTAACATGTTCATCGTCACGGTGGAAGGCTCCGGCGCTGCAGATGAACCGCAGCAGTCGGGAAGAACAAGTGTCAGCACATCTGTGAATGCTTTAAACCAACTCAACTGGAATTTTCTTGAAATAAATATAATGGCAGGAATTGTATCTTTAATACTTCAACGATGCAAAGAAACAAAGGTTGTGTTATTATAACTTTTCTTGGGGTTTATTGTGTATATTTCACAGTTCCATACCAGATTAATACTGACTGGTTATAACTTAACACCTACAACTAATTTTGGACCACGATATGGATTTATGCATCAGTGTTGCATGGGAATTAAAAAATTATATATATATATATAAATATATATTTATATATATATATATATATATATATATATATAGATATAAATGTGATGAAAGTCCAGACCAGGACACCCTTGTGCTGTGTGTTAAACTATACAACAAGATTTAACTCTGTATTTACAAATACTTTTATGTTTACCCTTCTATGTATTTATAAGCAGTATATTAATCATAACAGCTTTGTAACCCACTACCGGTAATTTAGTGTTTATTAATGTACTTTTTCTTCAATTTTAACTTCCAGAATTGTTGTATAAGCAGCTTATGAATGATTGTCAGCACATATTTTCATGACTGTGTAACTACGAGATATTCACACAGATTTAAAAACCTTCCGGTAGTTTTAAAAACCATTTATGAATGTGTTAAACACTTCATACTTGATCCAATCAACATAACATCAACTAAGCAGAAATGATGCCGTGAGAGAGAACCAGAACAGGAACGCTGTGGACACTTAAACAATAAGCTGGTAATTTTATGTAGGTTCATAATCATGAGCTAAGGTGACATTGTCACCTTTGTGATAACCATATTGGTTATAGCTGCATTACATGTCTTTATATCTGCTTTCACCTCCATTGACATTTACCCAACTATATACTGCTTATAAATGCCAGATCGGCTCGGTTGAAATAAACATGTTGCCAGTAATGCTTTAGAGATTAACTCGTCTTTTCAACAGCGATGCAAGCAGCATATTTATGTTTCCTTAGCCACGCTGGGATAAAAGCTATTCCACCAACACGTTATATTTGTGCATCTAAAACGCGTTTTGGTCTTTGATGCATTCTGTTCACCTTTATAGAAGCTCACTTCATGTGCAACCAATCCAAATCATGTTTCATCACGTGTACAATTCAACTAGATTACATACTGTGCATGAACCACATATGATTTCAAGTCATGTCCTGTTTTTGTTATAGTTTGTGCAAGGTGACCCGACGGTCATCTGAAGAAATAAATCAGAAGTGAAGTCTAGAAAGGATTATAAATTGCTTTTAAACCATCTCTATCCATGGCATACTGACTGCATTGCACCCGCTGACTTCAGTTTGAGTGAAAGTGGAACAGAATACAAAATAACATGTATAATGACCGTCCCATATTCAGGCTGGTGCATGGTCTGTTACGGTAACAGGTAGGTTTGGTTAAGACGTGGCAGTTATTCAACATACTGTTCTCAATATGCTGCCTAGAAACGGCTCGTACACATGAACTGTTCATTTCTTTCGTATTGTCCCGGGAAAATAAAATAAGACAATTAAAATCACGAGTTTAAAACCTTCACATCAAAGTTCTATTGTTTCATATTGGGGGTCAAATATATTTCAATGTATGCACATGCTCGATATACATGTATGTGTACAAAATAATATTTATATATATATACATATATATGTCTATATCTATATATATATAGCAACATAGTCATGAATGAATACTTTTGGTTCCTTTCCATCACTGTACATCATTTCATGTTACAAACCCATTCACATTCAGAAGCAAAACGAATAAATCTGTCTCTTTCAGTTCTTATTGGTCAGAATGACGAGTGTTGTCGAGGTCGGAGGTCGTTTATGAGAACACGAGCCTCTGGACGTCAGCAAGCGCAATATGGCAACCACCTTTCAGTCAACATCTCCTCTATAGTCCAAATATGCTGGGGAGAAAAACATCTTTTAAAAAAATCCTTTTATGAACAGTTTTGTTTAATTCTCTAATAAACATCTCGAGAGTTTAGTTTTATTTCTGTCCCAGCTTCTTATATGCATTATATTATATAACAGAGCAATCTATAAATTCAGGTTGGCGGTCCTTTTTTCTTTTTCTGATCGCGCCGCCAAACATTTTGGCCTTTACGCAAAAAGAAAGCATTATTAATTGATGCCCTTCACATTAACATACATCTTGTAGTATTTGAGCACTTCAAAGAAGAAAATCCATCGATGCACCGAAGGTGTATGCTAGAAATCCATAAAACCAAACCACCTCAGCCACGTTGCCAACACATCATACGTCTAGGGTCGAAACATATTTCCAGGAAATACATTATTCTGCCTTATAACCTGCCTTGTGACTGCTTAGATTACTATAACATCGGTGTGCTTGACATGTGATATTAAGGAATGGCTCAACCTTTTGGGATATACTCTCATTCAGATTCCTACCAGGAATTATGAAGCTACACTAAGCAGGAGATTATCTTATTTTAGCATAACGACTGGAAACATAGGGGAACAGCTAGCCTGGCTCTGCACCTCTAAATCGACATCTTATCTTTTTAAAAGCTCCCAGTTTCTATGGTGAGCGGAGCTTGTAGCCTGCTGCTGGCATTGACCTTCAAACTTTACACTCGCCAAGAAAGTGTGTGAAGGTGTTATTGGGTATTTCCCCAAAAGGTTGGAACAATCCTTTTCTATTCTCAGATGCAAATGATAGATCAAACTGTGTGTCGATGAAAGCAGATCTTTGGTTTCACGGTGCATGTTAGGGCGAGATGCAAAAGGACCACTTGTCAGCTCGTCTCGCGCTGCGTCTCCATCGTGAGCTGACCGATGGAGTTGCAAGAGCACAGCCAAGGAAATGGAAAATGAAGTACTTCTCGACTTGTTCCAGACGACTGTTGATTGCTTCAGTGGGGAACCTCTCAGTGCCTGTTGGCCATTTATGAAACCACCCTGGGAAGTCCGCCGCACTAAATCACTTTCAAATGAGAAAAAAAAAACGTAGAATCAAATTCCTGCTTTTTCGTTGGCACCAAATTAGAGCTTCAGCCAAAAGCGTAAAATGAAAAGTCAAAGCTTGAAAAGCAGATCCTCTAAACAGCAAGGCCAGCACTTTGTGAACAGGGGTTTAACTCAACGTAAGATACGATGGCACGTGGTCATCGTGTATCATCGGGAGGCGGAGGGGTTCGAATGGTCTCGATCTGGAGTGATCTCCATTGCACTTCACTGTTAAGAGCCTCAGGTGCCCACCGATCCCTAGGCTGCAGCAGTTAGAAGTAAAACACTTTACAGATTACATTAAAATCTTCATCCTCACAGACTATAACTATAATGATATAATGCCCCCTAGTGGCAATATACTTTAAATATTCCAGATCCGACTGAGAGGCACATCTGAGCCGAATCAACTGCCTCTCTCCTCCCCTTCTGATCTGTGACATGGCAATGAGACCAGCACGCAAGCATCCAATCACTGCCATTTCCTGTTCTCAGAGGATGCCCATATATGGACATTTGGCAGTTTATAACAAGGCATATTGACACAAACTCTTTACTACAGCTGAGTCACATTCACGGTACTAAAAATGTCTTTTTGCCCACTTTCTTCCTCCCTGGAGCCTCTCTATGATGAAATGAACCAAAACAACAAAAACAAAAAAACATCACAGACCAGTATGTTCTGGCCATCTACAATAAATAATATAATCAGAGTGCTATACACACCACTGTCCTGACTATAGATATGTGCAAATGTTTCACTGGTGCCCACGGATGGCCAAGGCCTGAAGACACACCTGTTACTGTCACTATAGACAGAAATGTATTTCATCGGTTGTGAGAGGATCCAAAAGAAAAATGGACTGAGCTGTGTACTGAGGGTCTGAGGGTCTGAGGGTCTGGAGGGACAGGGGGGATGGGGGTTGCTGGAAGCTGTGGACTGGAGAGATTGTGGCGCTGACATCCAGCTGGCAGTGAGAGTGCTCAGGGCCGATGGAATCTGGAAGTACAAACACAAAAGCGGGAAAATAAAACACACGCATGCACAATATAATATAATAAGCTATAAATCAATCGTACATGCATACAACGTCGTTTAGGGTAGCATTTGTTACAACTCAATGTTTTTAAAAGGGACAACGCCACATCCCAAAATCATTATTTTAGCATGTCTTTGATAAAGCAGGAGATACCAACAGCAACATCTTCACCAGGGACAACAACATGAATTTATTGACGCCCTGAGCTGCAGCAAATTGCTTTAGAAAATGAAAATTGTCTGGCGTAATGATGTTTTTAGAGTGTTTTGTGCTGAGCATCTATGACTGCAGCAAGGAAAAAGGTGCTGCTTGCTACATCAATTATTATGGGATGCAAAAGATGAAATCAAACGTTATCTATCCAGAGGGAAATCGCTGTGCAGCAGTTGCTATGCAAAGTGGGAAAGGTGCAAATATAAAAACGTGCATTTATAAAAGTCTCAGATGACAATAACAATAAAGTGCACATCTAAAATATGTGTAGTGCCAAACTCAGGTACACAGTCTGGGTCATATGAATATAAACGGCTTAACGGTCAATAGTGTTCAGACTAGACTTTTTTTCTGAAATTGCCAAATAAAAATGTTCAACTGAAACATTATGTCATTACATATTTTGAATATAAGGTCTAATAGTTACTCCGGGTGAACTGGATCTCTCTGCTCTTTGTCCAGCGACACTAAATGAAACCATGTCACACAGATCTCGGCTAAGAAGCTGGAGTCGCCCCGGGTGTGTATCACGGCTTTAACGTTCGTGGAAAAGGCTTTGGAGGAACAGAGTAGTAAAGATATTGATCAACGTGAACTCGTAAACTGCAGGATTTACGGTAATGAATCACTAATAAAGTTATCGTCCGAGTCGACTAACGGGTGGTCATCAACCGTTCCAGTACCTGGTAAACTGTTTGCTGTCTTCATGGACCTCCATCTCTCGGCTCTTAAACTCATTCAGCTCCTTACGGATAGCAGCCTGAGGGGCAGAACACACACACACATAAGCACACACACGTTATTACACAACTGTGTTAACTACTCTAATCAAATTGAACTTATTGAGCTATTTGTGACGACTTTACATCAGCATGTAGCTGCAGACTTTTCTTCAGGGAACTACCCACAATTCGTAATTTAATGTTGCAATGTGCTGGCAAGTAACGTGTGCACATGAACATGTACACAGCAGCAGACGTGCGCATTGTTCTTTGTTCGCTGAGTATTATGTTGGTATCTTTGTGTCTGTTGTAAACATGTTCCTCATACAGCATCAGTCCCTTCCTCTTGTTCTCCGTTGCAGCAGATTCAAGTCGGTGAGGGTTCAGCCCTCAGGAGGTCTTTGATTAGTCTGTGTTGTGTAGTATTAAACATCACCAGCAGAGGGCAGGTTGGACATATAAACTGCCCTCCAGCAATCCCTAAGGACATTTCTGCTTCTATGCCACTGATCTGCTGCATGCACACACACACACAGTGTACTCTGTATGTATCATCTCACTTCATGTAAACCAAGGTGAATTTCATCAAGTGCAACAATAGCCTATGCAGAAAAGAGGAAGCTCTTAATCTGTCATCAGATTAACGATCACGGTTTTGTAAACCGTCACCAACATCACATGACGGGTGTAATGTGCAGGTGTCCTCGTGCTGTTGGTCTCCTGTGACTAATGCACAACTTAATGCTACAAATGTATGAAGCGTGTAAACCAACTTGCAACAGCTGGGTACGTTGATGACATAAGAAAGGAAAAAAACTAGTCAAACAATAAGAAACAAAAAGTCAAGATATTACAACGCGGCAGCGTGTTATCTCGAGCACCTTATCAGCGGGAGTGAGCCGGGTCCAGGGTTTGTCTGCCCGCCGGTCGTAGTCTTTGGCATCAGTGACCTCCACGTATTCGTTAAAACACAGAATCCTGCGAGCTACGAGCTCTGCCACCGTCGGCCTCACACTCAGCTACAAACACACACACACACACACACACACGCACACAGGCACGCATACAAAAGAGAGAACTTAGAACATAAACATCAAAACTCAAGAATAGTCCTTCAAGTGTTTTTCTTTAATCTCAAGTTACAAGTTCAACCTCCCTTCCTCCCAAGCCTTGAGCAAGTGTAAATCAGTTGTCGACTTTCACATCATAATAGTTTATTTGAGAAATTTCAATCAGGATTTAGAAAACACCACAGCACCGAGACGGCACTGGTGAAAATTACAAATGACCTCTTAATGGCAGCAGATAAAGGACTCTCTCTGTCCTGGTCTTGTTAGACCTTAGTGCTGCATTCGACACCATTGACCATGACATCCTGTTACAGAGACTGGAGCAGTCGATTGGCATTTCAGGCACGGCACTAATTTGGTTTAAATCCTATTTATCAGATCGATCTCAGTTTGTATTTGTAAACGATGACGCCGATAACCACCAACGTTAATCACGGAGTTCCACAAGGTTCTGTGCTTGGACCAATTTTATTTACCTTATACATGCTTCCTTTGGGCAATATTATCAGGAAACACTCCATAAACTTTCATTGTTATGCAGATGACACTCAACTATATTTATCGATAAAACCAGAGGAGAGCAACCAACTCTGTAAAATTCAAGCATGTCTTAAAGACATAAAACATGGATGACCTGCAACTTCTTGATGTTAAACTCAGACAAAACCAAGTAATTTTAATCGGCCCTGAGCACCTCAGAGATCAATTATCTGGTGATGTGGATTCTGTAGACGGCATTGCCCTGGCATCCAACACCACTGTAAAGAATCTTGGCGTTATCTTTGATCGACTTGTCCTTTAACTCCCACGTAAAGCAAATCTCAAGGACTGCATTCTTTCATCTACGTAATATTTCAAAAATCAGGCACATCTTGTCTCAAAAGATGCAGAAAATTGGTTCACGCTGTCTACTTCGAGACTGGATTACTGCAACTCCTTATTAGCAGGCTGCTCTAATAAGTCTCTGAGGTCCCTCCAGTTGATCCAGAATGCTGCAGCTCGTGTTCTCACTAAAACTAAGAAAAGAGATCACATCACTCCTGCACTAGCTGCTCTGCTCTGGCTCCCTGTAAAATCAAGAATCACTTTTAAAACTCTTCTCTTACCTACAAAGCCTTGATTGGTGATGCTCCAGCATATCTTAAGGAGCTTGTAGTACCATATCCTCCCACTAGAGAGCTACGCCACTAAATGCGGGACTACTTGTAGTTCCTAGAGTCTTAAAAGTAGAATGGGAGCCAGAGCCTTTAGTTATCAAGCTCCTCTTTATGGAACCAGCTTCCAATTTCAGTCCGGGAGGCAGACACAGTCACCTCGCTTAAGAGTAGACTTAAGACCTTCCTCTTGACAGAGTTTATAGTTAGGGCTGAATCAGGTTTGCCCTGGTCCAGCCCCTTGATATGCTGCTATAGGCTTATAGCTGCCGGGGACGTTTAGGATGCACTGAGTACCTATCTCCTCTTTTTCTCTCCTTAAGGATGAATTTTCATCTCTCAATCACACGTTACTAACTCTGCTTTCTCCCGAAGTCCTTGACTTTACGCCTCATGGGGTCATCGGACCCTATGAGACGGCATAGATCCCATCTGCCTGATGGATCGCCTGGGTCGTGGAATTCCTGCTCATGACTACGCCACTGTCCTGTTGAGACTCCCCACTCCTCCTCCCCACCGCCATCTGCCTGATGGATCGTGGAGGTCTCCATCGTGGAATATGCCTACTATGAACTATTCATACACTCTGTCATATTCATTGAATGTATTTTAACTCTAAATCTGTCCTTCTGTACACATTACATCTATTGCATCTGTCCATCCTAGGAGAGGGATCCTCCTCTGTTGCTCTCCTCCCGGTTTCTTCCTTTTTTTCCCCCGAAGGGTTATTTGGGAGTTTTTCCTGGTCCGATGTGAGGTTTTGGGGCAGGGATGTCTATGTGTACAGATTGTAAAGCACTCCGAGACAAATTTGTAATTTGTGAAATTGGGCTATACAAATAAACTGAATTGAATTGAATTGAATTATTTTAGCATGTCTTTGATAAAGCAGGAGATACCAACAGCAACATCTTCACCAGGGACAACAACATGAATTTATTGACGCCCTGAGCTGCAGCAAATTGCTTTAGAAAATGAAAATTGTCTGGCGTAATGATGTTTTTAGAGTGTTTTGTGCTGAGCATCTATGACTGCAGCAAGGAAAAAGGTGCTGCTTGCTACATCAATTATTATGGGATGCAAAAGATGAAATCAAACGTTATCTAAAGGACCACTTGTCAGCTCGTCTCGCTGCGTCTCCATCGTGAGCTGACGATGGAGTTGCAAGAGCACAGCCAAGGAAATGGAAAATGAAGTACTTCTCGACTTGTTCCAGACGACTGTTGATTGCTTCAGTGGGGAACCTCTCAGTGCCTGTTGGCCATTTATGAAACCACCCTGGGAAGTCCGCCGCACTAAATCACTTTCAAATGAGAAAAAAAAAACGTAGAATCAAATTCCTGCTTTTTCGTTGGCACCAAATTAGAGCTTCAGCCAAAAGCGTAAAATGAAAAGTCAAAGCTTGAAAAGCAGATCCTCTAAACAGCAAGGCCAGCACTTTGTGAACAGGGGTTTAACTCAACGTAAGATACGATGGCACGTGGTCATCGTGTATCATCGGGAGGCGGAGGGTTCGAATGGTCTCGATCTGGAGTGATCTCCATTGCACTTCACTGTTAAGAGCCTCAGGTGCCCACCGATCCCTAGGCTGCAGCAGTTAGAAGTAAAACACTTTACAGATTACATTAAAATCTTCATCCTCACAGACTATAACTATAATGATATAATGCCCCCTAGTGGCAATATACTTTAAATATTCCAGATCCGACTGAGAGGCACATCTGAGCCGAATCAACTGCCTCTCTCCTCCCCTTCTGATCTGTGACATGGCAATGAGACCAGCACGCAAGCATCCAATCACTGCCATTTCCTGTTCTCAGAGGATGCCCATATATGGACATTTGGCAGTTTATAACAAGGCATATTGACACAAACTCTTTACTACAGCTGAGTCACATTCACGGTACTAAAAATGTCTTTTTGCCCACTTTCTTCCTCCCTGGAGCCTCTCTATGATGAAATGAACCAAAACAACAAAAACAAAAAAACATCACAGACCAGTATGTTCTGGCCATCTACAATAAATAATATAATCAGAGTGCTATACACACCACTGTCCTGACTATAGATATGTGCAAATGTTTCACTGGTGCCCACGGATGGCCAAGGCCTGAAGACACACCTGTTACTGTCACTATAGACAGAAATGTATTTCATCGGTTGTGAGAGGATCCAAAAGAAAAATGGACTGAGCTGTGTACTGAGGGTCTGAGGGTCTGAGGGTCTGAGGGTCTGGAGGGACAGGGGGGATGGGGGTTGCTGGAAGCTGTGGACCGGAGAGATTGTGGCGCTGACGTCCAGCTGGCAGTGAGAGTGCTCAGGGCCGATGGAATCTGGAAGTACAAACACAAAAGCGGGAAAATAAAACACACGCATGCACAATATAATATAATAGCTATAAATCAATCGTACATGCATACAACGTTGTTTAGGGTAGCATTTGTTACAACTCAATGTTTTTAAAAGGGACAACGCCACATCCCAAAATCATTATTTTAGCATGTCTTTGATAAAGCAGGAGATACCAACAGCAACATCTTCACCAGGGACAACAACATGAATTTATTGACGCCCTGAGCTGCAGCAAATTGCTTTAGAAAATGAAAATTGTCTGGCGTAATGATGTTTTTAGAGTGTTTTGTGCTGAGCATCTATGACTGCAGCAAGGAAAAAGGTGCTGCTTGCTACATCAATTATTATGGGATGCAAAAGATGAAATCAAACGTTATCTATCCAGAGGAAAATCGCTGTGCAGCAGTTGCTATGCAAAGTGGGAAAGGTGCAAATATAAAAACGTGCATTTATAAAAGTCTCAGATGACAATAACAATAAAGTGCACATCTAAAATATGTGTAGTGCCAAACTCAGGTACACAGTCTGGGTCATATGAATATAAACGGCTAAACGGTCAATAGTGTTCAGACTATACTTTTTTTCTGAAATTGCAAAATAAAAATGTTCAACTGAAACATTATGTCATTACATATTTTGAATATAAGGTCTAATAGTTACTCCGGGTGAACTGGATCTCTCTGCTCTTTGTCCAGCGACACTAAATGAAACCATGTCACACAGATCTCGGCTAAGAAGCTGGAGTCGCCCCGGGTGTGTATCACGGCTTTAACGTTCGTGGAAAAGGCTTTGGAGGAACAGAGTAGTAAAGATATTGATCAACGTGAACTCGTAAACTGCAGAATTTACGGTAATGAATCACTAATAAAGTTATCGTCCGAGTCGACTAACGGGTGGTCATCAACCGCTCCAGTACCTGGTAAACTGTTTGCTGTCTTCATGGACCTCCATCTCTCGGCTCTTAAACTCATTCAGCTCCTTACGGATAGCAGCCTGAGGGGCAGAACACACACACACATAAGCACACACACGTTATTACACAACTGTGTTAACTACTCTAATCAAATTGAACTTATTGAGCTATTTGTGACGACTTTACATCAGCATGTAGCTGCAGACTTTTCTTCAGGGAACTACCCACAATTCGTAATTTAATGTTGCAATGTGCTGGCAAGTAACGTGTGCACATGAACATGTACACAGCAGCAGACGTGCGCATTGTTCTTTGTTCGCTGAGTATTATGTTGGTATCTTTGTGTCTGTTGTAAACATGTTCCTCATACAGCATCAGTTCCTTCCTCTTGTTCTCCGTTGCAGCAGATTCAAGTCGGTGAGGGTTCAGCCCTCAGGAGGTCTTTGATTAGTCTGTGTTGTGTAGTATTAAACATCACCAGCAGAGGGCAGGTTGGACATATAAACTGCCCTCCAGCAATCCCTAAGGACCTTTCTGCTTCTATGCCACTGATCTGCTGCATGCACACACACACACAGTGTACTCTGTATGTATCATCTCACTTCATGTAAACCAAGGTGAATTTCATCAAGTGCAACAATAGCCTATGCAGAAAAGAGGAAGCTCTTAATCTGTCATCAGATTAATGATCACGGTTTTGTAAACCGTCACCAACATCACATGACGGGTGTAATGTGCAGGTGTCCTCGTGCTGTTGGTCTCCTGTGACTAATGCACAACTTAATGCTACAAATGTATGAAGCGTGTAAACCAACTTGCAACAGCTGGGTACGTTGATGACATAAGAAAGGAAAAAAACTAGTCAAACAATAAGAAACAAAAAGTCAAGATATTACAACGCGGCAGCGTGTTATCTCGAGCACCTTATCAGCGGGAGTGAGCCGGGTCCAGGGTTTGTCTGCCCGCCGGTCGTAGTCTTTGGCATCAGTGACCTCCACGTATTCGTTAAAACACAGAATCCTGCGAGCTACGAGCTCTGCCACCGTCGGCCTCACACTCAGCTACACACACACACACACACACACACACACACACACAGGCACGCATACAAAAGAGAGAACTTAGAACATAAACATCAAAACTCAAGAATAGTCCTTCAAGTGTTTTTCTTTTTAATCTCAAGTTACAAGTCTAACATATTCTCTATGCCGATATGCGTATGCATCATTTATTAGTGCGCCGTGTATTTATTATGTAAAAGGTTTCGATGGAGCAAACGGTATCGTTAAATCACAAGAACTGGAGCGTGAAGACAATCTTCAGTTCCATCTGTGTCCACTAGATGGGCTGATCTTTCCACACAAAGCATCTCTTCTGCTTCCTAACGTGACTCATAAGGTGGAGCCAAACATATTAGCCGCTAAATATAGACTCACTGTATCCTTTCTGTTCGTGTGTGTGTGTGTGTGTGTGTTTACAGTACCTTTCTGGAGAGTGTCCTCTTAATCGCTTGCTTGGCTTCTCGCTCCTCTGCTATATTCTTATCTGCATGCACAAAACCAACAGTCACTTCACGACTTCTGCTTCGTTTTTTATGACAGCAAGATTTGATTCGCCATATTAAAATGTGTCCGCAGCTGGCAATGAAGCCATGTGATGTGGGTTGAATCTGTAACTCATTCTTTCTAGTGACATCTTCATGGACGTATAATATATATATATATATACTCACTCTCTCACAAAATGCATTTGGCATGTCGACATGGCTCTGACAATCAGCACAAATTGAATTCAAGTGACTTTGAACTTGCTCTTGAGTTGACAAACTGCTGATCGACTGATTTATACACATTCACATATCTCGGGTTTACATCCAGTGAGCTGCAGCTCACTGGGCAAGATGCCTTGTTAATGGCAGAGGAGAATGGCCAAACTGGTTTGAGCGGGTATGGCAACAGTAACTCAGAAGAACTGTCGTAACAACCGAGGTGTGGAGACGATGGAGCTGGTGGAACAGGAGATTTGCATCATGTGCAGCCGATAAGTCTGCAACTACTGTGTCATTTCATCATGTCAATATGGACCTACATCTCTGAGGAATGCTGTTCCCCTGCCGGAGCTCCATGATGAATGACTCCATGCCATGAAGAATTCCGGCTAGTTCTGAAACCCGGTATGGCAAGATGTACCTCATAAAGTGGCCGGAGAGTGTTTACGTTTGTGTCAAAAGACTTGAGGGCGACTTGTTAAACTCCTTGACCTCAGGTGGTCCCATCAGAGACTGAAATAGAGAATCTAAGATGCACCTCACTCTTATTTCTCTTAACCCTTGTGTTGCCTTAGGGTCATTTTGACCCGAATCAATATTACACCCTCCCCCCGCCTTAGGATTAATTTGACCCCATTCAATGTTTAATGTCGGTGTTCTTTCGGTAGTCAACAAACAAACATAAAGTGCCTCACACTTAAACTTGGAAAACAATATTAATTCTAATAATTTTCTGGAGGTTTTAATTGCTGGCGTCAAATTGAACCCAAAGGGTAAAATATGTTAGTAAATATAAAGGTAACAGGAGGGTGAAACATTGATTCGGGTCAAAATGACCCTAAGGCAACACAAGGGTTAATCAGAACAAGTGTGCAGAACAGATTTGAACTTTTTGGTGTTTTTTCCCAAAATGAAAAGTTCCCCAATAAATATCCGTCATCTTGTTCTCCGCGCTGTACCGATAGGAGGGGCGGAGGCCGTATATATACCGGTAAACAACAACAACAACTCCAGATGGATGCCAAGCACTGAAGTTGTAAACCAGCTGGTTGCGTAAGGTAAACAGATGCCCTTCAGCTGTCTTTACGTCAGTCGATCAGCTGTGAAGATAAAGGTTCACCCGGGCAGTTTAACAGCTGTTGTAAACTTCAAAAAGTATTTGATGGAGCGACTGTTAAGGAATGAGCTTGATCAGATATCTGGTCACATATCTTTAACTTCTTTTGTGGTCATGTTATCCTGTTCGGTTGAGTACAAATTAAGTTAATAATATGCCATATTTGTTGTACCAATCAAAGATTTCTAAGTTTGAATTTGTATTTCCTGTGTTGCATCCACTGGATATAAACTTGTGTTTGTGAGCTGCTATTTTCACTTACTGTCCACTTTGCATGAAGCATATTTACTTTGCTTCTCGAAGGAGAAAAAGCAGTTTGAAACTGGTTCTGTGAGACCGAGAGCAAAACGACTTTGAAGTTGTAATACTCAAAAGGATCCAGCAGATGATTTTTAGCAGGACACACAAATATTATTTGACAGTCTATTTTATTTTTTAGGAATAAAAACGGACACGGGGAAAGCTTCAATGAAAATGAATTAAGAATTGACTTTGTCGTCGTAAACCATGTTCCTCGTGCTCTTGTTGTGAGACACTAAAAGTGTGTAATCGGTCAAATATGGATCTTTATGAACATGTTGTTGTACAACAGACAAATTCATTTTGAGCACATTCCAGAGCGACATGCCTCTTTTGCCAATTTCAAGTTTGAGAGTTAAGACCAAGGCTGCATATTGCATCACGTTTAATATCTCTACCCGATGTGTGTTATGTGGGAATAAAGTTTGTTGATGAAAGTAGAAGCAACTGCACACACATGCCCATGCAACCATATTGATTGAGTCATAACTTAAGTGTCTACTAATCATGATCATGGTGCATAACACCACCGCTCAGTTTAAAAGATATTTCAGAAACTCACGCCTGAGGATGTTCCTCTGCTCCAGGTCCTCTGTGGACGGTCTCTGGCTCAGGCGCCTGGAAACACAAGAGTGGGTTCACACACTTCTCTACACACGACTGAACATTACACCGACTTAGGGTTTTTACAACTTTGTATTCTGAAAGAATTAGTGCTGTGAAAAATAACGCGTTAACTCAGTTAATTCAATTTCAGGTTGAACTATTTTTTTTTTTTTTACGCATTTAACGCATGCGCAGAATGAGCTTCCAATCCGTCTGTTGTTGGTCGTCGGGACGAAAAAAAAGTCACTTGCAAAATGAGCTTCCAATGCACCACTTCAATCTGAACTCTGTCCGCTCTCATGCAGACGGTCTGTTCATCGGTAATGATCCTTCCGCAGGTTCACCTCCGGAAACCTTGTTACGACTTCTACTTCCTGTAGATCAGGGTCTCAACACGTCGATCGCGACCTGCCAGTCGATCGCGGCGTAGTGTCGGTAGATCGCATGACATTAAAAAGATTGGCCCGCCCCCTGACATGTTCTCTATAGCACGTCTTTGTTCTTTTATGAAACTAAACGTCTGTTGTTGATCGTATCTCCACAGCAGCATGTCATTTCTGTCTCTTCGCGTTGCGTTAACACTTATCGATCTCCGTCTCGCGCGCCACAGAGCTCCGTGCGCGCGCATCGGGACCGAGCAAACAAAAAGTCACTTGTCAATCTGTCCCCGTGTCCGGGTCCGGGCCGGTGAGGTTTCCCGTGTTGAGTCACATGAAGCCGCAGGCTCCACTCCTACTGGTGCCTTCCGTCAATTCCTTTAAGTTTCAGCTTTGCAGCGGTGTCCCCGCCGTCCCTTTCATCACGGCCCAGTTCATGAAGAAAACCCACACAGTCAGTTTGCCTCAGCAGCTGCTAGAGGAAGACTAGAGGCCTTTAGATTGTATCATGGTGGAGTTCATGGTTGACAAACAAGAGAAACATGTTCTGTTTAACCCTCCTGTTACCTTTACATTTACTAACATATTTTACCCTCGGGGTCAATTTGACCCCAGCAATTAAAACCTCCAGAAAATTATTAGAATGAATATTGCTTCCCAAGTTTAAGTGTGAGGTACTTTATGTTTGTTTGTTGACTACCTAAATAGCCCTTTAAATAAATAAAAAAGTTGATATTTCTTATATGTTTGACAGTGAAAAAGAGCCTGGGGTCAAATTGACCCCAAAGAACACCGACATTAAACATTGAATGGGGTCAAATTGACCCTAAGGTAACAGGAGGGTTAAACATTCTGTTTAGGATGAAGATGTATTAATGTTCCATATGGAAGAAAACTGCTAAATAACTGCTGAGTTGCAGCACCATTGTATAGAAGAATGTATACATGTATATATCCGTCTTTTGTCATAAATCTCTATGTTCTCACAAAATATACCGCGAATATCGGTAATATGTGATTAATCATGATTAATCCACAAAAACCTGTGATTAACCCGATTAAAATTTTTAATCGTTTCACAGCCCTAGAAAGAATATGTACAACTTTAGTACTTTTATATATAAAATATAATTTTTTGGAAGATATTTGTGATTTTTTAATGACTCAAATACGGATGTATTGTATTTATTATGAAGGCATTAATACAAATGTTGGACTGTTGCTGAACTGAACTTGCCTGTATTCTTCTAAATTAAAAAAAATATATATATTTTTTTTAAACAGTCACGTAAAATTTCACGGCTTGCTACATTTTCCCAGCATCCCTGCGTGTGCGTGTGTGTGTCTCTGTGTGTGTGTGTACCTGACTAGTTTGGAGCCGATCTGCTGGCGTATCTCATGTCTCTCCGTCTCAGAGCTCCGCGGCAGAATGTTTTTCTCCTCCAGCTCTCTCTTGCTGGGACGGTTCCCCAGCTTGATGTTCAGGGTGTCTCGTCGGCGAATCTTCATGGCCAGAGCGCCTGGAACAAAGACACAACACTGAGACCTCGCCACAGCCTTCTTAACGTCCTGCGTGGATGACCGGGATGGCGGCTTCCTTGTGTCCGCTGACCAGCCTTAGGAGCGGACATGCTTCAGCATCAGTTGTTATGACACCCTTTAAGTCATTATGGTCGCTTTAGTTCTGTTCCAAGGCTCGACCGAACCCTACGGGACAGCTAACAAAGAGGTCAGCTTGATAGACACCACACACTGCAGGTGCTCATGACCATGATTTGTTGCATTGTAAAGATTCTGATGAACTGGGGACTCAGTGTCCTCTGAGGATCATGCATCTCTGGGTCAAATGGAAATAAAAACCTAGAGCTGCTTGATCCTCCAAGTGGTTAAAATAAATAGAATATCCCAAACCTCATACTAAACGGACAAGTTAATGATGCGCGGTCATGAGGCGCTTTTCCCTGAAATGTGTGTGCGAGTTCTACGAGTGCAACATTTATCCCGTACTGGTTGTGTACTCGTCCTCCTCCTCGTCTTCCTCCTCATCTCGGTACAGGATCGGTCCGTCGGAGTCAGAGTCGCTCGTCTGGCTGTCTCTCGGCCTGTCGGGGATCACCGTCACTAGGGCCTGCTGCGTGTTCACGCTGTGGCCCGGTGGCCTGTCCGCCTGGCCCGCTGCAGACCTGCAGGGAACAGGAACAAGACAGAGTGAGCTTATTCAAAACGACATGATGAAAAAAACCATCATCCTTGTGTGGTGATTTCTACAAGGTTATACATTTGTATATTTTCTTTTTGTAAAATAATATTTTCAGCATAACAAAATATAAATGCTATTTCACTCCAAATATTTTGAACATTTGTTTTTTTTGTTCATAAAAAAAATCTATAAAAAAAAAAAAAGACATGATGGTGAAGGGATTGATACAAATCGTCTTAATAATATTAATACTAATGTTAAATAATACAAATGAAGACAAAAGACTGAGACATCATTGGTTTAAATGTATTCCTCCTCTCTCTCTTTTTCTCTCCTTCTTCTCCGTCACTATTCTCTTTCTCCACTTCACACCTCCAATGCAGCTCCTCTACACCACACACATACACACTCACAGGAACCTTACACACACACACACAATCTAACTTGTATTATTTGTCTTTTTATTATGGTTTAGTTTGTTTCGCCATGTCATTTTCATCCTGCAGTTTCACCAAGTACATTCTGTCTTGTCCATCATCGCCCGTCTCACACATTTGTTATTTATTGAAATCCTGAGCTCTGTAAATGTTTATATATCACTGAATTACACAATGAATTTAAAAAAGAGGTATATTGTCAGCCATCCCCTCAACATTGCCCATGTGACTGCAGTGAGACGACTGTGTTGAAATGTACTGCAGTGCAGAGAACATAAGGAATGTTTCACCAGCTCTCACGTCCCGGCTACATTTTTACCTCGGGCTGTTCTCCGCAGCAGACTCTGTTCCTCCTCTCCTCTTCTCTTCCTCTCCACCCTCCCGTCTCGTTCGCCCCCGTTTCTCCCCCTGCGAGCCGCTGCCCGTCTCTCCCACTGTGAAGGAGGTGTCCTCTGTCGCGCTGTTGATATGGGCAGACTGGCCGGTGGGTCCAGGGGCCGCGCCCTTGTGGGTCTCCTCGGCCGCAGCGGAGGCCTTGGCAGCAGATTTCGGCTCTGCAGCTGTTTGAGAAGCGGCAGGAGTTCCCTCTCTCTCATTGCCGGAGGCTTTCGATGAGGCAGGCTTGAGGTTTGAGGAAAGGAGTGAGGATTTTAGCTCCCTGGGCTTGCTAGGAGTCTCTGCGGGGGCCTTTTGAGGTACCGAGGAAGAGGTGGGAGTGTTTGATATCCGGCTGGTTCCCTCAGTCTGTGCTAAAGCGTCCTTAGATCCACGGGAACGAGGGGTGGAAGTGGAGGTGGAGGTGGAGATGGAGGTGTTTTTTGCTGTGGATCCTGTCTTCTTTGGATGGGAGGATTTGGCTGAGGAGAAACGGGAGAAAGAGAAAGAGGGAAGAGAATATTATGAGACTTTTTTTTTTCCCCAGATGCTCCGATGTCCTCCCACTAAAGACACACAGGTTACATCAACAAAAGCTCTCATCCTTTCCTATCTATACAGTTCATAGTCCTAGTATTTAGTCCAAGTTAGACGTAAAAATCTTTTTTTTGCAGTTATAAATATTGTCAAAATGGTTTATAAATGTACAGTTAAAAGTATTTGTATTATTAAAAGCAAGAAAAAAAAGATCTAATGGGGAAATATAATAAATGCTCCTTTTTGTCTCAGCTGCCTGAGGCAGGAGACCAAAAATAAAATGTCACACAAGTTACTCTTTTGGTTTCCCACCAAGGCCAATACATGACAGTATTAGAATAACCATTTCTAATCATCAACAATCAATAAACCTGCCTCAAATATGGGACGATAGAAATATAGACCTAAAGTCATGTTGAATTAATTTGTTCTTTCAATATCTGTAACGTGTCTTTGTGGGCTGGTAAATGCAGCCTGAGGAAGGGAAAGTACTCAACATGTTATTAAAACAGAACTACTTTTGTCCCACTTCCCCAAGAACTCCAAATAAATGACACAAAGGCCTCCAGAAGACACGTGAACATCACATGCAATAGTCTAGTTCTGGCTTGTGTGCCGCTTAGTTCCACCATGCTGGAAGTCAATGGAATACACACACACACACACACACACAGGACGAAGGGAGATGATCATGCCCGAGCATCATGCCATCAATCAAAACCACAGGAGCATGACAGACCTCAGTCACACTTGCGTGCTCTTGTGCACGCGCACACAAGAGCACACACACACACACACACACGCACACACACAGTTGTCAGCATATACATAGCTGAGATAACACATTTTCACTTCTGTTTTCTCAGAAACACTTCAACCGTTACTCACAACACGGGACATCTCTTCTAATTAGGAAAGAACACAATCAACCGGGAGAGACAGCGACTACTCTGTGGCGACGGGACAGAAGCTCGACTCGACTCATCTCACGATGCACGACGCCATGGTCTACCGGTGCAGACAGCTTTCGAGGGAGTCTCCATCCCTTCAAACATTGATTCAAGCACATTTTCCATGCAGGGAGGCAGGCAGGAACACCGACAGGCAAACTGGCTTCAGTCCCAACGAGCTCCACTTACCAATCCCGCGACTAGTGTTGTTAGTGCTCCGTGGGTTAGCTTTAGCTTGAGTGGATGAGCCTGTCTTGCCTGTGGGTTTGACAGCCTTTTTAGTCCCCGAAGCACCGTCTCTGTGCTTAGTTGTGGCCGCAGTGCCACCCGCCGGTTTGGAAGAGGAGGGTAGAGGGGGGCTCGGCTGTTTTTTAGCTTGAACGTCTCGGGGTCGCACCGGCTTTGCCCGGACGAGGGGTTTAGTAATGCACCTTTCTGAGCAGATCAGTGGAAGCAGGATGGCATTTAGAGGTTAAAATAGGGACTGAAAAATCCACATTTGTGCAACAGATGGACAAATGGACATGAAAGTAAAGCATGGGAAGAGATACTGATGGATAAGAGGTGAGTTGGACAGGCATGCTGCTGATAAGAGACGTTGTTTGATCCATTAGTCCTGGGCAGGTTTTATTTCGATCAAAATGAATGATGTATAAGGCTTGCGATGAGACAGATAAAATACCCATTAACCTTCCCCTTCCTCCAGTGTGAAGGTATGTGTGTTCTGCTCCGGTATTTGCACTGGTTGTTGCCTGTGCCTCTGTGATTATTGACAAATGAACAAACAAATGGCTCGGAGTTCAATGCTAACAGGGTTGAGATGAGAACAGCACAACACTTAGGCAGCATCAGAGCGGAGAACAGTGGCCGGTCTCCTGAGGCCGAGGGAGGCATTAGGAGGCGGCTACTGCCCCGCTCAGGCTGCTGCGGGCCGAATATCCATCTGAACACATTAGACCCTGTCAGAGGATTTAATGCCTGCCAGAAAACTGCTGCCGGTACAAATGACCGAGAGGAAAAGACTTCAAAGCAACACACATCTAAAGGAAGTTAGCTCTCGCATATAATCATTATCTTTGTTCTTCACTGGACACATTGATACCACCAATACCATCAGATATGTCTTGATGCTTGAAGCGTAAACATCATGGTTATGTATGAAATGGAGGGAAAGAACACTTTTCCAACTTTTTTTCTCTTATTCTTTTTTCCGTGTTCTCTTTCTACAAAATTGTCCCATTATTATTGTTTATTTTTCAAATTTTATAATTTCCGCTCAATCCAAAGTGAGATAGTTGATCACACAGGAACAAACAGCCACTTCGAATTTTGAAAATGGAATTTTAAATAAGTCAAACAAAGTGAATTATCATTTAAGTATTTAACATACAAGTGTGAAACTATTATTCCAACTAGTGCAGAGGTCCAAAGGTTAAGGACACCAACGAGCCGCGCTGTCACAGAAGCTCATGTTAGAGGCAGTGACTCATCCAAAGGTTACCTGGTTTGTCCTCCGTGCTGCTGGTCTGTTCCTCCAGCGCCGTTTCTGGAGACTCAATGTCCACTTTGACCTCCTCTGATGTCACACTCGATGTGGCGTGCCCATTCAGACTTTCACTGCTGATCGTTTCATCTGTAGGAGATAAACAACAGTTACGAGCTTCAGGGAATCCTCTGTTCAGCTGCTCGAGCGCAGAGATCAGGCTTTTGAGTTTTGCTTTTACTGGCAACAGGTAAAAGTGAACCCATTTGAAACGGCTGAGCTTCAGGTGCGAAGGACAGTGCAATGAAATGATAAATGAAGAAGCATGCAAACAAATGATCAGACAAACCTTTATCGACGATGATAACTCCTTTCTTGATGAGCTCCTCCCTCGTTTGTCTGGTGGAGATCTTTCTCTCCAGAACTGAAAGATCAACAAGATCACAGCCTTTATCGTGTCTTTTAGCTTCAGCAATCCATTTACACACATTACTATAAACGCATTGCACACCAGCTGCCTTCCTCGCCTTATTGCTAAATGTCTCGTGTCAGCGTCACACATGCAGAGTCACTAAAGAGGGTTTTACAGTGGGATGTGAACACAACATGAACATGTCCACCGTCAGACCAATAAGCAACACTTTAAATAATAAAGACTTTCTCATTTTAACTTCTCAGATGTGAGAACGTGGCGCTTTTCTTTGTCATTTATGTCAGTGCTGGAAGACATCACCGTGGGCTCTGGGGAAAAATAAGGGGATTTGTTCACAGACATTATATCAGACAAAAGATGCAGCCCTACAAACAAAGCTTGGATTGGTTTCGTACACTCCTGAACAAGTGTACCAACATTTCAATATGCACATTATGTTGAAATGATACACCTGGCAGCCATGAAGAAAAAGTGCTTCTTGTATTTTCTTCTGTCTCTTTTCATTTCCCAGCCAACGCTTCAGGAATGAGTCAGTGAGAGCCACACACACACACTGTTCACTCTTTTTCTTTTGAAAGCTCCTCGGGGAGCATCAACGCTCCTGTTCGCACTTAATGTTCAGCACAAGACTTGACGTTGTAAAGACACACACACACACACACAATCAAGACGTCCTACCTTTGGTGAGATCCTGGAACTTGTCGCTGCTCTTCTTCTTCCTCCACTTCCAGGGTTTGAAGAGTTTTCCTAGTGACGACAGCTTGCCGCGTTGCTGCCGTGTCGCGGGGGCATTCTGGGTCGTGGTGGCGCTGTCCACCAACACATCACAGCTGGCCAGTGATGAAGATTTCTCCAACCCATCAACTATAAGACACAGACGCAGAAATACAAAAACAGAACGTCAGCGCCATGAAACAAACACGCACCGCTGTTCTCGAAATGCACCAGGAGAAGCTTCCTGTCCTGTGGTGCATGGATATAATACATCATGTCATACAAATAAACTATAATGGGATCTGTTAACGACTATTGCTGGACTTAAATGTGTTCAGAATACTAGATCCAGATTAAATCCAAGCAAATAAAGCATTTTGTTACTATCACTGACGTGTTTAATTATTATCCATGTGATCAAAGGATGTGGCTGAAATCACAGCGTAACTCATGATACATTGGATATCTTGCTCATATCAAAATGTTAAAAGGGCACATTACAACTTAAGTTCCTATGTGTCCATAACGTACTGCACTGAAGTGGTTACCTAGTCAGAATCAAGACGTTTACAAGATGGGATACCTTTCTTTTTCCACAATAAAGATGAATATGTTTATTCCCCTCAAAAATGTGACTGAAACAATCTGCATTGGTAAATATGCCTCTTTTGTTGAACTCAATACATGCTTTGTTTTCAAATTAATATGGTGTGCGATTGCTAAAAGAAAATGACTGGGAGCTATTGTCACGGACCATTTCGCTGTCCATTGCTGCATCAATCTCTTGTTTCTCTCAACACTCGACGGCTTGGCAGGAATATTCCGAACTCTGTTTCTGTACAGTACTTGCAGCGTGTGTGTGTGTGCGTGTGTGTGTGTTGGCTAGAACTCTGTCCTTTCACAAGTCCTCCTCTTCCTGTTGAAAGATAAGAAGTCATGTGAACCCTCTGGAAGACTTCAAGCAGTGTGTGTGCATCTGTGTGTGTGTGTGTGTGTGTGTGTATGTGTGTGTGTGTGTGTGTGTGCGTCATACCGGAACCTGACAGAGGAAAGAGACGTGGTGTGTGATTCCTCAGATTCAAGCAAAGGAAGGTTTTTGTTTTTTCAGTTCTGCTGACTCTCTCCAGGGAGCCCGGCAGGGATCAAAATGTTATTATTATTATTGCTGCTTACAAACTTTGAGTATTTTTTCCCTGAACATCATAATTTGTAGCTTCAAATTACAAAATGAATTATTTTAAATGAATGTCAAGTTATTGTATAGCTAGGAGCTGAAGTTTGAGGCTGGTCAGGACAGCAGGTTTAGCAGTTGTTTTAGCTGCCCACAAACTACTGAATTATTCCCTCAAATTAAATGTGTTGAAAATATATAATAATACTTATTACACTCTCATGACATTGTTGGACAGCAGCAGAAAGAGCGATATTCTATTTTGGGTGAAACACATGGTGCCTTCATCTCCCATGATGCAACTCAACCACTGACAGTTTGTTCTGAGATTGATGAAGGAGACGATGAGGAGCTGCTGATACCTGCAGGGCTTCACGTTGTGATGGATGCTGAGTGTAAATAGCGAGCCGAGAGGATTTTCAAAATAAGTTGGCTCATTTTGCGCCACATGCTTGTTCTGTTACACTGATACCAAAGAGTGGTGTACGGCCGGTAGGGAGGAAAGCTGACATCGTTTTGTATTATATTGAATAAATTCAATTGTCATCGTTTATTGTTCTAAACTGTTTTTCGATAATTACAAAAATTAGAAATTCCCATTTAAAGCTCCACGCACAGTCTGCCATTTAAAACAGCTTCAATGCCATCTTTGCATCGTGTCTTTGCTTTTATTTTAACAGTCCATTATCTCCTGTCATATTTTGTGAGACTCGTTTCAGATACTTCACTTCCTGCCCATGTGTATTTTCCCGCCTCCCTGGTCGTCTGCCCCGCCCTCCGATTGAACTCACCCGTGCCGAACCATCCTCGCTTCCGATGTGTATTTAATATGTTATTGTAGACTTTCTTTGCCCGATTACCTGACGGATCTCCTGTGCACTGAACCTGTTTGCTAAGTAAAGACTGTCTAACTGCACCTCGTTCGGTGTCGTGCCTTCGGGTCATGCTTTCTCCCTGTGGGTTTAGCAGTTGTTTCCACTGTACCACACTGCACTGACATGGATCCTTGTGTGTGTGTGTGTGTGTGTGTGTGTGTGTGTGTGTGTATACGCCTTACTTAGGTTTGAACAAGTATAATTCTGGAGGAAAATCTAAATAAATAATTGCGCCTGTTCGAATAATATCAATGTAATTTGCGTGTTAATATCTTGTGTGTGCCTCTCTAAGAGATGCTGACCTGCCTTCACTTCCCTTCTGCACACGCCCACATATATATTACCCGAAACACAATGACGGTTGGTTCGAAAGGTAACAGTGGAGTGTTTTCTCAAATCCATTAAGAGGCTTATGCAGCGAAAACAGTCAGCAGAAAAAACAGCTGAAAACACACTATGCAACATTTAGAAAGACGTATTAGTTAGCGCTGTTGCCCAATAGTTTGAAAGGTAAATCAAAAGAATGCAGTTTTCTTTTACTATTCTGTAATATGTTCTCATCTGATGGAGAGAATATGTGTCCTGATCTTCAACTGCATAGAAAACAATCAGTAGCCTGTTAATTGGTTGGCTCGCACCAAACTGACAGACTGCTGATGCCAACACTAGATGCTGTTAGTCATTGGTGCCAATACGCCTCACTGAGGGGAACCGGCTGAACGTTACGACAGTAAACTGTCTCTGGCTGCTGCTTACTGGTGCAGAGCATCCTGTATTATATCAAAGGTAAAGATCAGGCTTCAGGCATGTGGTCGTCTGCAGAAAAGTTATGTCATCAAGAAACAGATGTTTAAATCAGCCCGAATTATAAAGTAGGGCTGAACGGTTTAGAAAAGATATCTAATTTCTGTTATTTTGACTGATTTCAATTTTGATACGGTTCTAATTTTCATTCAAAATGATATTCAAATATTTAAAAAGGTGTTCTTTTTGAAGGAATTTATAACCAAATAAATATCCGTCAAGTCTGTAGAATATGAAATGAATGACAGCACATTCCTGCAAAACATGTTTAATTTCAAATTGTATTTTGTCATACTTTTAACCTCCAACAATGATCGCTCCTCCTGCGAATTTAAAATTGCAGTCGGCCGTACTACGATTGTGATCGATTTCAATAAAATATTGATTAATTGTGAAGACCAATAACAAAGTCGGGCTTCAATATTAAAATTAGTAGAAGCATCACTGCACTGTTTGTTTTGCTGAAGTATTTAAAATCCCAGCATGACACAGGACTATGTGGGCATGACTGCTCTCAGCAGGATTTTGCTCACCTCGCGACCCTGACTGTTGAGGGATGTAGCAAAACAACCTTTACATACACAAACAGGGCACTTAAAAACACACACACCAAGAGAAAATGCATGGTGCAGTGCAGAGGCCAGTGCATGCTCTCCCCAGACACCAATTTAATTCTCCCTCTCGTACACACACACACACACACACTTCCTGTTCCTGTGTTGATATGAAATCACAACAATAGGTACATTTCAGCAGCTGCTTTGTGTAGCTAATGATGGGGAAATCAGCAGCAGCGATTATCATCCCTATTAGCCCAGCGATTAAATCTGGAGTGGGAACCTGACCTGGACAATGGACAGACGTATTACTGTCAGAGAGAAAGAAGAGAAAGGAAAAGAGAAGTAGTGGAGAGGAGAGGAGCAAAATAGAGATGATGGTTGACTGAGAATAGAGAAGAGAAATTGGATGGTGAACTTTTGGATATATGGTTTGCAGAAAGTCATCTTTATCAACAGAGTTATTTTCTGAACAAATCCTTCCATTGTTTATTAGAGCCGTTGAAGCCAAATCAGATGCAGACGGATCACATTTTTTTAAATCGAAAACTGCAATACAGGAATATGATATTTTCATAAGCCTATGGTACAATTAAATCCCAAAGGAGAGCAACTGAACAGTAAATAATCGCGTTATTCTAAATGTACATTTAAACAACTTTGCACTGCGTTTAAAAAAGACATTTACTTCAGCTTTTGTAGAACTTTTCTTGTACACGTCCAAATCCACAATGGACATCATAATCTCTATAAATACATTACTGTTATGTTTGAATTAAATTAAGGAAAGGCCAAGTGGCATACCTAATCTCATCCATTTTGTTTTGAGATAAATAAATGTAATACTTATTCATTTATACCTATAAATGCCCAATTAACCAGAGCCTTAAACTACAATTGGAAATACAGCTGTATTAATTCACCTCATTTTAATGTCATGGGGGGATGTTGCCCCCTCCACAGTCTGACATAAATACAGAACTCAACTGTCAGCAAAAAGGAAGTAACACCATCAACCACATTGAGTAAAACAGACAGCTAAAGAAAACAACACAGCTTCGCCTCAAAGCCTCAGAGAGACAAACGTGTACTCTACAATATGACCAATAAATCTTTTGTAAATGACGCATCCTCTTCAACGAGGACAGATGAAACGAGGGCAATGCAGAGCTTCAGGTTATCAATCAGATGATAAAGATAAATGAGAAGTATTATGCAAACCAGAGTGAGCCAATCAAAGTCCATTCATTACACACGGCAACGTCACACGATCACAGTTTTACAGCATCCTGCATTTCAAGCGGAAGAACAGATCTGACAAGAAAAGCAAAAATAATACAGAGTGCAGCTTTTAAATCCCAGCAATGTGGCTCGAATCCACCTCAGGGATGTTATTGCACTCAGGATTTGGATAAAAAGCAGCTGTAAGTCATCTGTGGAAATGAGTGTGATAATCAGAAGACACAACTTGAGACACGACCAACGTCTCAATGAAGCAATCGGGCCGGAGTCGTTCAACGGTTTTGCGTCAGATAAATAACTGTAAAAAAAGAAATGAATCCCTGTGATGTGAAGGTTAAAGTGTGTCCTGTGTCCTGTGTCGTCTTTCTCACAGGCTGCAGGCCTGATAGAGGACTAATCAGTGGCATTGGACACACCTGGGCGCGCTGCTGTGTTTCACGCATTCAAGCTTGAGCGGTCGTTTGTTGGCAGATCTCCGCTCGCCCCAAGCCTTTGTTCGGTTTATTTTCTGGGTTTTCACAGCGCAACCGATTCCTCCCTTCCATTTGTTTGACTCGTATTGACTTTATCTGTTGGGCCGTGAAAGCCAGCGTGTTTTTTGTTTCAGACGTTATGGCAGGAACATGTGTTGGGGAGGAGGAGGAGAGAGGAATGGGAGAAGCTTCCTTCCTTCGCTGCAAGTCACCGGGGACGTCACAAACAGAGGAAGAGGCACAAAAGAGAGAGAGGGACAGACAGAGTGACGGACACAGAGACAGAGAGGAAGAGAGAGAGAGAGAGAGAGAAGGGTCAAAAGAGAATGTGGGAAGGCCGAGCAGGAGGAGGGCAGATACTAGCAGGGAAAGAAGAGGAAAATAAGGCAAAAAAGAGGAGTAGGATGTGAGCGCAGGAGGGAGGGGCGACGCCGGGCATTAGCTGATGTTTTAACACTTGCGTTATTCCTTCCAAACTTTTCTCCAATGTAGGTCAGAGAAGCCCAGCGCTGTGTAACTCATGATACTCAGCGGGCTGCTGCAGCAGCCTGGAGTGAGTCAGGAGTAACGCGCCCAAAAGAAATCAAACACTGCAGCTTTACAGTGCTTTAACGTCGTAACTCATTAGGGTTGAGAGGTTATCGGTTTCATATTAATGATCGTTTAATAAGACCCCGACTTATCATTTCCCCCTCCTGCTCTCAGGCCTGTAGATTCATTTAAAGCACAGCACAGGGTTGTAATGCTACCCTTACCGCTGAGCGTGTATAGATCATTATGGCCTCGGGTCCCTATGCATGTTGGCTTAAGTGTACTACAAAACAGTCTGAGTCTTTACTATAAATGCTGACAGCGTCATAAAAAAAGGTCAAGTTTTGTTTTCATCCGGAGTCCTTCGTCTCTTCCTGTGCCTCACAGCCTGAAAGCGTTCCCATAAAAAATGTGAGCAAATGGGAAATGTTTACTTTTATTGACCCACGGACAGACAAAGGACTACGGGTGACAAAGAAAAAAGGCGATTTGTAAGCGTGGAGGGAGGTGAAGCACGCTCTCACACACTGCTGTGTTAATGTAGTCTCATATTTTGTCTTTTAATTAAGGATTTAAGTGACTCTGTGCTTCATTGGGAAGTGAAGAAGTTCACGATGTATCTATCCGTTGTTCTCTCTTCAGTTACAGGCTGGACAACATGTCCATGTGCACGACAACCAGGCACCTCAGTTTGCAGAGGAAGACTACGAAGAGCAACGGAACGAAATTATGATTTAAATCAGGAGGTATCAGGTCTCTACCCACCCGACTACATATAGGAGACTTTGGAGTGGCACTTTAGGCTCTGCCACCATCATATAAACACCAAAACTAGGGAAAATCTTTTGGAAGAACTTTGTAACTCTCTCTTGGACCTAGAGAATCTAAGCCACCATGTTGCTTTTAGCTCCGACAATCTCTAAATTGCTTGTTCATCTGAAGCAATTTAAATTCATTTAGTTTTCTGTTGCATCAGGTGGAAAATTGCAGTCAATGGCATTCACTTTGTGCAGGTGTGAACCAGCTCTCGACATCAAACCTGCAAGGCCCTCCTCGGTCACAATAACTGAGAATAAGAATATATCTAAAATGATCGAATACTTTTTAGAATTTTGATTTTTGGTCAGACAAAACAAAACATTTGAAGTAGTCACCTTGGGCTACCTAAATATGTGATTTTAAAGCCAAAAAAACTAATAAATAAATGTATTAGAAAATATGCAGTATAATAAACAAGGACATTGTTAGTTGGAGCCCTAAATTAATCTTTTATGTTATTTTTTAAGCGACAATGATGTGGTTCCAGGCCTTCAAGTGTCACTCTCTCTGTATATATCACTTTATACTGAACATGTTTGGGGTGTTGAGTGTTGGTTGGACAAAAAAAGGCATTTACTATACCAAATCATTATGAAAATAACAATGAGTATCCCTGGTGAGAGCTTCAGCACCTCTTCACCATCTAAAGCGTTGCTCCTGTCAAACCAGAACTATAAGTCAAGATGTTTCTCGTGGAGCCTCAATAGAGACACCACGTTCACTTGAAGACTTTGCATTGTGTCTTTAATCATCATAATAAGGTCATAACTTCGACTGCACTGAGGCTGCAGAGCCCTCGGGTCGACCTCTGGGCTCCTGGAGGAAAACAAACTAAGCTGTTCATCTGGACTCGAGTCGAACTGGTTGCTAAACACATAAACTCATATTAACTCAACATTGCCCTTCATTATGTTGCAGCCGCGGCGGCGCAACTCTGCGGTTGCACAACGCGTCGTCTCTCAGTGGAAACCCGCGTCAACAGCAGCACAACCCCGGGGACACATTTAGAAAACCGAGAGGAAGCGACCGAGTCTCACTTCCCCCGAGCAGGAAAGCGTTCCGCGCGTTTATTTGGCGTTCAACTGCGAGGAACTTCCCGTCACTTTATCCGGCAGACATGTTGCAAAGAAAACCCGAGCAGAAATATGAATATATAGCCGAGTGTGCGCGCGCGTGAGAGACAACGGGGAGGCACGTCCATATGTACACACACACACACACACACACACACTCACCGCTCGCGGGCTGAGACACAGCAGACACAGGGGTCTGACCCATATTCAGCTTCTCCGGACCGACACCACCGCCGCCGCCCCCCCCTCCTCCTCCTCCTCCTCCTCCTCCCAGATCAGGGGCTTCTATCGCCGCGTAAATCCCCTCCGCGGCCGCCGAGTGAGTTCATTTATAAAAACAAAAAGTTTCAGACCGGGATGGCCGAGCCGCTGGAAACTTGTTTCACTGACTGACTGAGTTGCTACTACGTCGTAACTTCCCCTCCCTCCTCCTCCTCCTTCTTCTCCTCCTCCTCTGAGCAGCTGAAGAATGCCTCTCATTCCTCGCTCCAGATTAGAGGCGCTGCTGGGGTCAAAGGGGGGAAGAGGTCCGAAAACCTTCGGCCACTGGTTTACAGTGATGGAGGTCGTATTATAATATGGAATACAACAATATATCACATTTAACTACAAGTAGAAGTCCTGCATTGAAAATCACCAGTAGGCCTACAATTTTGAGGAACCGTTCCTCTGCCTTATACTTCGACATCATATCAAATCAATGTGATGATCCTCTGAAATAAAACCGTGTGTCTTATGACCCGTATCTGATCTGCCAGGTTTCAGATGTATGAGATTTCCCCCTATAAACTTCTCAGATGGTTTTGTATAACTGTTTGAGGCCCCCCCAAAAAAAGGTCAAATCCGCCATTATTTACCAAAAGAACAAAGAGAGAGTATATTTGAAGTCATGAAAAGTATTTCCTTTGTAGCAGACCTTCTTTCCTTCTCCCATTAGTCATCTCATGACCCCTCAGATGTATATGGTGACATGGGGCGTCGTTAGGCTTATTTGAGGGGGGCTTCACCTCTGCCAAGTAACTCTCGTCAACCAGCCAGGATTACAGACAATGAGTTGAGCTTAAAGTAAATGATGCGCGGAGTGACCTGTAAGTCCAGGTAGTTACAGAATGTGGTTGTCGGTAGTTGTTAACGACTGTTACCTGCTCACGTTGAACTTTACTTGAAAGGGAATAACTGTCTCCAGCGATACTGTGTACGAGTGAATTCGAAATACAAGAAATAACTATCGACATCTCTCTATTCGTTGCATTAATATCTATTATTGTAATATTTTTTCCATATTTGACACTGATCTAGTTCATCTTTATCTCAATGATAGTGTCCAAATGAGCATAAAATATCACTATGACCCTGAAATTCCATCTCTTGTGTTATCATATACTGAATGCAGCACAATCACTTTCTGATTGAATAATTACATACCGCTCCCCTTGGGCCTTAGCCCCCCCCCCTTTCTTTGAATCCTATACAACACCCCTGATGGCCACCTTGAGGAGGGACTGAATCCTGGGTTGGAAACCACTGAACACAATTACCTGATCATATAAAGAGGATAAAGTAGCTCCACTCTAGCCAGCAACAAAATAAAAAAGCCACTTGCACATTGATGTGTCAGTACTTACAATATAAGATATAGTAATGTCATATTAAATAAATTACTAGGAAGACAAAAATAGGAACTTCAGTTTAATTAACTATTTTATCTAACTGATATTTTCCAGCAGAACGATTCTCATATATATCTACAAATACAACTAAATTATTATCCTTTAAAGCTGGAAAGGATGGGATGATGGTTGTTTGAGTAAAAAAGGTATGATGTAATGCTAAAACAATTATTACACCACATTGTTATTATACAATAAGAGGAAAAAGAAGAAAAAGAAGATGAAGATGAAGAAATGTGTTCATTTCGGTTTCAGCGCTGTGATCACGGTTGCATTATAGACAATAAAATGAAACATTTAAAGATATCTGTGGGATTGGAATCGACAAACTTGTGGCACGATAAATTAAGCCCACAGTCCATGCTTAATAACTCAGCTGTGGGTCTGGACAGCGTCTGTGGCTCCAGATGAGGATCAACACACTCCAAGGGGGAGGGGATTTATTTAGAAAAAATAAGATGACGGTGAACCCTGAATCCAGCTTGCAGTAGGTCACATGGGAGCAAAGGCTGTAAGCTGTCAAGGTCGGTGAGCACAGCCTTTAAATCTGCTGATGGTAGGACAGAGAAATAATATCTGTTTAATGTTAGACATTCAAGCGCTCACCACTTCTGTCTGACGACTGTGGCAAACCAAGCCAAACACTCCTGCCCCGGACTCTCAGGATGGGAGTCAACTAAGTGTAATGTGTGTGTGTGTGTGATGTGTGTTCTTGTACTTCTATCCCAGTGGGCACTTTTACCTTAGTGCACACATACATGTCATTGACCTGCATTAATGTCCAGAGGAGTAACCCGTACCCTAACCATAACTTAGACTGAACCCACCTTAATCTTAAACATATCCTCATCCATAACCGAAAACTAATTTTAAATCAAGTCATCACACACACGACACATGTAATGATTTACATTAAAGGTACTTGCATTTTGTCCTAAAAAATATTCCAGTCCACACAATGTGACTGTAAGATCAGAACAGGCCCAAATACACACAGACACACAATTTAAGGACAAGACTGCCATCTAGTGCTTCAACACAACTCCAATGACGAAAGATGATTTGTCATTAACTCTTGTTGATTCTTGCAGTAAAACATGTGCTTCTCCATGCCTCTGTTGGACACCCCTCCCTTTCTCCCTTCAGTCATTAAAGCATAAAAAGCCACGCACAGAGTCAGCGTGTATATAATCATATAATCACATACAGTAAAAGAAAATATTCTTGCTATGGATTGCTGCAAAAGGACAAATATAACCAGCAGCAAACTCTAAACCAAACCAATTTATAAGTTCAATGTGCATTTGGCAGTTGTTATAATACTTGCACGGCCTCATTCACCAACACGTATGCAATAGATTCACTTGACTCATCTGCAATCAATGGATCGGCTGCATGTTCATGTGCACCTCGAGTGTGGCTGATTTAAAGCGGATTTGACCCCCAAAGTCCTACATTTAACAATCACATCATTCAATGTCAATATCTTGAGTACAGGCTAATTCCTGGAATCACTTTGCAAATGCTTCACGTCCACATTTGTTTGTATACAATAATCCATGTACACAGTCACACCTGGGAGCTGCCATGCCTGACAGTGCTACAGGACTGTTGTTGGGAAATAGGATGAAAGTGGATAATTGAGACAGGAAGGAAGTCAGTGACGAGGTGGAGGATGGAAGTACTTAGTAAAGTGACTGCATTAGTATTGACTGGGCGGTAATGTCATTAACTTGATGACACATGCTGAATGTGTTGTGCTAAAGGACAATGGTAAATACTCGGATCAACAGGTTTAACAGGGTGAGAAATTATTTGGTCTTTCATGACATCAAATTGTTAAATTCACAATGGTTAAGTTATGCTTTCATTTAATTTTATGTCAGCTTATGTAATAGTTTCTTTGCATATATTTTAAATAGATTACATTTTAAAGCTCCGGCAATACTCCCTTTTTACGACTATCCTAACTTCCCCATTAGCTCAATGTCAAACTGTAACCGTCCCACGAGAGGTTCGGAAACTGGGGGCAGACAAGACCAAATTGAGTTGTTAACAACATTTTAGTGTCATCTCTTTTTATTTTCTATCCGTGTTAAATTCATATAATGCTTTCAGTAGGTAAGGGTTTCTTTAACTTGTTTCTAAATAGTGTAGAAAATGACATTTAACAAAAATCCACCATTAAATAGACTCTTATTTTCCATGCTCTCGGTATGCCTTGTTTATATATTAACTTTAAGATATCGACCTGATGACCAAGAGTCCACGTGTGAATGTGTGGAAGAGACACACAAAGAGAGAAGGGACAAGAAAGTCAATGCCTTTTAACAGAAAAGCCAAAGATAGAAATATAACATGTTTATTGGTATTTTTTGTGGGACCTTTTGGTCACAAACTCACTATTGACCCATCTGACAACTCCGACTTCAACCTCTTAATTCCTCTCAATTACTGATCCAACGAAAGTCAGGGGAAATCTCCCTCTGGTTGGAGTTTAAATCAATCTGATGCTTTTACTCTAAATCTGTCCAAGAATACAATATCCAAAATGGAGCTCTTTGGGGAAATACTCAAAGTCAAGAGGACACCCACATTAAGTATTGGAAACTGACACTTTTTAGGAGCTGAGTCCTGTCTGTCCTGACACTAAATAACAGAGATCAACGGAGGAGGGCTGACCTTTTCATTGACCGGAACAGCAGAAGTAAGACATGAGGAGGAGGGCCAGAAGAAAGGAAAGGAGTCATCAAATATTAAGTAGTAGCCTCAGCAGAACAAGGGGGTAATAATTGTTTAAGTGCTACTTTCTCTCGTCCCTTTGATTTATTCATTAAACTGAGGTACTGCCGGTCTCATAGTAATGGCATAGGCAAAGAACAGGGGATCTACATGCATGTGTGTGTTATTGTCATTTGGGTCAATTTGCAAAAGTAACTTGTTCATTCATGACGGTTCAGTGATTGTCTAAAAACAAAAGGAGCACAGTTACAGTGTGGAGTAACCCGCCTTTTCAAGAGTTAGAGACGTGATCTTTCTGGACCACAACCGCCTGTACCGAGCTGTCATAACAGTCAAGTGTGACTCAGCAAGGCCCAGGCTCTGCTATACAAGAGAATAACTACTTCTATGTTCTTAAATGGTCTAAGTACACAACCTGTGAAATATCATCATACAGTGCCACTGGGAAGTCTGTCAAATACATGTAATGTGTGTCGTTGTTGGGATTGTTTATGACCTCTACAATGCACTGATTATGCTTTATGTGCTCAGTGTTTGAGGGTTTTATGTCATTTGATTTAGCTCCATCTTACTGTACTTTCCCACCAGAATCATTTCCATGTTACGTTTATACAAATAACAAAACAGTTGGTGGCGCTAATAATCGAGTCGAGAAGAAGACGGTGCAACAATATAATGGAATTAAAGGACTTGTTGCTTCTTGAGTGTTAAACATTGAATGTTATAGCTAAATCTGTTTTTATAATGTTAGTTTTGGGGGGGTGGGGTTAAAACTGTGACATTTTAGGTCTGACATTCTTCCTGTTTTCTACTCCGTCTCCTCTCTTCCCCTTTGTAACTCTGTTCATGCAGATTAAAAAGGGTTTTACCTCATAGAATTAACTATACCGTCTTTGTTTTGCAACAATAGTAGTGGCTACTGTCATTTCTCTTCCTCTTCACATATGCCAGCCAGCTCGTTTGAAACCCTATCTCCTGTTTGTTGTATTCTGTTTGGCACAAGCCATAAGCCGCCATCATTGCTATAATGTTGCCTGTATAAATCAATAGTTGACATCCTGCCAGACAGGCAGCCAGAGAGCTGAAGATAAAGCGAGCTCCAGAGAGACAGGGAAAGAGACGGACACAGAAAGAGATGGATGAAAGATTTGCTCTGTCGTTGTGGGGTCTTTAATAATAACCTAAAAAAAAAGAAGACCACAGCAGAGAGAACACATAATGGCGACATCAGATCACAGACAGTGTTTTTATAAACAAGTCATGGCTGTGATTTAGAAGGGTGTGACTGGAGGCCACAAGAGGACAGCGAACGGGGAGCGTAAACAAAACAGCATATTTATCATATGCTGGAGTCACATCGGGAAAAAACGTCTGTCCGAAGATCGTCAGTTAAGTTTGCCTCATTGGGAAGTGTGGCTGTTAGTCAGGAGTCAGGACAGTGTGACTCCTATTGGGACTCAGCGGGGATGTTAAAGTGGGCCGCCACTGGTTGATGATGATGATGATGCTTTTGGGGCAGCAGGTTGTTACACATTCCTCCCATGTTTACAACCGTACGACTGAACAACGACCACCAATGGAGGATTTACCAGCCAATGTAAACATGCCATGAAGCCAACCAGTAAATCAATGTACTAACATGAGGATATCTGAGTGAGTCATACAGACCTACCTGTCAATCAAGGAAACCCATGTGCCGAGCTAGAAGTATGTTGTTGGACCAGGGTGAGCGAGTGAAAGAGAGGTTAACACAGTATTTATTTGTTCAACTAAAGTTAGTTGTATACTTCCTTTTCTCAAAGGGTGAATTCAGTCGCCTAGTCGTGTTTGTGCATCAAGTTGAAGAGCTTCTATCAGACTGTTTTCATGACGACAGTGCCCAGTGTCTCCAGTTCGTGCAGACTGCAATGTGCAATGGTAAATGGCGCACATGGGAAAGTTTGCCTTCAGGGCTTTCTGCCGTAAGGGTTGATCTTAACCCGAACTATGATCTTATCCTCAACCTAACCAAGGCGATTAGTTATCTAAACCCAATGAGATTCCTTTCAGAGTGCCCTGAAGGCAAACTTCTCCAAAGTGCGTAAATAAGTTGTCAAATGGCCACATGCAAATACGAATACTGCAAGAGCTCACCTGACATTGTCTCCTGAACACACACTCACACAAAATATGACACGATCAACAGTGAGCTGAAAAAATAGAGAAGAGCATTATGATCAACCATTAGTGCTCACCGCAGACACAAATCCCAGTACAGGCATATGCAACACACACACACACACCCACACACACACACACATACAAACACAGCGTGGATTTATATCTGAAAAGCTTACCCAAGACAACAACAGATAATGTAAAACAACAACTATTATCTCTGCCCTTCATTTCTTTTTTTCTTTATTAACCAATAGAAACGTTGTGATGTGTTATGAAAACCTCTTCAAACTGTAATTAAACTATATGACATGACATATATATATATATATATATATATATATATATATACCTGTCTGCCTCCTCCAGCTGATCATTGTCATTTAGTCTAACAGTATCACCCGAGATGGCTACCAGTCGAGCTGTCCTGTAATTATTGGCCTTTTCTTTCCTCTGTGGAAATATTAACAATAAACGTACTGCCATTGCTTTTTCTTAGTCATATAAGAAACCGCAATGCTATCACGCAACTGTGGGCAAACTTACAAAACATTTTTTTTTTAAAAGTTGTGCAAAAACTGTCCCTCACGGCATACCAGAAGCCTGGTTAAGTGAAGATATAGCCAACTGTAATGTTATTAAGTGTTCTACCTGCAGCATTAGCATCTTATTAATATTGCATACGGGGATGTTGCTCGTGTCTTTAAAGTAGGGTTCCTGTACATTATGCATGACCCTGTTGTTGTTGATACATGACACAGATTTATGGATCACGGCAAAGAAGCAACCTTTCAGACAAATGATCTCTGACAAAAGTCAGAAACTCATTTTGCACATCGTCAAAGCGAGCAATACTCACTGATGTGCATGTTAAAATGCACTATGCCCCCCTTTGTATGTGTTGGTCTTTACGAAGCTAACTTCAAATGAAACACTGTCAGCAGGCTGCTGAATAACTCACATAATACAGACTGAAGATGTACAGCGTGCGTGTGTGTGTGTGTGTGTGCATGTGAGTGTAGACCTAGAGCCATCGCCAGCTAACAGGTGACAAACGAATAAGGACGGTGTGGAAAGAGAAGAGCAAGTGGTGGCAATAATGTCCACGATGCCTTGAGTTACACCAACACAGACACAGAACGCCGACGCATGCAGAAAGCAAAAGATCCATTATATGAGAAGAAAACTCACCGTCATTTTCCATGACTTGACCCGGGGAAAATGATCAGCAGTGTGAATTGATCCTTGCCTCTTCCCGACACACCACCACTCTGCCTCCCTCCCTCCCCCAACTGACTCCCCCTCCTCCCTTTTCTCACTGTCTCCCTTCTCCTCCTATTCTCTCTCCCTCACTGTCTACTTCCTCTCTCTCTCTCCACTGTCTGCCCCTCACTCGCCCCTCCCCTCTCTCCAATAAAGAGCATTAAAAGTTAATGTTTGTTTCCATCTCAGTTCCTCAATCTGCCTCCTAATCTGTGCGTTTATCTCCATCTCTCATGCCTGTCAAGTTTTTCCCTCTTCCTCCGGCTGCTGTCTGGCACCAGTCTCACCCTTGTTTTGGTTCACTCTCACTCCTGTGTTGATGTCCCGTAGTGACGTAGGAAATAAGGAGAGGAGGGGAAAGGACAGGGGAGAAGGAGAGAAGGACCACAGAAGGGAGATGCATCGAATACGCAGGTAGTGTGCTGTGTATGTTTACTGTGTTTACTTGTCAATGTGGCACTCTGCTGGCAAGTGCTTGAAGCAGATGTGAGCAGATTTCCCATTATCAATACGATATGAAGGGGCAAACAGAAGACATGTTTGTTACATAAGTCTAAAGTGCAGATTCAGTGGCAGCGACATGGCCACCTACCGAGGGATTCTTTGGATGTTACAGCTTTCTTGCTGCCATGGCGGTCTGCACCTCATGGTATTATAACAAAGCGAGTAAACTACTCGACATTAATTCATTTAAAAAGGTTTTTTCAATCAAAGAAAAACATTACAAACTGGAACAGGCATTCGGTAGAGCGCATACCTTCGCATATCACAAGATTGGGCATTGGAATTATGAACATTTTGGCATTAGTTGCCCGCGCTATGGTAAAAAGAAGATGTTGACCTTTTTATGACCTTGACCTTGACCTTTGACCCGATCGATCCCAAAATCTAATCAAATGGTCCCCGGATAATAACCAATCATCCCACCAAATTACATGCGATTCGGTTTAATACTTTTTGAGTTATGCGAGTAACACGCATACAAATAAATTAATAAATAAATACACGGCGATCAAAACATAACCTTCCGCATTTTCAATGCGAAGGTAACAATGTCCAAAAATAATAACATTTACGATGGTGTAATTGTTTACTACTTTTTTGGACCAATTAATTTGTCATATGATGAAAAAAACGTGTTCAGTGGTTGTGCCCAGACATATATAGAGCATCTACGCACGCACAAGAAATAAGACAACCCAGTCCGTTGTTAGTGGGCCGCCAAGATCAGGAAACATGTGATTCAACAAGCTATTTAGACTCGGCTCCCTTTCCTGTCACATGCAGGCTCATTAGAATAATGTATGTGTGCATAGTTGAAAAGAAGTATGGACATTTTACAATTTATTCAAAATCAGAAACGAAAACTCCAGTAAAATCTTAATCCGAAAACTTCATATACCCAATCAGTGTCTTCCATAAAAAATAACAATTATAGATTTTTCCATTCAGGCTCTTGTTTCTGGTGTATAGTGTGCTGCGCAGTCTTGATGAGGAACATTAGTTGATCTTTAAGTTTATAGACTAATGATGTTGTTTTTTACCTTGATTGTTTCTTGGCAACACAATATTCGAGAAATAATCAAGTTTTTCAGGGGCTTTAAATACAAACTTCTGAATGGAGAACAGACCTGAAGACCATGGTGCCACAGTGACTGTGCCATGATCAAATAAAGTAGATATTAAACCCATGCATCATAAAACACAACATCAGTAACAATCACAACACTAAATACATCAATATACACTCACAGAAACAGGAGAGCTATAAATCAATGATGCAGAAAGAGGAAGACAGATGGTCATTTTCTTTCTGTTTTTAATGGCACACATACACACACTCATTGTAAATATGTCGCCTGTACGCAGCTCGCTCTACAGCACAAGACAGCTATTTGTGAATTGCACAATTCTTAATTTCCTGTTCTTTATGAAAGACATTATGTCAACACAACCATTACATTATTGAGTACATAAGAGCATCTGCATCATTGTTGTACTGGAGAAGTTCTAGTTTCATTCTCTCTCATTTCCTCTTCCTCACCATCACTGTCTAATGTGTAACAATCCCAAAGCTTCCAAACTTATGTTTCCTGTGTTTTGGTCCAAAGTGTCTTTGTTTTCACCGACTTTTTTTTCACCAACACAGCAGTTTTAAGCGTTAATTACATTTCCATTACGCACGTAGTACAGTAACTTACTGTACACACAGCATTGTTTGAGGCGGTGCAGTGGAGCGTAGGACACATTAATAGTTAAAGGCTGAGCAAGTAACCGCGCAGAGTTACTGATAGACAGAGACTTTAACTTTTGATGCAGTCCAACCAAACTGCTTACAGCAAGCGGGAAGAAAAAACACTGGCTCTCAACTCCAACCCACACACAGGTGAGCGCACACACGAGAGGTGAAGTCGATGGAAAACCATGAAAGCGGCATCACAGTATTTAAAAAGACACGCAGTCTTACCCTTATTTCTCACCGTTAGAACAACACATGCAGACACCCCCCCCCCCAAAAAATGGGCAGAAGTGATCACGTACAACACCAAGAGTGTGATAAGGGGCAGGGAGAGGGAGCGAGACTCAGAGAGAAAAGAGAAAGTCTGTGTTGCTCAAATATCGGCCCCCATGTGTTCAGATGACTGACAGATGGAGACCCAGCTGTGTGTCATCATGCAATCACCTTAATTAGTGTATGACAATCACCTGTTGTCTGCTGCCATTATAATCACGTGGTGTAGCTTCAGGGCGACAGGTGCCGCACTATAGATCGTAAAATGAGTCGGTAATTGTTGTTTAGAAGCACACGCGCAGATAAATGGGACCTCCCAAACAATGGAAATAGGTATTTATGATTTGACCCCATTATGGTTGAGGTTCTGTTAACAAACACTGAGGTTTAAGGCCGGCTGACGACAATGGTCTTGATTAAAATAAACCATTGTTAAATGTCAGTTGGAAACAGGAAACTAACTTTGGTTTCACAAGAATTCAGTTGTTTTCCCTCCACCTCGACCTCCTGCTGCTGAAGATGTTGTGTCCACGAGTTGCTCTTCAACGACTTGAACGTGAACACATGCCCTACATGATAATATGACAATAATAGTTTGTAGCAGGAAAAAAGGTAAATAGACAAATAATTGTCCGATACCAAAGAGCTCAGAGTGTTGTGCAATAAAACTAATTTGGGGAGAAATAAACTGAAAACATGTCAGCAGTTTGCCCACATTGTTCACACCAAAAAATAATAATCATTCCCCATCTCCTGGTCTCAAAGGACCGGTGCCATTTCTCTTTGCTCTTTAACAGTTGTTTATAATTGTTTTCAGAAGTTAATCCAGCAAAAGTGGCCCTTATGTGTATGGGGATGTAAAACAGTGACAGGTCCATGTGTGACTATAGGAGCCATGTCATGTCCATAGTGACCAAGATGGGGTTTTGAACCTTTAAATACGGTTACATTTTAGCCATGCTAGTGACATGACTTTGGGGATGTCAAGTGAGGTTCATACTGAAACATCTCATGGATCAAAACAACATTTTGAACATTCATGGCCCCCAAAGGATGAACTTAGTTGAGTGAAATGTCCCTACAACACCTGAAGGGCACGACAATTGACATGTGTCATGAAACATGTAATCAGGAGGATTAATAGCTTTGGTCGACCCTTAATATTTCTAGCTCATTTAACATTTAAACATTTGAGATTTTTAGGCAACAGCTGCAGGTGGTGATAATGATTACAATGGGGACCTTTAATTACTGAAGAAAACCTAAACCAGAACCGTGTGGGTCTGTCGGTGGTTTTGCAGCAGCTCCTACAATGGCTGAGGATGAGACTGTGTGTGGGCAGTGAAGGGGCCGGGCCGCTCTCCGCATTACAGTACATTTAACAAAGAGTTATTGCAGACTAAATGGGTCTGTAATCAATGTTATTTCGAGGAGAGTACCCACAGAGTGTACCAGCAAGCGAACACTCCTCTGCTGTCCTCTTCTTCTCTTCAGCCTTTCATCTGTCCTCTCCTCCTCCTTAATCATCTTGTCCTTGCCACCCGTGTTGCCTCCTCTCCGCTCAATGCTGTTTTCATCATTCCTTCATCCCCACAAATAATTTCTCTTTGACTCTCTTCCCTCTTCTCTTTCTTTCAGTCTCTTATTGTTGTCTTTTGTCATTGGTTCTGTCATCAATTGGCCATCCTTTCATTTTCTGCTCCTTTGTTGTTCCATCCTCTGTTGTCTTCATCCCTCTCCTCTCTTCTCTTCTTGTCTCTGCCTGTGTAATTACAAGAGTGATACAGCGCCTCATCCGGAGGACAGCATGCTATTTACAACAGATAGCAAAGAGCATCTCAGCCTACACATTATCCCACATTGATTTATTTTCACAAACACATACACAAATGCATGTGTGTGAGTGCTCAGGTTCATATGGAGAAACACATTAAGGTGTCATATTCTTAGATTAGAATAGCGATAGAAAATAGCATTACAAATCATCACTAACTCAACACACATCCGGCTCTTTGACATCATCTTTAAAATATAAACAATAATTCTCTTGTTTTGTATGCTTGAGAACTTTCAATATCTTTTAATTGACAGACTAAATCTCACAACTCTGTCCACTCATAGCTGTTCTGGAGTTTTCAGTCAAATCACATGATCTTCCTCAGGAGATGGTGCAGTATTGAGATTGTTTTGTGTGTGTATATATATATATATATATATATATATATATATATATATATGTGTGTGAGGCAGAATTTAAACTCAATATCTTTCAAGTTTTGATTACAACTTGAATACATCTTGGGGGGGAAATCCTCCTCTGCACACTTTTGTCGTGACGCTGATGTTATATTAATTAAATGATAGTAATAATATTATGGCATGAATAGAGATAATAGTGGAGTGATGATTGCAGCTACAAGTGGGTTTCTTGCACGTAAATGCACAAGAGTTAAGAAATTAAAGTTAATCAGTGACTTGAGTTCTCCATAGCCCTGATTAAAAAAAAAGTTAATGAATAATAAGTACTGACTGTTGACTCGTTATCAAGCCTGCGGGCTGCATTGCCTTTTTAGTCAAATAAAAATAAACTACATGCAAATGACACCCCAACTTTTAGTTTATTTATTCTGGCATATCTCATGACACCCCTTTAAAAAGTTGATAAAAAAGGGTGCGGTAATCCATACATAATTTTTTTCATAGAGAACCACTTTGTTTTATAATTGAAGTTCAGCATGTAGCAAGATGAACTCTGCATGCTCTCCCTCTGTCCCAATCTGGCTCCATTTGATGCTTCGCCCTGTGGCATGGATGTGAACGATGTAACAGCGTGAGGTTGTAATGCACGTGATGAATTAGCGCCCCCTGTTGGTGGATTTACAAACTGTTCTTTTCACTGAACCATACAACACGATGTGTACTTTTTTTGTGTGTGAATGTATTTCGGTTAAATATAAAATTGTACTTTCAATTCATACATAAAACTATGGGAAACAATGGCGGATTATACATGAAGCATATAACAATAAGTATAGTGTTTTATTTTCTGAGACGGTTTGAACCCTGAAGCTCAAAATCCAAAACCAACAGAAGACATAAACAACTTTGGACATCTAATTTCCTGACTGCTCCACTCATGATCATTTCCTATAATTACAACTTTAATCACAAACACAGAACACTTAATGCAGCTGAGACCCGCAAGATATACTGAAATGTAATAAGAAACGAGTCAGGCTGCAGAGCAAGAAAGCTGGAAAAGCAGTATATTAATAAACTTCATGCCTTGGGTAAAAGTCAGAGTAGGGGTGTTCGACGGTTGAGAGCATAACCCACCGCAGGCTGAGTTTGAGGCTTAAAACTGAAGACAGGCTGAAAGGAAGTGGTTCTAACCACTGAAACAATAACCAGGCATATAGGCTCCACAGCCGAAGGCCTCAAAGCAGCAAAACGATGACAGTGACATTTAAATAAGACGCTGAGGATGGATATGGGTTAACACCAATGCATGCGAAAGGGGTTCCTTCTTTTAACAGCATTTTGACACTTCAAACTCATTCACACATCGTAACTTGAATTGAGTATACAAATGTATGTGCACTTTGATTTTATACTAATACTCAACCATGGATTTGTTTGAAACGTTCCTTCACCTTCCTGATGTAAACAAACCAGTAGCTGGATATTCCAGTTATCATAATACAGGAGTAAATGTTTCTGCAATGAATTATTTCTTTTTGTGATGATGAACTCACTATGTGAGATTCAGTGTGTTAGAATAAAGTAAACACCACTGTACATTAGGAATAAGGAACTATATGTCGTGTGCTATAGTATATATATATATATATATATATATATATATATATATATATATATATAGATAGATAGATAGATATATACTTTATTAATCCCCAAGGGGAAATTTGTCGTAGCAGTAGCAGCACCAATAAACCAAACACACATGAATAAAAAAAAAAAAAATATAAAAACAGGGATGAAAGATATAGAAGCATACAAAGCAAAATATAAAATAAAATATATATGTATATATACAACATATATGCATACACAATACACAATACTAATGACAATTAAACTAAATATAAAAACACCAAATATAGACAGTGTGCAAAATGCAAAGTGTGTGTATGTGTGTAGTGGAAATGAAATGTGTGTGTATGTGTGTAGTGTAAATAAAATAAATGAAATGTGTGAAGTGCAGATCAACATAGTGTGGATATGAAGTTATTATTGTAGTTATTGCACTAGGATCTGGCAAGAGGTGATCTGTGATAGAGCCTCATAGCTGTCGGCAGGAATGTTCTCCTGTATCTGTCCTTGTGGCAGCGGAGCGTGAGGAGACGTCTGGAGAAAGTACTCCTCTGTCCCTGTAGGAGGTGGTGGAGAGGGTGGTCCGGATTGTCCAATATGAACACACGTTTCTTCAACGTCCTCCTCTCCACCACCTGTTCCAGGTGCTCCAGCTTGCAGCCGATGATGGAGCCAGCCTTCCTAACCAGTTTGTTGAGACGGCTGGTGTCACCGGCTCCGATGCTGCTCCCCCAGCAGACAATGGCAGACAATGGCAGACACTGGCGACAACCGACTGGTAGAATAACTATATATATATATATATATATATATATATATATATATATTATCGTATTTGTGCATCTAGAGCTAAATGTGAGAGGAATAGAGGGATTTCTCTGAGAGCAGGAACCCACACAGCTGTTTTATTAGTGATGTAGAGATTATGTCTGGCCAAATACTGCACCCAAAGAAATAAGAGACATGTTATATTGGAAACAGGTGGTTTAGTTCGCCCACGTTATGTTTCTCCTACCTGAGCGGGCTCCCCGGAGCCGGAACAACACTCTGGAGCGAAATCCGGAGGTGTCGCTGAGGGAGCGGAGTCTGGAGTGAGGCCACGGCAGAGTAAAGTGTTTCATCTCCGGGTGGGAGTCCTCCTCCTCCGCTTCCATCTTCGCCTCCTCTGTGAGCCCGCAGGCCAGTTCGGGTGGACAAATTCACCGCGTCAAGAAGGCATTAACGTGACCTTCATTCACACCAGCAGCAGTATGCCTATCACTCCTCCCGCTCACACTGTTCTGCAGCAAAACTTCAAGTGCGCGCGTGTGCGTGCGTGCATGTGTGTGTGTGTGTGTGTGTGTGTGTGTGTGTGCGTGCGCGTGTGTTTTTTCTGTGTTTGTTAACGCCCACCGTCTGCGAAAGACAGGTTGCTCATACAATTACTTAGAAATGTGATTCGACTGCAAAGTCAGGACGCGTGAAAGCTTTTGGTGGCTGCAAATTAATGCACTGCAGCACATTTGCATAATAACAATAAGGAAGATTATATTAGCACCCAGGTGTCCGTATATACCTGGGCACACATTAGATACTGAATGTGTTTCTGTATACTATATTGTTGGGGGGGAAATAAAGCAAAACTATATGAAAAAGTAATATATGTCAATGGAAGGCTATAATTGAATCAGTGCGCCATTTGCTGCCCTTTTTGTTGTTGCTTGCATGCACATATCAGTATTTTCAGTATCCTGGGCACCAGGGCATCCAATGCGAGGGTTTTATTAAATGTCGTAGCATTTTCTTCAGGAAGTCTTCAGCTGTTCCCCAACAAAAACAAAGTGTTTATTGAGGCATCACGCGGTGCTTACTGTCTCTGTAGGAATCCCCCAGCTGAAATGAAAACAAATACAGAGGAAGAGCAGCAATAACAATGGAGTACACAATAAAGTCCGCTTGTTTGAATAAATAGTTATTTTGTTGAAATAAATGTCACGCAATGACAACACTTTAACCGTGCGATTGAAAATAGACAGACCTAAAAACAGACACCTAGCTTTGAGCCGCTAGGTGTCGCTAAATCTCCTCTTCCGGTTGAGAGACGCCGCTCTTGACACCCCAGATTCATACTTTACACCTACAGCAGAGTGGATGAAAAAGCAAGAGCTCTCACTCTAATCTCATTTTCTGGACACCATAATTTTGAAAGAGTGTGTTGTTTGAATGGAGCAGATCATAACAATTAAGGAACAGATGTTAACACTCAGAGCTATTTTGTATGTATTTATTCTTTTTATGAGGATGAAGCGGTATTGATAATGGAATGGATATTCTTGTTATGAATAATACAGGCTAACAGGTCTGATCCAAAGTAAATACTAGGCGTGTGTGTCATGTGGCTTCATCCCACATGTATCCGTCCCACATGCTGACAATTATCTGTACTGCTTTGTGCTAGCGGTCACCTTATATAATAATGTGGCTCAGCCTGGAGCACCGTTTCTGTTTGATTGATCTGTAGTATTGACTGTTGTATTAGCTTATGGAGCTGAACTTCATGTAGGAAGAAAATGCATACACATTTTCAAAACAGTTCTGCAGCATAATTCATATTGAGCATCCTTGAATAATATGTTCCACAGAGTTATTTTTCCAGTTGCAGAACTGGCAATATTTTTGTCTTGAAAATGTGAGCCTATATGCATACTTTCCTGCATCACTGCCCCAAGCAGCATATTGTTCATTATAAAATCAAATAAGATATGATAAGAGAGACTGTATTGTCCATGTGTTGCATGTGTATGCAGTGCAGCACATTGCAAAAAGGACCACTTTATCTGGCACCGGTGCAAAACAAAAAGAACAAATGATGCAACATTCAATGAAAGTGAAGCAAACATTCAGATGATACATACGATGTAAACAACATATTAAGTGGAGGTCCCGTTTATATAGTCTTCATCTTGGCATAATCCCTTTTATTCAGATGTTTTAATCAGCAGATTTTTAAATTTTGTATCAATACACTGGCAAACATTTTGGAACATGGAGGTGGACAATACTGCACATTTGGTTTCATGAAGTTTACCGATTTGTATATTTTAACATACATTTCTAGACTTTGATTAGGTTCGGATTTAACTCCTCACAACACCTTTTTTTCCTGCAGAGTGATCATCTGTATTATATACAACCTATGATCCACACTCGCCATAAGCAGCAGCAGCAGCTCTGGGTTCAGTGGAGATGGGCTGAGGCTGAGGGGACAGACCCAACAACACCGAGACCAGCAGGTACAGACTCGGGTAAGCTGACCCGTAACGTTTAACTCAAGTAGTTCACGCTCATAAACTCAGCGTTGTTGTTTTGTACCGCTAAAGTCGCCAGTTTCATATATTTACTCCATTGGCTGGGTAGAGTCGCCGACGTTAGCTCGGGTTGGTTATCGTGCATGGCCAAACTTCTTTGCCATAACGTGAGATTCCGGTTAACCTAGCGAGCTAGTTGACGTTAGTAACGCGAATTCAACAATAAAGGAGTGCCATTATTTTCGGGGGCAAGTTAATATGATGAGAGATGGGGTTATGGTCAATATTTTTACAAGTTTGCGATGTGTAGTAAGTAGCTAGCTGCTAACAGCGGGCTAACCCGAGCCACATCTTCCATTAACTTCAGGCCGGAGAGTCGCAGATGCTGCTAACTAGCTACTGCTGGTTAACTAACGCTAACTCGGACTGTGTCCGCGTGTCGTGGTCATCTGACGTCAGCCAACTGGGACGGTTAACGGGTTGTGATTTGCTCAAGTAAACGTTATTGTGTAGTCGACCTGCGTGCGATGTAAAAACTCGACGATCCGGTGGTTCGTTTGAGTGACCGAGAACACCGGGTCGGTGCCACTGGTTATCAGCACCTGCTACACGAGATATTAAAACCCACACGAGCATGTCTCCGTGGTGCACGGGACCCTGCCTGGCCGGGTAACCGTGGAGGCCGAAGCCTGTCAAACCTGCTGGCCTCTACGTGCTGCTTTCAGATAGCAAGCCTCTGACCCCCAGCTAAACTAAAAATGACCTGTCCGACCTTTGACCCGGAGAGAGCCAATGAGTTCAGTCCCCACATTGACTGATTTCACCACTATGCTTTTTCTCCTAGAGCGTTTTCTTTCCTTGGGCTCTCTGAAATTCAATGCATAGATTCTGGAAGTGCACAATGAAATCTGATCTCAACACCTAGATTAGTGATTTGGTCGTTGAGCATTAAAAACAGATAGGCTTTCCTCCCCACAGTTATTTACAGCTGTCGTTTGGCTTTCAATGACATTAGTCTAAATCATGGAAAGAAAATATTGACCCTGATCCTGGGCTTTCCAGCTGGTCCGTACTGTTGTTTTATGACTTGTCTTCATGTGTGACCAGTTGGCCGCCATTTGATGTGAACAAAGCCTTGACGCAAATGTAAAGAGCGAGTTTACCGTGGGAATGTTTGACCCAGAAATAAGTCGATTAATATCACACTGCGTTGGTGCTTCAGAGTTGGACCTTATTCGTGCGTGTATTTGCTGTCTCCTGGTTCTTACTTTGCACATTTTTATTTATTTTGTTAGTCCGTTCCTCTCTCTTTCTCTTGTTCACTTCCCCTCAGTATTTTTACAGTATTTCTTGCATCACACAGGGACTTCTGCTCTGTAACCTCCCAGGTGTGAGCAGACAGAACGAGTGGCTTCGTACTAGATTCCTGACGATGATCTGTTTTTTTAGGTATTCTGGTTATGTGTTTGAGCATTTAAAAATCATTTCCTGGCTTCAGAAACCCTGATGTGCTACCTAGACTCCTCTATAGAGGCCATGCTGTGTGTAATTGGACCGTGAAAGGTGGGAAACAATTTGTTCATAAATAATCTAATCTTAATATACAAACTAAAATACATTTAAAAGTCTGAATTGTTATGCAAATAGACGCAGGGTTCTTACGGTCATGGAAAACCTGGAAAGGTCATGGAATTTTAAAATGGTCATTTCCAGGCCTGGAAAAGTCATGGAAAAAACTTAAATCATAAAAGTTTGGGAAAAGTCATGGAAATTTGTTATAATCACATGTTCATTTACGCCGAGTTTGAAATGACTAATATGTTTTTTTAAAGAAAGATGCTCAAAATATAAGCTGGCGTACGCTCTCAAGACGCAACATTTTCTAAATTGTTCATCTTTATACTGAGATTTCAGTTTGGTCATGGAAATTTGGTTTAAAGTCATGGAAATCCATTGGTCAAAATGTGTAAGAGCCCTGTAGACAGTATAGTCAGAATCTTGTAATAAGTTGTGTTGTCAATGTTTTTTTTTTCTTCTTCTTCTGGTGATCCAAATCCAGCACTGGACATGCAGTCATGTCCATCAGCCAGACACCACGCTTTGTTCATCCAAGATTAGGAAGTCATTGCATTTTAAAACATCGGCGTCATGTTTATAGGTCTACATATTGACCGTTCATTCCGATACAAGCAAAGAACGGATATATTGGACGGGGCAAATTTGACTCTAGGAAGTAACAAGAAATTGTGTACAGAATATGTCTGGATTATTAAAAAAATGGGTCACAATGTTTGTCCATCAGCAAGCAATGACGTTTAAGTGACATCTTTTTAAACTGATATGGCAAACTTGTTTCGCGAAAAGTTGATTGGTTTATATATCGAACTGTTGCGGTGCGACATTGCCGTTCATTTGGACTCGTGTCTCTGGCCACCTGTCGCATGTAAGTCGAATATTTCCAGCTCTTTGTTTGGTCCGAGGGAAATGTCTGGCTCTTTAGCTAATGCACACGCCACAGTATCAAACGGCTGGTCACTAATGGCCGTTTGGTGCTGAGCAGGTGGTTGTGCAGTGGTTTTGTTGTGCTTTATCACCATAAACGACTGTCTGCGGAATGATAAGACGACGCTTTGAGAGGGGTGAGATACCAAAAGAGTAAAGTTGCAGGTCTGAGAGCTGAACATGAGCTGACACTCGCATAAGCTCATTGAAACTGAGGGGATCTGCAGATTCAGTGGCTGGTTCTCTACCTTCATTAATATGTTTGACCTATTTCACAAATGTGTTCATATTTTCTTTTGCTACATTTTAGGAACTTAAAATGTTCAGGTCTCAAACATAAAAGAAATATCAACTTTTTTAGATATTTAAAGGGCTATTTAGGTAGTCAACAAACAAACATAAAGTACCTCACACTTAAACTTGGGAAACAATATTAATTCTAATAGTTTTCTGGAGGTTTTAATTGCTGGGGTCAAATTGACCCCGAGGGTAAAATATGTGAGTAAATGTGAAGGGAACAGGAGGGTTAAACACTTTCAAGTATCAGGACTGCTATCAATCTCAACAGTCTTCTGCACAGCACCTCTTTTACAGGATCACGAAGCCCAACAAAGACGTCTCTGACTCTCGCGTAACAATCCCCGTTTGTGTGGCGTTCAGACGGCGTCCACCGACAGCGTTGCTCCTCTTCTCGTGCCTGTGATGACGACCGGTCGACGCAGGGGCCAACTGGGATGCTCTCGGCTCCGAGTCCACACACAACAAGCGGCCCTTTTGTCCCGGCGGTGCCCTCGTCCGCCCACACAGCGCTCATAATGTCCTGGAGACAGAACGTCTTTGTCTTTGCTTTCTAAAGACTCGTCTCGATCGCATATTTTAGGCCTGGTCCAAAAGGACAGCAGCTTAAACGGAATAATCCGACAATATGCCTCCAGTGGTGCTGCAACCACCCACACGGCGTTTGACATGCGAGCGCTCGTAGGACTAAACGGATGCGCCGTAATCATTTGCTTTTCTCAGAGAGCTGTAGGTTTCAGGGATGTGTCGAGCCTCAGCGGGTTCAATGTGGCACGTTCTCTCGTGTCTTTGTGTCGAACGTGGCTGAGCTCAGTGGCCTTTTCCTTTTTTTTTTTTTTTTTTTGACCATGCACAAGTGGGTGCTGGGCTGTGGAGAGAGGGGGAGGAGGAGATGGAAAGGGTTGTCCAGAGGCTTGCCAAATCGGATGAGAGAGCAGTAGGGAGGAGATAGCACAGAGAGAGAGGTCTGCGAAAGAATAGAGAGAGCCAGGGTGGGTGAAGAAAATGGATTGACGGTGTGTAGAGTGTTACACAAGGAAAAGGAGGGACTCGGAGGGAGAGAGAGAAGGTATGGCGGAAATAAAAGGATAAAGGCGGTGGTTGTGGTTTGTGTCACATGATCTCCCTGGCAGGCTGTAGCCTAGTGAACTCCAGGTGGCAGAGGGAACCGAGATGCACAGAGAACGAGGGAGTGGGTCCCGCTAGCGAGGCTCGCCACAAGACAACTGAAATTCACACATCTCTATTTCCACTCTTCTCTCTCCTTTAGGATTTTTTTTTTTTTTTTTTTTTTTTTTTACCGGTCCCGCTTGGCCCCACTCCTCTCCACTCCTGGCCCCAGCAGGCCAGGGAATGTCCCGGCGGCGAGATGCCTTACGTGGACCGACAGAACCGCAACTGTGGCTTCCTGGACATCGAGGAGAACGAGAGCAGTGGCAAGTTCCTGCGCCGTTACTTCATCCTGGACACGCAGCAGGGGAGCTTGGTTTGGTTCATGGACAACCCGCAGGTGAATGACACGCACACACGCTTTATTTCCTCGAACAAATCCCCCAGGTAACGGCACAGGCTAATGTTTAATTTGTCGATGGAAATATAGACAATTTACTGGATGCCAACTCGGTGAGTTAACCGTGTGAATGATCAGCTCTCATGCAACTGCAGAGTAACTGCGAGCCACTTCTAGCTAAGCTGTCGTCATTCATTACGGACACAAAACTAAGTGCGGGCTAAATGTTTCCATCGCCACACAGTCATGCAGGGATGGGCGAACTTGTATTATGTAATTGTAGCTGAAGGCACAGGAGTAGGTCAGGGCTAATGGTGAGGACATATTTTAGGTACCGGCAGATATTTGTGTAAATCGGATAGAATGAGGTCATGGTTCTCCTCTCAACCTGGGATTATTATTATTGTGTGGTGTTCCCAGTTTGGTGAGCTCCCACCACAGTGGCCATGATCTTCTGCTCTGGGGCCCTCGGTGTCACAGTTATTGCCTCTTAGTTTGTTCATCATGCTGGTTTGTGGTTTGGAGATGGTGCATTTTTAAGGGCACCGTTGGACGAAGTATACATAAATCATGTCGTGCAGGAGGAATTTTAAATAATTCAGTAAGTCTCTTTCTTTTTATAGATGTTACATTTTAATGATGTTAAGAATATACACTTTTATTAATCCCCAAGGGGAAATTAGTTCTCTGCATTAAACCCATCCTGAGTTATTAAGGAGCAGTGGGCTGCAGTGAAGCGCCCGGGAAGCAACTGGGGGTTCAGTGCCTTGCTCAAGGACACTTCAACTTGCAACTAATGGGGAGAGCGGGGATCGAACCCACAACCTTGCGGTTGCAGGACGGCCCTCTTACCCCACTGAGCTAAAGCCGCCCCAAATGTGGATCCCGTAGTTTGAGAAGCAGAGCGACTATCACGGTGTGCGTAACGCATACTGTACTCTGTAATATTGATTGTCTGTGCAAAACTTGACTTGACTCTCCCACCACATTATATTCTGTTATTAATCCACAGCTAAGGCAGGAGCGTTATTAAATGGTTGATGGTTAGTTTTTGCAGCCTGCATACCATATTATTTTTCTCCCACAGAACCTACCTGTTGGTACGGACTGTGTTGGCTCCCTCAAACTCACCTACATCTCTAAGGTAAGAAGAAATATAATACCGCAGATCTGACTCTTTACAATAATGCACAAATAGAAACCATGTAGATTATTGGGTTGAACTGGCAAACAACTGTGAGCTCTGTCCTCCTTTAGGTCAGCGACGCCACCAAGCTGAGGCCTAAGGCAGAGTTTTGCTTCGGTAAGAAAACAAGAATCATCAAATCTATTTTTAATTTCTCTATTGTAAGACGTACGAGTTTGATTGTTTACAGGAGGAACAGGGAAAAAAATACCTATTTTGAAAATTCAATAATTTCTCAAACGTTTTTTTAAGGTTTAAATCCCTTTATTTTTGTATTGGCCGTGTCTTGGTGTTGGTATGAATCGTATTAAACGATAACCCGACGAGTCAAATAAACGTACATCTTGTTCACGTACAGAACTTGCCTGCAGTGCTTTGCAAACATCACCAGTGCTGGTCTGCGTAATCGCATGTTGACGAAGCCGAGGACACTTCACATAACCAAAAGGAGGAATGTTTGCGGCCCTTCTCTGCCCTTTACACCTGCTCTCCGCATACTTTCTCCACCATTGACCCGGCAGCCTTGTTCAACATTGTCTGTTTAGCCAACTTGCGAAGATGCGGGCGGCCACGGCGGTCGATGATCCGAGTTTGTGTTTATCAAGTTGCATTTCAAGCACGTCGAAGGGCGTTTCACACCCCACATTGGCAAAATACTTTAAAAGTTTAAAATCCTTCATCTTTTTCCTCTTCGTTTCTAAAGCTATTCAACCATCAAAGTCAATCAGTTCTGATGAAGCCCAATGGCAGCTTTAACCTTCTGGCCATGACCATATACCACCAGGGAATAGTTACATTAAAGATATATATATATTTTTTTCTTGACATTTGTCCTTGTCCTTCTGCGGTCAAGACAGGAAGGACACGTGTTGAGAGTAAATATGAACCATCATCGGGTTATTTAGTGGTAAACCTCCATTCCCTGTTATTGTTTACTAGCTCCTCCTCCTCCATCCTCTTCAATAGCAGGAAATACTTGTGTGTTGAGTACCAGGCCTGAGCGTGACTGGCTGTGTGCTCACCAGTTGCCTTGTTGAGGTTTCGACAGGATGCCTTGCATCCTAATCGGAACCTGATTCAGAGACGTATGAAGTTATTTTTACACCACCGTTTGTGTGCCACATGTTTTGCGAATATCTCCGAATCCTGCTGGGCCCCCTCTTCATTCATCGAGCAACTAGAAACAGAGGGAGATGGAAGTTTCCAGACAGGTTAGGTTATCGACGTCTCACTGCAGATCTTTTTACAGTAAGAAAGATCAAGAGTTGTGTATTTGTGTGAACTTTGGTGCGTGGATGCATTTCTCAGCAGCACAACTAGTTTTATGATGTGTAACTGTGAGTCAGATCTGATCTCCCTCCTGTCTCCCCAGTGCCCACTAGAGACCACGACACTTTCACCACTACCAGGCAGTGTACCAAACGCAAAGTGGACACATCTGAAGGTTAATTGAGATCCGAGAGGCAGATTTATTTACAGAAAAGTGAAGGGGAAAAAAGAAGGGAATTGCGGGGTATTGCCTGTGTCTAAGAGCTGGACCAAACGCACGGAACGGGGAAGAATGACCATCATTGCGACAGTTTGAGCTCCCAGTGGCTTTTACAGCTCGCCCCCGCCAGATTTACCAGTTCAGCTTTTATGTAATTCATTCCCATGGTGTTGAAAGGAAATGGAGGACACACGAGGATCGGTTGAGCTTCAGAATTGAAGGATTTATGGCAGAGAGAGAGAGAGACTTGAGTTCTTTCAGCTCCTAAATCCTGATCCATAGCTAATCAGCATTTGACCCAACACTTTCTTTGTTATTGAAAATGGGGTTTGCTCATGTTCACATGGGTGTGAAAATGTGTGGGAACTAGATAGATAGATAGATATATACTTTATTAATCCCCAAGGGGAAATTTGTGGAGTCAGTAGCAGCAACACAAGAATGTGATCTGGCAAGAGATGAACTGATGTAGAGCCTCATAGCCGTCGGCAGGAATGTTCTCCTGTATCTCTCCTTGTGGCAGCGGAGGAGGCGTCTGGAGAAAGTAAGTACTCCTCTGTCCCTGAGGTGGTGGGTGGTGGGGTGGTCCGGGTTGTCCAATATGAACACACGTTGCGAGGTTTGTAGCCGTGGGCTGGTTCTTCTTTTTCTCTCTCGTTTTCCTCTGTCACGGTAGAAGTGGGTAGGTGGCAGCAGACTGAGGCAGCTGGGTCATCACACAGAGAGGGAATGCTGCTGGGAGACTGCCTTGGCCCAGTTGCTCTTCACGTCCAGAGAATTCTGTGGCAGCGGTTCTGTTCTGTTGACACTTGATCATATTTTCTATTCAAGGCGGGCCAAAAGCACAATTAGTCATCACCCATAGCATCGTACTTCTTTAGACCCGGAGTGCCCTTTTACGTGTGGTTCGTGTTTGACAAAGCTAAAAATACTTTCACTCTGAGCTGTTGCCACTGCTCTTTTTTTTATGATCCATTAGTCATCAACGCTGGGATGAGAAAGTTCTTCCTGCAGGCCAATGATCAGCAGGACCTGGTGGACTGGGTCAACGCTCTCAATAAAGCCACCAAGATCACTGTAAGACAAACACACAGATCCACGCACACGCAGTCCACCCCCGAGTCAGCTGGACTAATCTGTTCTTTTTGGCTCATGTTTGATCCCTTTTTCAGTTTTTCCTTTTTCTGTAGAAATGAATGACTGGTCTGTTAATACACGAGATAGGAGTGAGTCAGAGCATGACTAACAGGATGCTGGATTGTTGCATTGAGTGCTGGGATAAAGGACTGTTTCCATTGTTCTCCATGAGGCCCTAACCATTGAGAAAGAACATTCTAATAAATGTGTTGATGGAATACTTGATTTGAACTATGGGGGAAATGAGTAATTTCCATCAGATGGCTGTATTTCACAAAATGCAAACTTCTGTTTCGTTTTTGTGTGTTTAGACACAAATTGTGTTTGTTTTCCAAAGGTGCCAAAGTTAGCTGATGGGCAGCAGAATGCAGAGAACCAGAAGGCTTTACCGGATGTCGTAGGGCCCAAAAAACAAGTCTCCTATAAGACTGAGATCATTGGAGGAGTCCCCATCGTCACACAGACCCAGGTAATCAGGGCACACGCACACACACACACACACACTAAATGACGTATTGTATTTACATGCTTGCACAGAACTGCTTTCTACATGTCTAAAAATGTATTGGACTCAAAGAAGGACACCACAGTGCTTAACTGTAGGCGGAACACTTTTACCGAGTGTGATTATGATAGATATATATATATATATATACTTTATCCATCCCCAGGGGGACATTTATGATTATACTGTCTTTTAATGAAAGTAAGCTACATATATTATCTCCCACAGTCCTTGTTTTATATCTTCATAAAACTATGAGCTGAGATGTTTTAATGAACTGTGCAACTATTATGATAATTCATTTGCCATTTATTGAGCAAATATCACCAAACGTTGCTTGTTCCAGGTTCACAAATGTCAATGTGTTGCTCTCCTTTGTGTTATTTAATTTCAAACTAAATATGGATTTTGGATTGTTTTATAAATTGATATGACATGTTTCCCTGTTTTTTGTAAAAATTATAATTCAAATCATAATTAAGAGATTAGATTTTGGGTCAATTTTTCATCTCTAGTAATAACAATACAAATATTTAGCCAAACTACTTAAATTTGATCTAACATGGATTGTGGCGAATATATTTTTATGCTCATATAATCCACAAGGCGTATTACGTACAATACCAGGATCGTACAATATTATTTTTTTTATTTTTTCCCCTGTTGTTGGAACCTGTAATAACAATATTTCCGGTGTCCTTTACCCTCAAGCATGACGGAGGTGAAGCTGCAGGCCGACTGGAGCGTGAGGCCATGCATCGGTCCCACAGCCAACTGCCGTACTTCCTGGGCAGGCCGACTCAGGAGCACGCCGTCATCAAGTCGGGCTTCTGCGTCAAGCAGGGAGCTGTGGTGGGTTGAGTTCTGAAGAGAAATGCCATCCTTAGAACTGCTTTCACATTCAGCACGTCGGTGGCCGGCATCACCGTCTGCACACAGTGCAACAACACGCGTATCTCATGGATCCAGAACGTCTGTGATGGTTAACGGCATCGTTGCAATTAAGTGACACCGGCAAAAAGAGTGCGTTTGTGTGTGTGAGAAGTGTGTGCATTTTGGCCAATGTGGCATCTTCATACATTTGTCTGAACATCTTTTCCCTCTTTTCCCAGATGAGGAATTGGAAACGGCGATATTTCCTTCTGGAGGAAAACTCAATGAGTTACTTCAAGTCAGATTTGGTAATTAACTTTGGTTGTGTTGTGCGAAGCCTTCTGAAGGAATGTTTGTGGTTATCGATGGGGCATGTGGGTTGGGTTCACCCCCACAGTCTGAGGCAGAGCAACAGCAAACGCACAGTCCCGAGTTCTAACATGTTTTATCTGCCTTTCTTTGGAATTCAATTCTTTCACTTCACATGTCCTGTCATGCTGCGTTCCCCCCTGGCCTTCCTTACACACACACACACACACACACTGTCCTCAGGATAATACTGCACGTCTCATCCCCTGTCCTGTTCCGTGTCTGCCCTTATTTGACAGCTCTATCTGTCTCTTTGGCGATCAACAGGCCCCGAGGACACAGACTCTCTGTCTGCTGCATCTGATGGTCAAGAAAGTTACAACTATCAGAGTTTTTAGCTTGCAGTCTGCTACTTGTGAGCAAAGTTATGTCCCTATGAAATAGAAACGCCACCTTCTTTTACCGACATTGTATGAGAAAAAGTATTTGTAATGCAAATGTATCTGGTGTTTATTTACGTTTTTTTATTTGTTTGCCTCTTTAGGTATTAACAGTAATTTCCTTATCTTTAGGAGAAAGAGCCGCTGAGAATGATCCCACTGAAGGAGGTTCACAAAGTCCATGAGTGCAAACAGAGGTATTTGACATGTCCCAGCATTTTCACATTCCACATAAACAATAGCTTTGGTCCAGGAGGATTGTGTTTATCTTTCCTGATAGAGATGAGATGAATACGATCTGACTTTCCTCCCGCTTTTGTTGTAGTGACATTATGATGAGAGATAATCTGTTTGAAGTCGTCACCACATCCAGGACCTTTTACATCCAGGTAGGGTGTTTTCTGTACAACGTTCACAAACACTGACGGCGCTCGTGCTCATCTCCATGTCTACCGACCGTCTCGCTCACTCGTGTCCCCACTAGGCGGACAGCCAAGAGGAGATGCACAGCTGGATTAAGGCTGTCTCGGGGGCCATTGTGGCCCAGCGGGGGCCTGGGAGGTCTGCTGCCACAGTATGTATATTGCACGACACTACAGTGTCACCACGGTACCATTTATACCTTCTGAGTCGACTTTAATCTGACTGGAGATCCTACAAGAAAAGTAACTTCAGAACTGTAACGACTGAGTGACATTAGGTGGGAGGAGGAGACGGTTGATTTTTGACGGTATGCTTCGGATAAGTTTTCCCTCTGATTTTATTAATGTATTTACAATCCAATAATAAAATCAATCGAGCCCAGCTCTCCTGGTTGTGGTGGTTCAGTCTGAAAACAAGGTTGATGGAGCTGCATTCTACGCTGTGCACTCTGCACCAGTAGTTGTAAACTTCCAAGCCGCAGACCGGCGCCGGCGCTTAGGACACGTTCTACCAGGCTGCAAGAAAACGATTGTATGGATTGTTTTCTAACTTTATGGGCAGTATTTACTTAGAACTTGGCACAGCCTGCTCTGCATTTGCTCATCCCTCCTCGTCACCACCCAACAGCGAAATACAGGTCGATTTATTTTTGGCCATGTTGTGCTTTCTATTAGGCAATCAACAGATGACAGGAAATGAGGGGGGAGAAACCAACGTCCCGTGCTGGATGCAAAGTGGCGACATTGTGGTCTTTGTTTAGCACCGTAACCCCTGAGCCGCCAGGCTCCCTGATACAGATTTTTATTTTTTTACTGAAGTAGGCACATAAATCATCATTTAGGTTGTGATGACGGACTGGTGTGCTCGCACAGACCATTTAAATCTGTGTGATTATTACCTGAGTTTAGAACCCCTTGAGTCGGTCGCTCCACGACCGACATGCAAAGAGACCTGAGCGGCGGAGCAGAGGGAAGTCGGCCGGCTCCTTAGTCCTGACTGCAGAGGAGAGAGTCCTCCGACGCAGTCGGTCCCTTCTGATCGGGACTGGGATTATTCTCAACCCCTCTGCTCTGTCGGTTTCTCTACAGTTCTCTTTCTATCTCCCCCCTCCCCTGTTTCCCTTTCTTTGTCACATTCCCTCCACCTCCTCCTCTCCCTGTGGGCACACGGCCCATCTGCTCTAATACTGCTTTGCACTGTGTTGTTGCAGATGCGGCAGGCCCGACGGCTGTCGAACCCCTGTATACAGAGGTATACGTCTCGAATCGGGGAGTGCAGCAGCACGTATGTCAGCTCCTCTAAATCCCCCCTTTAAACTAAGTTCACCTTTTTTTTAATCCTGTTTTCCACTCACTGGCTGGCCCTCTGTGGTTCTAGACCTTTTGAGAGCGGATCAGATCTTACGGCATATCTGACGCTCCTTATTCTCTAAGAACCAACCGCAACGTATGGCTGCGATAACCCAACACGCGCTCCTCCCTTCATGCCCTGGTCCTCGCTGCTTCCCTCACACACTTCTCCTCCTCATTCGCTTTCCTTTTCGCCGCGCTGTCCCTTTAGACTCGGCGCGATGGTCGGGCCCATTTTACTCAGTGCGCTCTGAGAGCGACCACTTAAAACGTGGGAACAGGAAGTGTAAGACTCGAGGTGTGCTTGGGTTCGCTTCTCCCGCATGCGGCGCCAACCGAAATACAAGAACACCTCAAGTTGTACAAATGCTAATAATGAATATTTGACTCCAGAATGACTCCCTCCCTTAAAGCTTCACTTGCACAGCTTTCCACCTGCCCTCCCCATTATTTACGATGCTTCAGTGTAAACCGTAGGATGACCAGTTTATCTGTGAATACCGTGAGCCTGTTTCTGTCTCGTGTCTCTATGGGTCCATGTGTCCTTCACTCCTTCTGTTTCTCTTCCCTCGATGCTCTGTTGTCTCTGCAGTCTGCTGCAGCTGTGTACCTGTCTTAGATGTGTGACCTCCTGCTTGTCTCTCCTCTTCCCTCCTGTTCGCTGCCTGTATGTTTTTTTGTGTTTTTTTCCTTCTCTTCCTGATGCACACGATTATACGATACTTGTTTCCGTGATGACTCCCGATGCCGTGTCGTCTGCCGAGCGTTTCAACGGCTTTGAATTGAGGATTCGCCAAAGCTGAATCCTCTTGTCTAGAGTCTCAAACCTTTGGTTTTCAGAGTGTCGTTTGTTTTACATTTGAATATTTAGCTTTTTGAAAGCTAACCAAGTATACAAGCGGCTAATAGGATATCTTCAGTTTTGTAAATGATCTGATCTTCTGAATGACGGGTAACATTTTGCAGGAGCGCGACACTTTTTCTTTTTTTGTGTAAATTAGGCATCTGCTAATACGTGTCACCCCCCCCCCTCGGATCTTTAAATGCGTTTGTGTTCGGAGGCTTGTTCTTGAATCTTGTTCTGCTTGAGTGATGCGGTGTCTCATGGTGTCATCGTGCCTCTGTGGGAGAAACCGTGTCGACGTACGGTATCTCGGAAGTCGACACCGATACTCGTGTCTGCGTCTTGTCGCTTTATAGTTGCGATTGTTTCTCTAACCGGCTGCTCAGTGGCGACCCCTCTTTGCTGTCCCTTCCTCTGCTGTGTTTTCTTTCTTTTCCACGTGTCTGTCTTGTGTTTCAGAGATTGAAATCTGACTGAAAAGCTGTGAAATAATGAGCCACAACCGACCGCTGCTTCTTAAGGCGCTCTGCTTCTCCACTGCAACCTGTCGAGACTCCCCACACTAAAACCTGCTGACCCTACTACCACCCCTCCCTCTACTACTTCAACTTCTCCTGCTACTACCATCTCCCCTCTTTAGCAACGCTCCCTTCTCCAGCCCCGACAACCTTCAGCGCCAGCTCCGCTCGAGCTGCACGCGGCTCCACACGCTGGTGCTGACCCCAAGTCTGTAACTCGCTTTCAGCCCCTCCTCCAATACACGGCCCGCGTCCCGCCGTCACTCTGCTCCCTAACGGCCGCTCTCTGTGTCTTCTCGCTGTCTCTGTGTCCTCCCGCTGTCTCTGCTGCAGGACCACGGCGGCCGCTCCGCTTTCTACCGCAGCCCCGCGGGGCCCCCCGTCCCTCGCTCGCCCATATCTGCCGTGCCGTCGTGCGACCCCGAGTGGGGGGCCGCCGTCGCGTGCAGCGCACGCTCGCAGCCTGGCGTGGGACAGCGAGCACTTCATGAGCCTGCTGCCACGGCCCAGTCACAGCCGCACGCCGGCACGCCTGTCCCTGCAGGAGACGCGCCTGGCCAAGTGACCCGCGAGCCGCCTCCGGCCACCGGCGGTCTCCCCGAGGAGTCGCCGTGGCGACGGCGGAGCAACTTTGAGCCCCGCGTGCCGGAGCCGCCCGTGGACCTGGACGACGCGGACCTGCCAGTGAGCGAGGTCTGAGCCGCCGAACTGGACGTTGGAACGTGCTGATCTGGTTGGACGTGAAGAGATTTAAAGAGGAAGCCGTGCGCGTGATGTGATGGCGTTAATAAAAAAAGGGGGCAGGCGTTGGTTTTCATGCCACAGCTGGCAGAAGCCGAGAGACGACTCCCGTCTTGAGCTCCTCCGTCGGTGTGCTGAAGATGAAGGTTGTGTCACCGCCACTGAACTGCAGTCGTGTGCCAAAGACGAGCCGGTCTCCACCCAAACCCCCTCCGCCTCCCTGCTGTTGCATTACATCCATGTATTTATTTACCGAGAGTTGATGTCGCCAAACAAAACTACAAATTCTAGTGAACGTGTGCTGATTAGAATTCAGTGACGGAGCTTTATTTTAATCTGCACAGGCACAATGACGTGATGGAGGATTTTTGTAAACCACTTTGTGCCAAGAATATGATGAGGAGGAGGAGGAGAGGGAGAGCAAACTGAGAACTGGCCTTTCATCACCTCCTTATTTACTAATTTCACTCTCGCTATCGTACGCCTCTGGATGTGTCGACTGTTTGCCAGCGATGGAGATATGGGTCAAGCCGACTCTGAGGTCAGATTCTCTCGAATGCAAATTGCAATTCATAGATTCAGAACTGTTCTAGGACGAGATGCAAAAAAACGTCAATTTGTCTGTGACCTGTAATAATGCATCTGAATTGTGTTGCAGCCGCCTTGTTTCTAAGCCTGTTCTCGGTATTCTTTTAATGGATCGGTGGGTTAAAATAAAAGTGTCCTCCGTGTGATTACTGTCGTGTGCTTCATGCTAAAGTAGCTTACATGTACTTCTACAATGAATACCTTTTACAGTTATTCACAGGTGAAGTGAGCGACCGGTGCATTTTGAACCCTACAAGCATCCTGTCACATCCTAAATTGGCCTCCTTTTTTTTTCCTACACTGGACTCACTTTTATGATTCTGGGTGATGTGGGAAGTAAACGATAAGTACAAGGGAGGCTTGTGTGCGTTTTCTAATTCACAGTAATAAAGCGTCATCAGTCGATGTCCTGATGCAGTGGATGAGAACTGGCTCAGATGAGTCGACTCATTTACAGACGAGGACTGTAGAAACGCCACGCAAACATTTCAAATCATTGTTTAACCGGACATAATAATAATCTGTGAGAACATTCATGAAAGCATTCACGCTCAGACACTCCCGTTGCATGTTAACATTTTAATGGTTCCTCAGATTCTTGTGTTTTTAGTTTCAATCTACGGCCGCTCTGTGTGTCGTGTGTTTGCAGAATTTGAGCTGGCTGCAGCAGATTTATTTTTGATATGCTTTTAGATGTTTCTTGATCTGATTCTGTGTACCTGTGTAGCTAGCTCTTATTTAATGTCTCACTGTAGTCTTGATAAATAATACACACTAATGAGTTCTTTTTTTTTAAGTGCCTGCTTCCTTTCCACCCGACCAAGTCAACCACCCCTTTTCACTCTGGTGTAATTAGTTTGAATTGTCTATTTATTATGTGGATGACTTGAAAGAAATAAACACTGAACATGTGATTGGGTTTCCCAGACTGTCATTCAGTATTGTGCTTTTCTGTCTCCAAGTAGCACAATTAGTCTGAACTTTAGTAACTTATTTGTTGTGAACTCTCATCGTGGCGGCTGCTGCCCTCTCGTGGTGAGAGAGGAACACTGGCTCCGGGCACAACTCCAGTGAGAGTTATCAGAATGGAAATACATTACACTGGTTCGAACCCTGGCCTACAGGAATGAACACGATTAACAGAAATGCAAAGGAAGAATTGTATTTCCTGTACACAAGAAGCACGCAAAACAGTTGGACACACCTGGCTTCACAACATTCAAAATAAAATACTTTCTGTAATCGGCCTCTTATTTCTCTTGCCTACATTTTTCCTCCAACACATTACATGGCCAGTGTGTAGCATTTTGGGTAGGGATGCACCGATCTGATTGGCGCCGATCCATATCGGCCGATATTCCCATTATCGGTTTTGATCGGCGTTCTCAAAACGGCCGATCAGATGACGTAACATCTGCGAGAACTATCAGACGTTTCAATCGCCGCGCACCGCAACGGAGACGATGCGCCCGGCGAGGACCGCAGAGTGAGAGGTCCACGAGGGGATCCTCACCACCGAGCGGCGTCCCCGTCCCCCGAGTTGAATCACTGGGTCGACTCAGCCGACTCTCACATGTCTGAGCCTCTATAGACTGATGTTGACGGTAAACACATTCCATCGGGAGCGCGCGAGGGTTTTGATAAAGTTAGCGGAAGGATTTAAGTGACAACATCCGGTTTTGCAAAGTTAGCGGAAAGAACCACGTGAAACAACATCCGTTTATCAAAATAAGATGTCGACAAATCATACACTAACATATAAAAGTAAACAATGAACTGATTTTGTATCTTTATAGATCGTTTCTGAGATTTAGCTTGAATTATGCTAACATTAAAACAAATTTACTGTACCAAGGAAGAGTTTATAAAAATAAGTCAGACCTTTGTATGTTAAAAAAAGTCCTGTATATAGATTTCCCCAAGAGTTCCAGGAAATGAATAATGCTGATGTGTTCCATACATATCTGAAATCCCCTACACTGGCAATCAATCAATTTTAATGTATCAATTCGGACATTTTTCAAAGTAAAAGTCCTAAATGTTTAAAGAAATCTGTAATTTCTTTAATGTTTGAGTTGCTTTATATATGTATTTCCTCACAGTCCGAGGCAATAATGCTACACAATAAATAGAATGCTTCAATCGACACCGTGATCGGTGATCGGTATTATCGGATCGGCAGATACTGATTTCAGTGATCGGTGATCGACACCAAAAACCTGATCGGTGCATCTCTAATTTTGGGGATCTCTTGACAGAAGTGTAATATAATATTCATAACTGTTTTCATTCGGGGATAAAAACCTGGAACTAAGAATCTGTCTTTTCTATAGTTTAAAATGAGCCGCTCCTCTTCAAGAAGTCCGCCACTAGGCCAGAACGAACAGATGAGTCAAAGGGGTTTTCAGTATGTTGCAATCTGAAATCACTCCACTAGATGCCACCAAACTTACACAATGACCCTTTAAAATATGATGATAAACAGGTGTTTGAATCATTCAACTGTCATAACTCAATTAGTTGACTTTTAATTGAAATGTGCGTGAAATAATTGTCTGTATCATCAAACAATCCAGCTGTGATTACTCTGACAGCGGAAGGCTTCGCCTCGCTGCTCCACCAGTCACCGCCGGGAGCCATCCCTCTCACCACGCTGATGCTGCTGGAGAGAAGGGAGGCCCGAGAGGACCAGAACCAGGACTGAGCGAGTCCGACTGTCAGCCTGTCAGACCCTGCTGCAGTTAAACCAGAGGTTTTCTAAAATAAAATGTCACTCCGAAAGACGTCCACTTCCGTCCGCAGGTCGGTCAGAATCGACTCAAAGAAAGTAGCTTGTGGTACCTTTAAGTAAAATTAGTAATACACTGAATTAACTTTTTATTTTCTTTATTATTTTTCTTTATTTTATATTTATTTTCTGATTTATTTGATTATAATAATTTGGGATAGGAATATATAAGCATTTTTTGCTTCTACCTATACCTTGTCAGTCTTTCTGTTTCGTATATTATATAGAATAACATTGTATTGTATTGCAATGATTGACTGAATAAAATACACAACAACAACAACTGAATTGAAAATATGACTTTAATGTAACCATGCAAGTATAATTATGTCATATTATTGGATTATTATTACTGAGTTCATCAGACGTTTTGTAGGTCAAATCTTAATCTTCAACTTTACGAAATACAAAAAATACAATATGTATTTCTGTAGAGGAGTGGATATATTAAGAAATAAAGTACAAGTACTTAAGAAGCGTACCTGAAGTATATACACCTTCCACTATACTGCTCATAGTGTACCTTTCCTCCTCATCCTGTAGTCACGCATGTCCTTCATCAGCTCTTCTTTCCACAAGCAGCGCCTGCTTTGTGCAGTGTGTGTGTGTGGATGGACTTACATAGTGAGCTCATGCAGCGACACTGAATATATGTAAAGCCTCTTTAATCAGCCAGATAGCTGCGACACGGTCTGGGCTCCGGTCTCTGTGTGTGCAGGACACTGGATTCCCACATGTATGAGGATGAAGGTTCATCTGAGCTCCTTATTGGAGGATGAAAGATGTTGGTGTGGCTGCAGACGTGGAAATGAAACCCACTTTGGATTCTGGAGGGCTTCGCTCACAGCCAGAGGCATCGTTGCAGACTGAGACGGCGAGATCACACAGACCTCAGACCAGTGCAGTCCATCCTCGGTTAAACTCGCCTCCCTTGTTTGGAGAATGGGTGTTTCCTTATGGATGAGGTTGTTTTCATGTTTCGGATTTTCCCACCGATTCTCGCCTACTCCCTTGAGCTCGAAGAGTTTTGCCACATAATGGGTCTACTGCTGAGTTTCATCCATTTTTATAGCAGTCGACTGTGTGTGTGTGTGTTATGCATTAAAATGACATGTTGCTCTCATTTAACTGCAAACAATCAGCCTATAACTAGGATTCTGGCTTACAGGTCTAGATTGTTCACCGTCGCTGTTTCCTGTGCGGCACAAGGCCGTTCAGTCTTTTAGAGAATATGACTTCCCTCCATCCCTTTATGGCCCTCTCTAATTGCCTTTTGGATACGGAGGCTTGTGTTACCCCGAGAGCTCGTGGCGCACCGCAGGAACCCTCGTCCCACAATCCACTCTGCTCCCAAGCAGCAGAGGCGCTCCCCTGCACCCAGCAACACCATCGAAACCAGGAGCCATTCATAACCCTGTTCCCACAGTCAATCACACTGAGGAGTCTCATTACACCGACTCACCGCCTCAGCGTTTACAGCTCACCTGAGACATTTAACCCTACAGACATTAGTGGTTCACCAACATGAACAGAGATGTTTTTGTTCTCCAAGAGTTCTGCATGTGGCACACTGGATCTGCAAAGACTTGTTTAGATTACTCTGATTTACACTTGAAATGTGGCTTCAATAATTGTTGTAATGTGGATGGACCCATTAGATGTTGTCTATTTATAAACTAGCCGAGTGCTTATAGAGCGAAAGGGTAAGATCAGAAATGAGGATGTTTAAGAGGTTCTCACAATTCTCCCTTTAGAATAAACGTGGCTGTTAACAAGTGTTACATTAAGTAAATTGTTCCACTCCTAGCTTTCTTAATTAACCAAAGGTCTTGTGTGGATGACAGGAGCAACTTATTCATAAAGGGAGTAATGAAAAAATAAAAAATATGCAGGAAATTGGTCTGCAGGATGTGTGGAGGTCTGTGCAGCATGTAAAACAGCTGGACTGCTGTGGCTCCTACCACAACTGGGTTTTTATTTTCTATTTTTGTTGTTGTAAATAACAAAATCATGGGTCAGTGCCAATATCAGCCAAAACTGGTCTAAAATTAGCTTTCTGAGGGTTGGATGACCTTGGCCTCCTTACTAATCTTCCTTGGGAGTCAAGAAGAAAGATATGCACTCACCTTGAAGACAATGCTGTTTGTTGACACATATTTAGCTTGCTGTCACTCCGCTTAGAGAATTGCACATCCATTCCCATGCGGGTTGATTTTCAGTTTTTGTAATCCTCAGACTTCTGGAGACAAGCCAATGGCGCAGCTCCTCCGTTCTGTACGTCATGTCAACGCACCAATCACCAGGCGTGTTGTGATAATGGAGAAAGTGTGCTGCTTCTATGTTGTGTCGCTGGCAAAAAACAAAAAAACGTAAAGTCGAGTCAAGGGTTGCGCAGTGGAGTTTCTGTGAAATGCCTCTCCAGCTGAAGTGACTCCCCTCTCATTACTACTGAGCTCTCTCATCCCATTACACTGCAAGCAGAGAGCGAGCTTTTCGAACTCCTGTTAAAACTTTCTATTTAACTTTTAAAACTCGTTTTAGTTTAGTTTTTAAGAATCATGTTTTGGACACTGTTGTGCGTAATCGTAACGTTTGCGTCTGTGCCGGCCGATGCGCAACCCTCCAGCCGGTATGTCATCGGATGTCCTGCTCGGTGTGACAAGTCGATGTGTCCCCGACAACCAGCCGACTGCCAGGCGGGACAAAGCTTCGACGCCTGCCACTGCTGCCTGGTGTGCGCGTCCGGCGAGGGCGAAGCCTGCGGCGGCTTGGGAAAGCTCGGGGACCCGGTGTGCGGAGAAGGGCTGGAGTGCTCGGTCTCCGCCGGGGTAGCATACACTATCACGGTGAGGAGGAGAAGCAAGAGTGGGACTTGCGTGTGCAAAGCCTCCGACCCGGTTTGTGGAAGCGACGGGGTGTCCTACCGGAATATCTGCGAGCTGAAGACGGTCAGCCGCCGGGCGCAGAAGCTGCAGCAGCCACCTGTTCTCTTCATTCAGAGGGGAGCCTGTGGCAAAGGTAACGCTCAGGTTGTTTAGTGATAGGCCTATATTGATGTGGTCGAACATGCATGATCGTGGTGCTACTAACATCTGGAACACTTTACGCGTTTAAACTACTGCGAAACAAACATACATCCCACTGGACACGTGTGCCCTTCTCCAACATACACATGTATTGTATGTTCATTCACAGGATGTCCAGATTGGCTCAAGTACATCTGTAAATTGTCTTTATTGTGTGTCACGTTCACTCTGTGACCCCTCAAATCCTCACAGGACGTGTGTGGTTGGAACCTCCAGATGTGAGAGCTTAAAGCTGTATTCAGTGGCACACAATCCCCTGTGTTTAGGAAAACAAGAGCCACCATTCAACGCTTTCCCTCTTGTCCCTGCATCTTAATTAGAGATCTGTTTTGTTTACTTGTGTCCGGTTGAATGAAGTCATGAGCATTGAGCTCTCCTCTGATGTAATGCTTGATGTGAGCAGTCACACGGCTATAATCCGCCTCCTTGTTTGAAACAATACAGCTCATCCCAGTGAAGCCTGTTAGCTGTACAGAAAGGAATCCCCAAAGCCTGATAAGTAGGATGCAGTGTAGCCTTTATGAAAAAGCACTGAAGTGATACATTTTTAATAACTGCTATATAAGTGAGTGTTTCACTCTGGACCTGCACTTTATCAGAGTGTCATGTGAAAAGTATTTCACCTTAAATGGTGGAGCTCAAAACTAACCATTATTCATGTCTGCAGCCCGGCTAAGAATGCACATTCTGTCCAGTTTAATCAGTGAGCCATTCATCATCGCTAATGATACACACGTATACGTGATGTGTCTTAAAAGATCATGTGAAGTATCCAGGAAGGAGAAAACCGCACACGGCTGCAGGTGGTAAAGGGATCGTATCAGTTTCTGGTGTATGTGTTTTACACATGTGCATCTGAAGTGTCTGCAGTTGAACACGTCTGAATGAAGGGCTTCAACACCTGTTGCCTCGAAGACCGATAACCTCAAAGCATGGAAACTCGTCTCACCGCCTTCCCACAACCACCCAACTCCTTCCTCTCTCTTCTTTTCCTCTCTCTCTCTCGGTGTCTCCCTCCCTCGCTGTCTTTCTGTTGTCACTCGTAAAACACATGGAGGAATGCCTGGTGCTGATTCAAAGCCTATACTTCCGCCTCTCGTTGAAGACAGTTTAAAACAGGCAGGAGACAACGAAGGAAAACACCAAGTATAGCGACCTGGGTTTTTAGGGTAGCTTTACATCAAATACTGTGTGGGCGCGGTTGTCGGGCAGAAAGTTGTTCGTCAGTCGTGTAAGCAACTTACAGAGTTAAGTCATGAAACAGAGTAAGACTGTGGTGAGTGCTATCGATGTTCCAGTGGCCCCAGTGCACATTCCCATCGCTGCGATGAAACCAGTGGTTTGATAAATCCGATGTCGTCTCCCCCGTTTAATTGTTTTGACATTCAGCATAAGATGTAATTGAGGCTGTCGAATATGAATAGCAGGAGTTGACATTGAAAATAAACTCAACCCCCCCCCCCCCGAGATTAACTTGAACTACCCTGCAACTCGGCCCCATGTTAAGAAAACATATGCGAGTACATTTTGCATGATGTCATTTAGGATCTGGAGGGTAAAAGACTTTGATTATGCAAGTTGTTAGTTTTGGCAAAGAAAATGAGGCCACATTTTTCTGTGACCGTGGGTTCATATTTGTTTAAATTGACCCACTTTTTCGGATGTTTTTGCCATTTGAAAGCCCTCAATGCCAGTGATAATGGAGAGACTGACAGGATAACATGTTGAGGGATAGAGAGGGATGACATGCAGGCCTTTGATCCAGCATGCAACAGGAGGCCTCAAACAGCCTAATAATTACAGACACACGCTTTAAGACGTGGATCTGGGCGAATACAGATGTGGCCGTGCAGATGATCTGTTGAGTTTTAAATCCAATTATAAAGCCAACCCAAATACAGCAGAATACACTCTGTGACTCCGGCTGGTGACATGTGCTGAATATGCACATTCCTCCTCGACTTGTCTGAGCCACTCATAATATTAAAAGATCATCTCTGTGCATGTGTCTTTTCCCTTCTTTTTTTGAATGTTGTTCTTTCAGTCTGTCTCGGCTCCTGTTTCTGCACGTCTCTGTCTGCTTTTCTCATCATCATCCCTCCTGTTCACGATGCCTGTAATACGCTTTCTCCTGATTTCTTTCTGCTCGACCATCTGCGCTGCAGCTTCTTTTATTTTTGCTCTCATGTATCTCATCTAATTCTGACAACAACACGTTTGTACGTCTTAAAAATCACACAAACAAACAAATGACTTCCCAAGGCCACCGTACCTCCAGTCGGCCCTCACTGTTGGACAATAAATCTGCATTACTTATGTACATTTGACAGTCTGTGTATCCCCCTATCCTGAGCCAAGTGCATGACTTATTACCTCACTGTTACTATGTTTCTGGCTGTATCGTGTGCTGCCAATCTTGGGTGAAGTCACTAATAAAACAAAAACCTGCAGAACATAAGAGCCATATGGAGCCACCAGTGAAATGATCTTGTATAATAGTATAAACATAACTATGTTGTTGTTGTTTTTTAACCAAAAGAAAGATTTACTTCCATTTCACATATTCAGTGTAAGCCTGTTTCTGGAGGGCCTCAGTTTGCCCAACAGTAGATAACCTGTGTGTGTGTGTGTGTGTGTGTGTGTGTGTGTGTGTGTGAGGGTCCGTGCGCAAAGAAGATCTGATCCTACCGTATTCACATCTAGTTTTTATAGTTTAGGGGATCAGAAAAAAAAGTGCTTCTGCCTGCAGGCGCCAATAACACAGTGAGTACTAGAGAAGAAGAAAAAGAAAAGAAGCTGAGATCTTGAGGGTGGACCCGTGTGGTGAAGGTCAATGTTTACAGCAGAGAGGGGGTAATGGGAAAATGGAGTGGTGGGGATAGGGGGCCTGTATGTGTGTGTGTTTGTGTGTGTGTGTGTGTGTAAGAGAGAGAGAGAGAGATGGCGAAAAAAAGAGAGCAAGTTTATATGTACTTTCCAAATGTTGTATTCTAATGGTTTCCTGTCATTTAAAGCTCGATTTGACTCCAAACTTCAATCTTTTAGACATTTTATGTCAACGGATGCTCAAAGCCGCTGTACACCCAGACAGGCGTCTCAGTTTGAAGATGGGCAAGAGGATGGTCAAAGTCAGAATAAATGATTACAATTTAGTTAGCTTGCTAGGTGAGTCTTTTTCTCAGAATATAACCCCCTCCCCGACTCCATCATTATTATAATGTATTTACCTACAATGAATGTCACTCACACGTCTGTATTTTTTGTAGTGATGTCTGAGAGCAGCTTTAAGTGTCATATCAACCTCAAACCAGAAGTAAGCCTGCCCTCTGGTCTCTTTTACTTATAATATATAAAAACATCATCCTCTAGTTAAGTTACCTGAGCTGCGTGCTTAATTGGAGTGGGAGCCGTCGATGTGTCTCCCGTATCCGTATCACTCTCACTTGAAATGTTACCGACCTGACCAACATCTACATCATCTGAGGTATCTCCCCTTTTCTTGCCCTATAATAAGCATTTTAAAATTCAAAATGTCCTTCCACACAGTGGAAAGTCAATTATTTGCTACCTATACGATGCCTGTAATTACAGAGCTTCTAGGGTGAGCCTCTGGCAGCCATTCAGTAGATGGGGAAATGTTACAAAAGCACTTATGTGGATCAGACGCTACTTGAAATGCCGTCTTTCTCTCAACACTTGGAGGTTAAAGATGAATTAGTAGTTTGCGGCATTTAAGGAGACATCTGCTCATAAATCGACTTCATTCTAAAACAGTGAAGCCTTTCAAAGCTCAGTTCAGTCGTGGAATAATCCCACACAGTGTATGAATCATACGACAATAGCTTGGCTCTTTAATGTCACTGAACTGTGCACAACATCTGATTCAGGGAAATCCTGCAACTCCACCCACCGCGTCCCACTGCAACTCGTCACCAATGGGCCCATCACGCTACTGTCATCCCTCGACGTTGCAGTTGAAGCGTGAGGAGGCGGCGCTCATCGTATAACATGGTGAAGTGGAAGAGACTGAGAGCCTGAATGGATGCTCCATAAATAACAGCTTCTGGACACTGGGCCTGCTCTCTCGAATTATAATCCCATCCGACTTGACCACTAACGCGGGTGTGAATCTAGTGTGGGGAAAATCATACTCCAATCCTTCCATTTCTCCTCTCGCTGACTGTGATGAGTAGACTTGTGTGACTTTTACTAGATTTAGTGCTTGGTTTTTAGCTTTAAAGGTCAACTGGGAAAACACATTTGTGGAGGTTTGGCGAACCAGTCCAACACTTCGTCACAGACCAACATATAAAAACGAGCAGATGGATTGCTTTGACTTTTTATACAGACGTTCATGCTCCCCAGATGATGAAACCTTCCGACTTTGGTTTCCACCTTAACTTTATCTCTAGTGCCACAACAAGTTTTACAAATTGGGCTCCACAACTAGATTACATTTGCAAAGGATATCTAGAGCAGCAACCTTTCCGAGTCTCAACCCCCCAGAATAATCAGGTCGGTGTACTCAAATTTCCAGTTTGAATAGATAGCACCTAGTTGTTGTCCAATGTGCCGCAGGCCCTGTGGATTGTTGATACGTTCTGTGACTTTTTCTCTCTCCCACTGATCTGCCGGAAATCCCCCATCGTAAACTTAAATGCACGCTCACTTTGACTCTCGCAGACACTCAATAAAATCTACTTTGAGGCAAATTATATCCCTGGTAAGGGCGAAGTAATGTCAATACATTCCTAAAAAACTAAAATATTTTGTTTTTATTTTTTATTTTAATTATCCAACACTAACGTTGAGAACACTTTGTTCTCTTATACATCTCAACATCATAGACAGGCGTTCATGATGCCCAGAGGATGTTTCCTACTGACTTTGGTGCTCCCGTGACTTTTTCTCTAGCGCCAGCATGAGATTCAAATGTGTGGTTGTGAGTAAAATATCTGAATATCTATTGTTAACATGTTTATGGAGTCTGATATAGACATTCACTCTCACTTCAATGATCCTCTGACTTTTTATCTATGACGATCATCGTGTCAAAATTATATTCTTTCTATACGGTTTTTTTCTCAGTCTCAGTTGTACTTGTGTTGTGTTTGATGCTATTAAGCCAACGTAACACACGGACCTTATTGGTAAACATGATCACATCAGCATGGCAGCACCTCTGTGCCAAAGTCCAGGCTCACATAGTCATGGTGGTCGACTCGTCTTATAGGCAGACGGACAGAGTTGAGTTTAATGATCAAATAACACCAGAATGTTCTCCCTGCGGGTTGTCACATTTTTTCATGCTGTATAATTTAGTGGCATTCAGTCCGGCAAGATGGTACTCATTCCATGCTTTTGTTAACTTAAATGCACCTCAAGCAGAAAGACTCTTTCTCTTTCCTTAACCCTTCACTGCAATCAATGATATCCCAGAGCTTATGGGCGCCTTTGACTTCTGGAAATGATGCTCTCTAGGAGAAAGCAATGGCTGAAAATGATCCCTGTCAGACGAAATAGCTTGAAGCTCGTGGCAAAAAAAAAAGGGATTTACGTACTGGGAGGATGGAAAAGCTCAGAGGGAAAGGTCGGGTTGATTCATGATTTTGGTTACGCTGTCTTCTGGCCAGACTTTAAGTGCCAGGTGAATCAGTCAACATTTCCTGACTTGCCTCGGATAGGTGGTGGGTGGGTGATTCAAGGAATTTGGCAGTCTTCACACACACGGTGTGTCAGACAGTGTGTGTGCGTGTGAGTCTGAGTGGAATTATATTTGTGGACCAGTTTGGTCTTGACAAAAGATCTTTTGATGGTTCAAGAATTTAAAGTCGGTGCATACCGTAAACCGTGAAGTAAGAGGGTCAAAGGTCAAGGTTGAGTGTTCATATGAGAGGTTTATTGGCCAGGGTTATGAGTTTGTAAATGAGTGTGTGTGTGTGTGTGTGTGTGTGTGTGTGTGTGTGTGTGTGTGTGTGTGTGTGTGTGTGTGTGTGTGTGTGTGTGTGTGTGTGTGTGTGTGTGTGTGTGTGTGTGTGTGTGTGTGTGTGTCGGACCTGACTGAGACAGTCTCCACCACAGAGGAACGGTCATCTTTCCTTTTCGCCTCTGTGTTATGATAAAGGCCAGTTTCATTTGTTGGTTCTCTATTCTCACACAGCTGTGACATCGTGCAGTATTTCAGTGCATATTTTGTTTGCTTTTATACTCCTCTGCCATCCTGACGCATGTGTGTGTGTGTGCGTTTGTGTATTTGTGTTGTTTTTCCAGCTCAGGACAACCCAGACAGCCCAAGACACAAATACAACTTCATCGCCGACGTGGTGGAGAAAATTGCTCCGTCTGTCGTTCACATTGAACTTTACCGCAAGTAAGAGCTGTGCACCTGTGTGTGTGTGTGTGTGTGTGTGTTTGGGACAGACTGAAACACACACCTGTGTACTTAACCCGACCACACCAGTTGGTAGAGCACCTAATTCTTCAGTCTTTCAACGTCTTTTCTTTTCGACCTCTCACCAGCTTTTAGGCTCTTTTTTCTGTATCTCGTCTTACTGTGACAACTCAATTCTCAGTCTGCGTCGTCTCCGTGGCGTCTGTCACGAGCTTGTCAAATGTTCCTTGAACGTCTGCAGCTCTCTGATTCCCACGTTTCCATCTGTCACTCACTCGGATCCGTCACGTCTTTTTCTCTCCTCCTAGCAGTTCTTCATTGAGCCTGTGCTGTATTGTGTTTCTTCCTCTTCCTGTTTTTATTAATACTTAATCTCCACAGCTAATTCCTGTGCAGACGCTTAAACACCTTAAACTTTGTTTGCTTTCCAGCTTGGAGTGGGCCACTGCTGTTACACCATGCATTGGTTTTGCTGTCTTCTCAGAAGAGGACATCTGTTGGAAGTGAAGAGAAAAATTCTAATTCCTTCTTCCTTCCTCCCTCCATCCATCCTCTCCTTCCCCCACACAGAATGACCTATTCCAAGCGGGAAGTGGCGGTAGCCAGCGGTTCTGGCTTTATTGTGGCGGAAGATGGCCAGATTGTGACCAACGCCCACGTCGTGGCCAACAAGCACCGAGTGAAAGTGGAGCTGAAGAGCGGTGGCATCTATGACGCCAAAATCAAAGACGTGGACGAGAAATCGGACATCGCCCTCATCAAGATCGACGTACCGGTCAGTCAAAGGTGCTCGACAGTCGGGAGGCCAGTAAAGAGACAGCAGTAGTTCAGTCATAGTGAGCTACATCTAGAAAGTGAAGTGTTGATTTCTCGCCCCTCTCAGACCGTTTTTTTTGTAAAGGAAAAGTTTTCGGATCGTTTTGTGAAATATGCTTCTTCACTCTCTCGCGAATGCGATGAAAAGATCAATACCAGGGTTATGTCCATCCTTTAAATATAGAATTAGAGCATGGAGGTGATTACCTCGGTTTAGCATCGATTAACGCCGCGTTGCGAGCTGTTTTCCTCTGCTTCCAGTCTTTATGCTAAGCTAAGCTATTTGGCTCCTGACTAGAGGAATACACACATGGGAGAAGTGGGATTGATCCTCTCATCAAACTCTGAGCAGGAGAGTGTCTCATTGAGATGTTGAATTAGTAGTTTAATGATCGTAGTTTAATTAAGACTAGGGGGTCTTACTCCTTCTCACTAAACAGTCTCTTACTTTGCTTCTCTTTTGGTTCTTGATCCAAATGATTACATTTCTTCCTTTCATGTGATGTCACAACCAGGGTTGCCAGCCAGGTCTGTGTGACAAAACAAGCCCAATGGCCAATCAAAACCAGCCCAAAACAAGCCCAATGGCCAATAAAACCAGCCCAAAAACCAGCCCAATATCAGAACTCAAAATATGCCCATAACTCCTTCATGATGCCCCCCTGAGATAGGAAAGTGACCCACTGCGAGCGTGTGCGCGGATGTGTCGGCGTGTACGTACTGATCTGGAGTCAGTTTGGTAGGATTTGGATATAAATAAAGTATTTCATTTTAAATATGGATTTTTATTTAAAGATATTCATGTAATTTGAATGCAAAATAGGTCGACCCGAACCAGCGGACAAAAAATTCAACCCGCGGCAACACTTCAAAGTAGCCCAATTCCGCGGGAAAACCGCGGACCTGGCAACACTGGTGACAACCTCCATATCACGTCGACACAAAAACCATGCATTTGACCCGGCTCCAAGAGGAGAACCAGACATCTCGGGTTCAGAAATAAGATTTTATTCAAAGATTTATAAGCCAATTAGAATGAAAGTAAATGTCCTCTTGACAAAGCGTTCAGCAGTCACAACCAGCGCTAAATCAGCAAAGCAACAACTCACTGTTTGGCATTTAAACTGCTCAGCATTTGACGGCTGAGGGATTGAAAACTGGCATGACATAATATTATTCAGAATGAGAATGCAGGTGCAGCCAACTGGGTATTTAAAAGATGGTCCAGATCCTGTTGTTGTTCAGACACTAAAGAAAAACCACTGAAGGATATTACAAACCTCAAGAGACTATCATTCAATTTAATTTGTCTAGCCAAAAATCACAAATTACAAATTTGCCTCAGAGGGCTTTCCAATCTATACCCATAAACTCATAGAGCTGTTGCCAGTGTTGTTACTTGTAGGAGAGTAAAATATCTTTCGACACTTTGCCGCACAGGACATATGTCTGCTGCGCTCCTCTCCACGTCCCCGTCTGTGTTTATTTCTCCGTCTACTGGACCAGAGGGAGTCAGGGCCCGTTGCCCGTGAGTCATAGCAGAGCGGAGTGCATTATGGAGCTCATGGCTGGTGACACAGCTAAAAGGTGTGTGACAAATAACTCAAAGTCTGAAAACAAGTGGAAACATTCAGTTATTTTCGCCTGACAATGGGAGCGAAGAGTAAAAAGAGCAGTGACAGACACTTTGCTTTTCTTCATCCTTTCATCAAAGCTGTTCCGTCTGCTGATGACGAGCTGATCCTCTTTCGGGGGGGAATTTGTTTGCATCACGTGTTCAGCCTTTGCAGATGGCTGCAGATTCAGGAATAACTGTTACTCTGTGTGGGAGAAGATGACAAATAACTGATGGCTGGTCAACAATAATGTAATCTTCATCATGGCAGAAGTCCGCTGCGTGACATCACGACTTAACTGGTTGATGAACGTGTGATTGTATTGAAGCAGGTTCATTGCAATCAAATGACAGCCAGATGTATTCAGGGTGTCACACTGGTAGAAAACACATTCACCACCATGGGTATACTTGTTACATGTGATGAAGAGTGTAAGAGTTATTGTGTGAAGATGAAGCACGGCATGTCAGTGATGAAGCCCCAGAAGACATGTGGTCTCTTTGGAAAGCCCACATGATTTAGATGGAACTGGCATTTCTGCTAATGAGGGGAAGTTGGCGTGTGTGTGTGTGTGTCTGTCTAATACTAGGTGAAATTAGAGGATGAGTAGGATCTAATGAGAGGGAAGGAGCGCGAGCAAACTTGTCATTTGGATTACATTTAAAAGAGAAAGTATAGTCATCCAAACCTATAGCTATATGGTCGTTCATTTCATCTCCCAAGAGTAATCACTGGGAATTCCAGCTTTGAAATATTCTTCTTTAACACAAGGACATTTCACTGAATTCTTTGATAACAGAGTGCCGTCAAAGTAAGTCTCAAATCAAATGTGGAGCCCTTGCAGACAAGTCCAGGTCAAGTGTTCGTCTTCATCAGTTGTCTTCAAGCCTCTGACTGCTGACCATTTAAAAGCTGTAATAGCTGAATTGGAACCAGCAATTGAAAAAGATGTCTTCACCCGAGGTCCACTTACTTTCTTGTTCTGGTGCTTTCGAATGTATCGCAGTCCTCAGAATAATGGAGGGGTTGAACATCTTCACTTAATGACAGCGAAGCAAACTTCATTTGCTGGTGAAGAATGTGCGATAAAGGCAAAAGGATAAGAGAGTAAGTGGAACTTGAAGATTGTTATGTCAGCTGTGTTAATCGTGAAATAGCTTGCGGTTAAGTCGGTTTCAGTGTCAAGTCTCACTTCTCCACCTCTGATATTGGACCTGAGTTAACATCTATGCAACAAAGCAAGAAATGAGAAAGATATCCCGAATTTCTGACTGCATATTGCATCCGTAGAGAAAGAATGAGAAATGGAAGTTGTAGAGTTAAAGGCATAACAACAATAGGTCGCTAAACAAACATTAAATGAGTCCACACAATTTATCTTTATTGTAAGAAGCGTTTCAAATCGGTTATTTAGTTTTTTTTGAGACATCTCTGCATCCTCAAGCTGGACTGTCTTGTAACACATTTACCATTATGTAAGTTTTAAAAAATCATACCCTGCTGAATATATCATTCATCCTCCTCTCTCTCATTCTCATCCGCCTTCACTCTCTATTCCTTACTCTCCTCCTCATAGAGCCCTCTCTGTGAGATAAAAAGCTGACTCAGCACTCCACAAGTAGCCACAGATAATCAATAAACAATTGCACCGGTTTATGAGTGAGAGAGTGAAGAGTACGGTTCTCCCTGAGCGTAAAGAATCGCTTCTTTCTTCTTCCTCTACCCTTTTTCTATGTGAAATAAGAGTTTATTGGTCGCCAGACCCGGTCCGTTCTCTGGGCTGTGGTCTAACCCTCAGCTCTGGGGAACACATCAGTCCGTCTACAGCAGATGGAACTTTAGAGGGGAAAGGAAGGGGGGAAAGTGCTGCACTCACTTGTTCCTCTGCAGAAAGAATGGGGGAAAAAGAGAAAGCAAGAGGGTCAAAGAAAGACCGAGCGGTGCGATCAAGGCCTGGAAAATGGATCCATCTGGAGAGACCATATGAGCTAATAGGCTAATTGCATTGTGTGATGTGGCAACGGCACAATAATTATAGAGCCCATTGTGCTTCAGCTTTTCGAAGGCCTCTCATTAACCTCATTCTTTCACTCAGAACTTGGACATGGCCAAATTCACTTGGAAGCGCTCACAATGAACTGGACGCGTTCAGATTTACCTGCTTTCACTCTGACTTGGAGGGAACTTTATGTCACCATATGGACTTATATTGACCACTTGGAAGGACTTCAAAACACTCAAACGTACCGCGCAGGGGATTTTCCATATCACTCCAGATTATTTTACCGCATGGCCTGTGCAGTCATAACCTTGTGTTTGAGTGATCTACACTGCACATGCAGCTGAGTCCAGTGACTACATTGATACGTTGCTTTGTCCACACTGGAGCTCCAAACCTATGGAGCCAAATAACAAAATCATAAGAGGTAATAATGTGAAGTGCATATAGATGCCATGCTAGAATGGAAAGCTTGCTACTCCCATTTTGTAATTTTTTTAATTATTATTATAAGACAAAAGACAATACATAGACATAACACATTAATTCAATAATGAATAAGATGAGTGGTGTCATGTTTGTAAAAACATAGTGACTGATGACCAGATGTAGTGGTGTTCTGTTGTGATGTAAATGATAGATGAGGTGTGTCCTCCTCCAGAGGCGGTCTAATAATGAGTTGTCTGAAAAGGAAGTAATTCCCACTAAAACCGTTGGATAACTATTCATTAATAAGCCGTTTAGTTAAACCTTTATTTTTAGGATATGTTGGAGTGTGGCAGGGAAAACTGGTCACGTGTTTTCCTGATGGTCCCCTGAAACAACGACTCTGTCTGTCTCACTATCAAGAGGCTCAAACCCCGCTCTCTGGCACTTTTGCCTGGTGCTGGTTTGGAGTCGGCTATTATTGGAATATGTTTGAGTTTGTGTCTGTGTGTATGTGCAGAGAGGAAAGAGGAGGAATGTGCCTCTCTGGAGCCATGTGGTCCTGCATTTATCTGTTTATCAGAGACATTGTGTAAATGTTTACCCAGGAAGTAGGAGATGTGCACTTCCCCTTAATGAACAGTACTGACAGACAAATGTAAGCTTGCGATCAATTATTCAAATCTGTTTGTGTGTGTGTGTGTTTGTGCACATCGATGGGTTTAAGAGGACACACTCCGTTGCCTGTGGAAAGACACTGCATGCCGTCCTTTAGAGACACGCAGAGGAAATTACTCTACTTCCTCCTCTCCTCCTGACCCAACCTCTTTCCTTCATCTCTTATCCCAAAATGGTTACCATGATTAAGGATACAGCAGGGAGGGAGCAGAGCCAAGGAAAACACACACACACACACACACACACACAAACACACGTTTTTGCCCCGCTGAGTCTTGATGCTGCAGAATTGTTTTCCAACACCAGCTGCCTAAAACTGTTTTGCCTTACCACAAAATGATGTCACTTAATTTGTGTGTAAAAAGCATTTCAATCCAACCGCAGCTATAGTCAGATTGCTGATAACCAACAGTGTATTTGAGACATTCACTTTCTAAAATGGTCAATACAAAGCTACAGTGTATTCGGGTGTATTCACAACACCTATTCAAAAGTACATTAGGGGCGCAGCTCATACCCTCGAGTCTAGTCCATGCCTTTGCTCACCCAAATTAGAAAGAAAAGAGGAACAACTTTTTTTAACTTCCTCTTACTGGCACAAAACAATGCAGAAACGTTGTGTTATTTTTGGCCATGTTCTGTGGTCCTCCCCTGCAATCCGATGCAGTTGAGGTGAGTTGTGTCTGTGGTCTGTGTTCCTCACAGCTTTGGCATTTAGGAGTTTACTCTGCACTCACTCTCAGTGGATGGTCTTCAAATGTGCAATAAGATGTCCCTTAACTATTGTCTTATCCAGCGATAAAAAACATGTTGCTTTAAAAAAAAAAAGTCAAATCTTTTGTTTGCCAGTCACCTCTATTGTATCATAAAAGGCAGATGTCTCAAACCCTAGAACGATAACACTTTCTGCACTAGAGGTAAACAAGAAAAATATATTTTCCTTTTATTATCTATTCATTTCTTGCAAGTGTCTTACTCCACAATGTGGGTGTTGGCTTTAGGAGAGTGCAACACATACAGGCAGGGCTATAACCCTTCTGGTTTTTAGACTGGGATCCAGGGAACCACTGAGTTCCTTGAGCAGACTCCAGTGTGTTCCCTCAGCCATATAAAGAAGAGTCTAGACTACAATATAGCTGCGTTAGACATATAAAGCTATATAAAACAACGTATCCCAGCACACACCGGGGTAAATGCTGAAAGCGTCATCCCGGAGCACAGTGAGACTTTTCAATCTTCTATAAATAAGATAGTTGTAGTAGAAACATAGTTCCGGCCATCTTCCTGAAGCGACTGAAGACCTCATCTCCTCTCATCATTGTGATTTGTGCAATTCAAAGTTCCTGCGGTGTCTCGCCAGAGACGCCCTCAAGTCCTCGGAGCTCTCATGCAAAGCTCCACAGAGCGGGAACATACACAAGGAACTCCCTGACATGTGTTTGCTCTTACACCGACCCAAAACCTTTCCAACAACATATGGAAACCAAAGTGGTTTCCGTACTGGTGTCAGCAAGGATATTACTCAGCCAGTGTGATTTGAAGTCGTTGATGTTACTGGCAGTGTGAAGAAATGCTCAGTGGAGCCAATAGACACACTTCCATGTGTTGACTATTGCTTTGTGTCAAGTTGGTTACTTTCACCTCAAATATTATTATTTTTTCTGCCGAACATGCACAAACAGGCATTCATGCACACCTAAATGAGTCCCGCAAGCAGACAGACACACACACACACACACACACACGTGTGGCGTCCCCTCTCTTCAACCCCTCGGCCTGATCTTCTGTTCCTGCGACCCGATGTTACGTACGAGCGTGCTGAATCCTGCCCCCTTTTGTTTTATTTATGAGCACAACCCCCCCCGAGGGGACACGTCAGCAGTAAAACCCTGAACTTCTGTGTATTTAGGAATGTTGCAAGGTGGAACTTATACAAGTGTGTTCCCCGCTTTGAAGACACCTGTATGAAAAGGAGAGTAAAGTGTGAAGTGACTGCAGTCACGCTCGGATCCAAAGCCGCGTCCTCGTCTGAATGTGTGTTATCCAAGTAATCCAGCTGGATGTCTAAGCAGTGCCAGGTGTGTGGGATTTAATTCACAGACTTGCGTTTGTGAGGGTTCATAACCTGGCACCCTACTCCTTTTTTTCCCTGTGTGCTCATATGTGTGTGTGTCCGTGTGCGTCCACATGCCTCAGAGACACGTGTGTGGTGTGCAGCTGGTCCCCTGCTCATCACATGGTAGTTAGTGTAATGACTTTTAAATGAGCCTCCAAATGACCGAGGCAGTAATATTACACAGTGACACATCTGCCAGCGTATCCGTCCGACTGTCCCAATAATATGTCTGTGTGCCGGAGGCTGGATCAAAATCTCAGCTCAGCGACAGAAGATGGAAAACAACTACGCATTTGCTCAAAGTTGTTTAGCCGTCTATCCTTTAATCGGATGTCCCACTTTCCTCTCTTATCTAAACACTCAAGAATTTAAAAGGAAAAAAATGGTTTCCTTTGTGGCAGCTGTTTTTCAAAAACTCTAAAGTACGTATGTTTTTTTAATTATTTTTTTTACATACTATCAAACTGCTGCACTTCTGGGTCTGAGACCAACACTATGTCTTTGTTCATAAACTGGTCTCGGTCAACGCACGCTGGGTTCATCACATGATATCAAAGGACACTGCGCTTGACTAGTCCGTCTCACATTCTCAGCCTCTCCTCCCGTGGTTTGTGGTGTTTGTTGTTCCCCTCCTTCACCTTGCCTCCTTCCTTTAAGTGTGGCTGTCTTTGGGTGAAGTACGAGTGCAGTCGTAAACCTTCCGCTGAAATAGCAGTGCGAGTCACTTGGGTGGTCACGAGAGGCACACTAAGATGATTTTTTCCAAAACTCGCTCCAGATTTGCTGACTCGTCACAATGAGTACGTGATATGGAAGCTGAGGGTGCTTCCCGAAGCAGGGCAGTCTGCATGCTCAGTGTCTGCTCTGCCCTCTCACCCTGTCAGCGTACTGAGGCATGTTCCACTTTTCTTTGTTAATGCTGATTTTGTGTATGAACTCTGCATTACTCCGGTTCATGAAACTCTTTCAGAAGGCGTTAGGATTAACCGCCTTCGAGCTGAAAACAAAGCCGTTCCTCTGAGTGAACATTTTGAAGATACAAGGTTTTCGCCTCTGACTAACTGTTTTCATCGTCCTGGTGACCGGCACAGTCCTCAACGTCTTGGCAGGGCCGAGCGTCCATCTGACGGCCCCTCTCTTTCTCAGCTGTGTGCGTTTCTCTTGCTTCCTCTCTCCATCTGGTTATACTCTTATCTCACAAGCGCGTGTGAAGGGAGAGGGGCAGCGGGGGGGCGGGCGGAAAGGGGATAATCCAGAGTCCAGACTGCTACTCCTGTGTCATGTGGCTGTGTGTTTGTTTGTGTGTGTGTTGTGTTTGCTCGGGCCAAATGCATGTTTATGTACATACTTCTGCAGCCTGTGTATTTGCCGTGTTTACTTTGAACATCCCTACAATGTTCAAGCAAGCCCACAGGATTCACAAACACGGCCTCGGACGTGTGTGTGTGTGTGTGTGTTTGAGGTCAGTTGGAAAGTGGGGTTGAAAGGTCCTCTTCCTCAGTTACTGCTATCACTATTTTTGTCATCTTCTAACTATAACTTGACCTTTAGGGTCGCTGATTTTCAACACAGCAAAGTCAAACATGACGGCGACTGAATCAAAAGATTGTCTTAAATGTTATCTCACATTTCTATTTGTTTTCTTCTTCTTTTCCCCCCAGTTCATGAATCACATGTCAGTTGATGTTGTTTTTACCCGGATACATCCAGAAACAGAGAGGAAAACGTATACATGCGTTGGCAGGAAATAGTCATGTTTTATGACTGAGAATATGTTTTATAATAAGCGTGCGATGAGCGGCTGTGTTTAAAAAAGAAAATGTTTTTCTTTGTCTGTGTGTGCCAACTTGTGCTGCTGTCTCAGTTTCCTCTTGCAACCTCCTCTGTCTCCTATTAATAACCCTGAGTAAACAAAATGGATGCATAGGAGGAGCACTCTGGACAGGTCATTTAGTCGGGAACCCAAAGGCCGTCTGGGCCTCAACTCACCGGCAGAGATGATTTCATTCATTCAGAGAAGGAAACTGTCACTGTGGATGGATAAATATATCCTGTCTGTCTGGAGAGGCCAGCTCTCCGTCGCCTGGTTTCCACCTCCCAGTGCAACAGACTCACCAGAGCTTACGGTTCAGTCCATTTTCCAGCTTCTGTGGCACAAACACAAACGCCTTGAGGAAGGATCGGTCAGCCGGGCTTCACTCTCAGTGAAACAACAAAGATGCTTTTGATCTTGATTATTAGCATGTTGAGTTCACGTTGTTTTCCGTATATGTCACTTCTTACTGCGGTGGAAAAGAAGTAATTGTGGTTTTTTGGGAGCATTTCCGTGCAGCGTTGAGTGGTTTGTGTTTTGAGGATTGTTCGTGGTTTTGCTGTAATTATTTTCCTGCTGTCCTTAAAGCTCGGTCTGAGATGTTCTTTTCGAGCCGTCCTCGTGAGAAAAGTTACAAATATGTTGCAATACATTGTCTTCTGTGATTTTGGTATATTAGTCACTAAAACCCATTCATACTATGAAACAGATGTATTCATCAGACCAGCTACTCACAGGCCATGTTACATCTCCGACGTACAGGGATATCCTCAGCTTCTCTGTACACATGCAAAGCATTTTGCATGCCTTCATGTCCTTTTAATTTATAAATTGTCAATTGTACACTACCGTTCAAAAGTTTGGGATCACTTAGAAATGACTTTATTTTTCAAAGAAAAGCACTGTTTTTTCAATAAAGATAACATTAAATTAATCAGAAATACACTCTCTACATTGTTAATGTGGTAAATGACTATTCTAGGTGGAAACGTCTGGTTTCTAATGAAATATCTCCATAGGTGTATAGAGGCCCATTTCCATCAACTATCACTCCAGTGTTCTAATGGTACATTGTGTTTGCTAATCGCCTTAGAAGACTAATGTCTGATTAGAAAACCCTTGTGCAATTATGTTAGCACAGCTGAAAACAGTTATGCTGGTGATATAAGCTATACAACTGGCCTTCCTTTGAGCTTGAAGTTTGTAGAACAAAATTAATATTTCAAATATTAATCATTATTTCTAACCTTGTCAATGTCTTGACTATATTTTATATTCATTTGATAAATAAAAGTGTGATTTTTCATGGAAGACACGAAATTGTCTGGGTGATCCCAAACTTTTGAACGGTAGTGTATGTGTTTTTGGTATGTGGTCTTCATTAGTTAATTATTATGTGTGGGCTCCAGTGATCTGAACATGTTTTCTCACTTCAGACTAAGCTCCCTGTACTGTTGCTGGGCCAATCATCAGACCTGCGACCAGGGGAGTTTGTGGTTGCTATCGGCAGCCCGTTTTCCCTCCAGAACACCGTTACCACGGGGATCGTCAGTACCACTCAGCGAGGCGGCAAAGAGCTGGGCCTTCCCAACTCTGACATGGAGTACATTCAGACGGACGCCATCATAAATGTGAGCGAATGAAGATGCACGCATACACGCTTCATTTTTCTAACAAACACAAATATTCAGCGATGCATCTTTTTGCTTCACAGTACGGCAACTCCGGAGGGCCTCTGCTAAATCTGGTAAGCCATCTTTTAAATCCATACGATCATTTTTTTCGTTAGCAAAAACTAAACTGGGCGTTGCTGTTTCAGGATGGCGAGGTGATTGGGATCAACACGTTGAAAGTGACGGCCGGCATCTCCTTTGCCATACCCTCAGACAAAATACGAGAGTTCCTTGCGGAGTCCTATGACAGGCAGTCCAGAGGTACTGACAAAATATATTAAGTTTTCATTTTATTACTTCTATTTAATCTCCAAGACAAACCCTGGGAGGCACATTTTTAGAATTGGCTCCAAGAGTTGGAGCCAGATCTCCTGTGTAATGAAGAAACACATCATTCTGCATGACATTTCTTTGGTTCATATTGTTCACCTCCTCTGCGCTCATGAGATATATGAACCACATTTCTTGGATTATGAATCCTTGGCCAGCATTACCCAACAACATTATGACATTGCAAATAAACTACTGAGAAGAAAATGCCAGCACATGTCAGATTGTTCTTTTATTTTATTGCTTTTCATCTGTTTTGGAGCAGCACACACATGAATTGTAAATGTGACTGCCAACTCTTGCATCTTGATTGGATTTGTCTGAATGATGAAGAAAAGAGTACACGTGCACACTGTCCTGCAGACATGTGCAAGATAACCTGTGATCCACTGTCCAAGATAACCTGTGATCCACTGTCCAAGATAACCTGTGATCTACTGTCCAAGATAACCTGTGATCCACTGTCCAAGATAACCTGTGATCCACTGTCCAAGATAACCTGTGATCCACTGTCCAAGATAACCTGTGATCCACTGTCCAAGATAACATGTGATCCACTGTCCACTCACATACAGAAAAGCAAACTCTGGAGGATTTTTTATTGTTTTGGAGTAAAAAAGAAAAGAAAAACACCCTCATAAAACTAAGAACCCAGACTGTTGCAGGCGAGAAGTTGACTGATTGTATCTGTATTGTGTTGCTGTCCATCTTTAGGGAGAGCAGCTGCTAAGAAGAAGTATATTGGTGTGAGGATGATGACTCTCACTTCAGCGTAAGTTGCACACTTCATAAATGTCCGTCGCCAGTGCAACGGCAGCACTTCGTTACGCTCAGACGATGGGATATTGGGACTTATGCAGTTCTTGTCTTCTGCTTCATCAAAATGACGGTTGCTTGCTAAACCCTGCGCCCGCTTCCTCCCTCCAGGCTGACCAAGGAGCTGAAGACTCGATACCGGGACTTCCCTGACGTCACCTCTGGAGCTTACGTTATGGAGGTCATCGCAAAGACACCAGCTGCAAGGTAAGGAAGATGTCTTTTCACCATATCGCTCCATGGAAGTGGGCTTAGCTCAAATCAACTTAACGATTGTAACTCCTTGGTTTTCGGCGATGTGATATGTTCGTTGGCGCTTCACGCTCCACGTCCTAATTGGCTGTCGTCGCTCTCCTTGCAGCTCCTGCTCCCCTATCGCAATGCAAATAGACAGATTTATTTTCCTTCCTTTTCTTTATTTCCTTCCTCTGACTGTCAAGTGTGCATAGATACACACTCAAAGACACACAAAACCTCCTCCATAACTGTCCTAAGGGCGTACATTCATCGCTCACTCTGGCATCCCTGGAGTGCCTGGTCCTCTAAAATATGGCCCTCTTTCAACAATCGCAGCCCACTCCAATCAACCGTGACCACAACTCCAGCAGAGTTGGGCTCGAAAGATGCCGAGGTCAGCTATAATTCCTTCAAAGCTCATGCAGGGAGGTTACTGGCTGCGCGGTGGTTGTCCTGTTGCCTGTTCGCTCCAGAGCGGTGAGCCCTGCAGGGCCTCGTCAGTTTACTCGTTGCCGAAGTCACCCTGCTTTTTGAATAGTGACATTTCTGTGGCTCCTTCTGTAATGCGTGACATGTACAGGACTGTCTCAGAAAATTAGAATATTGTGATAAAGTTCTTTATTTTCTGTAATGCAATTAAAAAATATTAAATATTAAAAGAATAAAAGGCTTGCAATATTTCAGTTGATTTGTAATGAATCCAGAATGCATGACATTTTTGTTTTTTTAATTGCATTACAGAAAATAAAGAACTTTATCACAATATTCTAATTTTCTGAGACAGTCCTGTATAAGTGATATCATACCCATCATCATTGTTCCACCGTTACAATTCTTACAACAGATGTCACGATGATTCAGATTGTGCTCACAGGCCTGCACACAAAACCGGAGCAAAGAACAAAGGAGATTTGTTTGAAGAAAGACTATAAACACATTCAGATAACTTGATTATATGGTTTTTATTATTAGCATTATTATTATTAATGAGTTTGTCTGTCTCTCAATACGCTCAAAGGATAGTACATTGATTTCTACCGATGTGATGACATGAATGAATGTCATCAATTATTACCCGTTTCAAATTCCCAAAACACAAACATGTTTTGCAAAGAAATAAGTAAATGGTGCATGAGTTGGGGACTATTTTTTGCGGTGGGCCCTTCTCCCGTGTTGTTTTCCAACAACAGATGAATAAGAGGAATAAGATATGTACAGAAATAATACTTGATATAAATGTATTGATGGTTTTGGTCTTTTCATGGCTGACAATAAGAAAATAATTTATATCATCACACAAAATATAATTTCTTATAGTTGTATTGAATACAAAAGGTTAGAGCTGACAGGAGATGAGGGTAGAGAGTGATGGGGTGACATGCAGAAGCTTTTCTTGAACTGATGTTGTGGTGATCTTAAAGCTACAGGAAGCCCTCGTCAATGGCCAGTGTTACCTTTCATGTCCCATCCGCATCTTCAGTGGCTAGAACTGTGCCAGCATATGATGTCACTCTGCAAAGATAACCAGACCTAGATAACTAAAACTGATATCACTGTTACATATGCATCATTCAGGATGGCGAGGTGATTGGGATCAACACGTTGAAAGTGACGGCCGGCATCTCCTTTGCCATACCCTCAGACAAAATACGAGAGTTCCTTGCGGAGTCCTATGACAGGCAGTCCAGAGGTACTGACAAAATATATTAAGTTTTCATTTTATTACTTCTATTTAATCTCCAAGACAAACCCTGGGAGGCACATTTTTAGAATTGGCTCCAAGAGTTGGAGCCAGATCTCCTGTGTAATGAAGAAACACATCATTCTGCATGACATTTCTTTGGTTCATATTGTTCACCTCCTCTGCGCTCATGAGATATATGAACCACATTTCTTGGATTATGAATCCTTGGCCAGCATTACCCAACAACATTATGACATTGCAAATAAACTACTGAGAAGAAAATGCCAGCACATGTCAGATTGTTCTTTTATTTTATTGCTTTTCATCTGTTTTGGAGCAGCACACACATGAATTGTAAATGTGACTGCCAACTCTTGCATCTTGATTGGATTTGTCTGAATGATGAAGAAAAGTACACGTGCACACTGTCCTGCAGACATGTGTAACACCACTGTCCAAGATAACCTGTGATCCACTGTCCAAGATAACCTGTGATCCACTGTCCAAGATAACCTGTGATCCACTGTCCAAGATAACCTGTGATCCACTGTCCAAGATAACCTGTGATCCACTGTCCAAGATAACCTGTGATCTACTGTCCAAGATAACCTGTGATCCACTGTCCAAGATAACCTGTGATCCACTGTCCAAAATTTTACTGTACCAAAAAAAGGCCCAAACTTCCCCGGAGGATTTTTATTGTTTTGGAGTAAAAAGAAAAGAAAACACCCTCATAAAACTAAGAACCCAGACTGTTGCAGGCGAGAAGTTGACTGATTGTATCTGTATTGTGTTGCTGTCCATCTTTAGGGAGAGCAGCTGCTAAGAAGAAGTATATTGGTGTGAGGATGATGACTCTCACTTCAGCGTAAGTTGCACACTTCATAAATGTCCGTCGCCAGTGCAACGGCAGCACTTCGTTACGCTCAGACGATGGGATATTGGGACTTATGCAGTTCTTGTCTTCTGCTTCATCAAAATGACGGTTGCTTGCTAAACCCTGCGCCCCGTTTCCTCCCTCCAGGCTGACCAAGGAGCTGAAGACTCGATACCGGGACTTCCCTGACGTCACCTCTGGAGCTTACGTTATGGAGGTCATCGCAAAGACACCAGCTGCAAGGTAAGGAAGATGTCTTTTCACCATATCGCTCCATGGAAGTGGGCTTAGCTCAAATCAACTTAACGATTGTAACTCCTTGGTTTTCGGCGATGTGATATGTTCGTTGGCGCTTCACGCTCCACGTCCTAATTGGCTGTCGTCGCTCTCCTTGCAGCTCCTGCTCCCCTATCGCAATGCAAATAGACAGATTTATTTTCCTTCCTTTTCTTTATTTCCTTCCTCTGACTGTCAAGTGTGCATAGATACACACTCAAAGACACACAAAACCTCCTCCATAACTGTCCTAAGGGGGCGTACATTCATCGCTCACTCTGGCATCCCTGGAGTGCCTGGTCCTCTAAAATATGGCCCTCTTTCAACAATCGCAGCCCACTCCAATCAACCGTGACCACAACTCCAGCAGAGTTGGGCTCGAAAGATGCCGAGGTCAGCTATAATTCCTTCAAAGCTCATGCAGGGAGGTTACTGGCTGCGCGGTGGTTGTCCTGTTGCCTGTTCGCTCCAGAGCGGTGAGCCCTGCAGGGCCTCGTCAGTTTACTCGTTGCCGAAGTCACCCTGCTTTTTGAATAGTGACATTTCTGTGGCTCCTTCTGTAATGCGTGACATGTACAGGACTGTCTCAGAAAATTAGAATATTGTGATAAAGTTCTTTATTTTCTGTAATGCAATTAAAAAATATTAAATATTAAAAGAATAAAAGGCTTGCAATATTTCAGTTGATTTGTAATGAATCCAGAATGCATGACATTTTGTTTTTAATTGCATTACAGAAAATATACAACTTTATCAAAATATTCTAATTTTCTGAGACAATCCTTATAATGATATCATACCCATCATCATTGTTCCACCGTTACAATTCTTACAACAGATGTCACGATGATTCAGATTGTGCTCACAGGCCTGCACACAAAACCGGAGCAAAGAACAAAGGAGATTTGTTTGAAGAAAGACTATAAACACATTCAGATAACTTGATTATATGGTTTTTATTATTAGCATTATTATTATTAATGAGTTTGTCTGTCTCTCAATACGCTCAAAGGATAGTACATTGATTTCTACCGATGTGATGACATGAATGAATGTCATCAATTATTACCCGTTTCAAATTCCCAAAACACAAACATGTTTTGCAAAGAAATAAGTAAATGGTGCATGAGTTGGGGACTATTTTTTGCGGTGGAAGTTTTGAACGTGTTGTTTTCCAACAACAGATGAATAAGAGGAATAAGATATGTACAGAAATAATACTTGATATAAATGTATTGATGGTTTTGGTCTTTTCATGGCTGACAATAAGAAAATAATTTATATCATCACACAAAATATAATTTCTTATAGTTGTATTGAATACAAAAGGTTAGAGCTGACAGGAGATGAGGGTAGAGAGTGATGGGGGTGACATGCAGAAGCTTTTCTTGAACTGATGTTGTGGTGATCTTAAAGCTACAGGAAGCCCTCGTCAATGGCCAGTGTTACCTTTCATGTCCCATCCGCATCTTCAGTGGCTAGAACTGTGCCAGCATATGATGTCACTCTGCAAAGATAACCAGACCTAGATAACTAAAACTGATATCACTGTTACATATGCATCATTCATCCGATATCCTTCTTTCCTCCAGTGCTGGGCTCAAAGAGCACGATGTCATAATCTCGGTCAACGGCCAGAGGATCTCATCAGCGACTGACGTCAGCACCGCCGTCAAGCGGGGCGGCACCTTGAGAGTAGTTGTGCGCCGTGGAAACGAGGACGCTATTCTCACGGTGGTTCCCATGGAGATCGACCCTTGACCCTCCGCAAAATCCCACCACAGGAGCTGGAGCTAGGTTTTACTTATCACTGGTGGACCTTATATTGGAGAGGGTCTTCTCCTGATACGCCCTCGTCCTGTGGCCAAACGCTAGAGGCGCCACACATCCAGGAATATTCTGGCTTTGCCTTGAAAGAAATGACTGTACAGATGCTCAGTGCTGTACTTTGTTCTCTGTGTTTTCACTTTTAGTCTTTAATGCTTTGATCAATGATACTACTGTTTGGTCACAAACACAATAAGTTGGTTATTGGCATCTTGTTTGAAACTGCTTTCTCTTGTTTCGTGTCATTTGTACTTTGGACTTATGCTCCGTCGAGCCTGCCATTTCAAGCAAATTAGAGACTCGCTGGGGAAATCTGATTTGTATACTTGTTGTTTTCTAAACTTCTTTTTTAAAGTACTGTAAAATGTTTTTTTGTTGATTATGTAATGAGAATAAAATATAGGGTTTAGCTTCTTTTGTTTTGACACTAAGCATGCTGGCTTCCTCGTTTTCTTAATTTCACAATACACACATACATTTTGAGATGGACTTTACTCATTTTGGGATTTCATTCATTTCAACAAGGGGACATATAACCAATCAGGATTTATGTCCACATTGACTTTATTGCTTTCATATTTATTGGGGTATGTTGTGGTTTTTGGGCTTGGGGCTCTGCAGGCTGACTTCAGAGATAGGAGTGAGAGCCAAACAGAGATCAGGCCCATGATGCAGTGGCTCGCATGAAAAAGCTTTATGTTTTGGTCATGATTACATAAATACTGTGATCCACTGTCCACTCACATACAGAAAAGCAAACTCTGGAGGATTTTTATTGTTTTGGAGTAAAAAGAAAAGAAAACACCCTCATAAAACTAAGAACCCAGACTGTTGCAGGCGAGAAGTTGACTGATTGTATCTGTATTGTGTTGCTGTCCATCTTTAGGGAGAGCAGCTGCTAAGAAGAAGTATATTGGTGTGAGGATGATGACTCTCACTTCAGCGTAAGTTGCACACTTCATAAATGTCCGTCGCCAGTGCAACGGCAACGCCGTTACGCTCAGACGATGGGATATTGGGACTTATGCAGTTCTTGTCTTCTGCTTCATCAAAATGACGGTTGCTTGCTAAACCCTGCGCCCCGTTTCCTCCTCAGGCTGACCAAGGAGCTGAAGACTCGATGCGGGACTTCCCTGACGTCACCTCTGGAGCTTACGTTATGGAGGTCATCGCAAAGACACCAGCTGCAAGGTAAGGAAGATGTCTTTTCACCATATCGCTCCATGGAAGTGGGCTTAGCTCAAATCAACTTAACGATTGTAACTCCTTGGTTTTCGGCGATGTGATATGTTCGTTGGCGCTTCACGCTCCACGTCCTAATTGGCTGTCGTCGCTCTCCTTGCAGCTCCTGCTCCCCTATCGCAATGCAAATAGACAGATTTATTTTCCTTCCTTTTCTTTATTTCCTTCCTCTGACTGTCAAGTGTGCATAGATACACACTCAAAGACACACAAAACCTCCTCCATAACTGTCCTAAGGGGGCGTACATTCATCGCTCACTCTGGCATCCCTGGAGTGCCTGGTCCTCTAAAATATGGCCCTCTTTCAACAATCGCAGCCCACTCCAATCAACCGTGACCACAACTCCAGCAGAGTTGGGCTCGAAAGATGCCGAGGTCAGCTATAATTCCTTCAAAGCTCATGCAGGAGGTTACTGGCTGCGCGGTGGTTGTCCTGTTGCCTGTTCGCTCCAGGCGGTGAGCCCTGCAGGGCCTCGTCAGTTTACTCGTTGCCGAAGTCACCCTGCTTTTTGAATAGTGACATTTCTGTGGCTCCTTCTGTAATGCGTGACATGTACAGGACTGTCTCAGAAAATTAGAATATTGTGATAAAGTTCTTTATTTTCTGTAATGCAATTAAAAAATATTAAATATTAAAAGAATAAAAGGCTTGCAATATTTCAGTTGATTTGTAATGAATCCAGAATGCATGACATTTTTGTTTTTTTAATTGCATTACAGAAAATAAAGAACTTTATCACAATATTCTAATTTTCTGAGACAATCCTGTATAAGTGATATCATACCCATCATCATTGTTCCACCGTTACAATTCTTACAACAGATGTCACGATGATTCAGATTGTGCTCACAGGCCTGCACACAAAACCGAGCAAAGAACAAAGGAGATTTGTTTGAAGAAAGACTATAAACACATTCAGATAACTTGATTATATGGTTTTTATTATTAGCATTATTATTATTAATGAGTTTGTCTGTCTCTCAATACGCTCAAAGGATAGTACATTGATTTCTACCGATGTGATGACATGAATGAATGTCATCAATTATTACCGTTCAAATTCCCAAAACACAAACATGTTTTGCAAAGAAATAAGTAAATGGTGCATGAGTTGGGGACTATTTTTGCGGTGGAAGTTTTGAGCGTGTTGTTTTCCAACAACAGATGAATAAGAGGAATAAGATATGTACAGAAATAATACTTGATATAAATGTATTGATGGTTTTGGTCTTTTCATGGCTGACAATAAGAAAATAATTTATATCATCACACAAAATATAATTTCTTATAGTTGTATTGAATACAAAAGGTTAGAGCTGACAGGAGATGAGGGTAGAGAGTGATGGGGTGACATGCAGAAGCTTTTCTTGAACTGATGTTGTGGTGATCTTAAAGCTACAGGAAGCCCTCGTCAATGGCCAGTGTTACCTTTCATGTCCCATCCGCATCTTCAGTGGCTAGAACTGTGCCAGCATATGATGTCACTCTGCAAAGATAACCAGACCTAGATAACTAAAACTGATATCACTGTTACATATGCATCATTCATCCGATATCCTTCTTTCCTCCAGTGCTGGGCTCAAAGAGCACGATGTCATAATCTCGGTCAACGGCCAGAGGATCTCATCAGCGACTGACGTCAGCACCGCCGTCAAGCGGGGCGGCACCTTGAGAGTAGTTGTGCGCCGTGGAAACGAGGACGCTATTCTCACGGTGGTTCCCATGGAGATCGACCCTTGACCCTCCGCAAATCCCACCACAGGAGCTGGAGCTAGGTTTTACTTATCACTGGTGGACCTTATATTGGAGAGGGTCTTCTCCTGATACGCCCTCGTCCTGTGGCCAAACGCTAGGCGCCACACATCCAGGAATATTCTGGCTTTGCCTTGAAAGAAATGACTGTACAGATGCTCAGTGCTGTACTTTGTTCTCTGTGTTTTCACTTTTAGTCTTTAATGCTTTGATCAATGATACTACTGTTTGGTCACAAACACAATAAGTTAGTTATTGGCATCTTGTTTGAAACTGCTTTCTCTTGTTTCGTGTCATTTGTACTTTGGACTTATGCTCCGTCGAGCCTGCCATTTCAAGCAAATTAGAGACTCGCTGGGAAATCTGATTTGTATACTTGTTGTTTTCTAAACTTCTTTTTTAAAGTACTGTAAAATGTTTTTGTTGATTATGTAATGAGAATAAAATATAGGGTTTAGCTTCTTTTGTTTTGACACTAAGCATGCTGGCTTCCTCGTTTTCTTAATTTCACAATACACACATACATTTTGAGATGGACTTTACTCATTTTGGGATTTCATTCATTTCAACAAGGGGACATATAACCAATCAGGATTTATGTCCACATTGACTTTATTGCTTTCATATTTATTGGGGTATGTTGTGGTTTTTGGGCTTGGGGCTCTGCAGGCTGACTTCAGAGATAGGAGTGAGAGCCAAACAGAGATCAGGCCCATGATGCAGTGGCTCGCATGAAAAAGCTTTATGTTTTGGTCATGATTACATAAATACATTTTGGGTGACAATGATAGACCTCATAAGAACTACAAAAACAGGCACACACAACAAACAGGTTGATGGTTTGCAAGACGGTCTTTCTTTTTCACTAAACATGAAATCTGCTGTGGAAAAACTGTGCAGAAGCTTTTGTTTTCTTTCTATTGTAATCCACCATTACTCAAAGGAAAGGGCTGCTATGGATGCCCAATTGTCTAGAGCAACTTTAACAGCTTTAAAAGTATGCTTTACAGAGAGAGGAACATGTTTTTTTATTTAAAAGTGTGGCTACCATCTAATAACCAGTGGATGTTTATCCTTCACTCTATTTTCCATTCCCATACACCACATGGAAGCTATATTAAAGATGCATTCCCATGATGTTACGCAGCCCACAGACATTTCATAATCACAGATTATCGTCAGGCCATACTGGATGTTATAAAATATATTGACTTGTTTCGGTTGAGTATTATTACATAGATGTATTCATCTCCGATCAAAAGGCCAAAAATGCGAATGTTGTAAAAACAAACAAAAGATCGCGCTGAGATTAGAAGCTTGACAGGAAGTGTTGCTGCCATCTCATGGTTCTGTATAAGTGTTGCAGTCTTGCTTATCCAAATATGTTACGATATTTTAGGAAAATGTTACACACAACACTGAAGTTCTATGTTTTTATTTCAGCTGGCAATAGTACAGATTCCTGACTCATTTATTACAAGACTGCAACACATTCTGATAGATTACAGAATGCAGTTGGACTCAGCAATAAAGTTTGCCTGTTGCAAGAAGTAATAAGGCCTGAGCTGAAAACCATCAGTCAGGCATGGCTGCATATGGCTGTGTTACCTCACCACCTCTGAGCTTTGATGTGGAGTGACTCTGTCACATGCAGACGCCAAGAAAAGAAATATGACTGAATATGGAGGTTCGTTTTCTTTTCTTACCTTTGTCCAAATGTTGCATAATTATGATAGGTTGTAAATCGTTGGTCATTTAGTTCATTTTGATCTAAGACAGGACCTTTGCTCATCTGACAAAGTAAGAAATGTGTTTATGGATTTTGTACTATGTTGATATCATGCACTACAGCAATACAGCTGTGACCCCATTACAGTCACAGTTATTATATTTACTTTGGGTCAGATGGCTAAATATAGTGAAAAATACATTTAAAATGCCTCCCATGAGAAATTAGGAGGCTATCCCTCTGTTTCTGAGCGGAGACCATCCATTTCAGAGCTGACCCCTCGCTGCATCTTTGAAAAACGCTAATGCCTTGAAGGAGATGGTGTGATGTCTGTCTGGGCTGAGTAATGCTTCAGTGTTGATATAGTAGGGACTGCTTTGCCCTGCAGACCCGGGCTGTTTATAACCAACGATTCTTTTATTTAACACCATCTGTGCCCCAGACCAGTGCCAGCGTTGGTGATGTTTGCTTTCTGTTTTTCCAGTATGCTCCAGGTATAGTGCATCCACACAATGCTACTTGGTTGTATAGATACTTGGTTGTATAGTTGTATTTTCTATTCGATAGTATAATATATACTTTATTATATTTAATTGTGACCACATATATGGACTATAATAAAGCAGTACACTTTAGGAAACAAAACCCAAAACTAATGTATTTTCACACACACACACACACATACACACACACACACATACACACATATATATATATATATATATATATATATAGATATACACTACCGTTCAAAAGTTTGGGATCACTTAGAAATGTCCTTATTTTTGAAAGAAAAGCATTGTTTTTTTCAATGAAGATAACATTAAATCAATCAGAAATACACTCTATACATTGTTAATGTGGTAAATGACTATTCTAGGTGGAAACGTCTGGTTTCTAATGAAATATCTCCAGAGGTGTATAGAGGCCCATTTCCAGCAACTATCACTCCAGTGTTCTAATGGTACATTGTGTTTGCTAATCGCCTTAGAAGACTAATATCTGATTAGAAAACCCTTGAAAACCCTTGTGCAATTATGTTAGCACAGCTTAAAACTGTTTTGCTGATGAGAGAAGCTATAAAACTGGCCTTCCTTTGAGCTAGTTGATTATCTGGAGCATCACATTTGTGGGTTCGATAAGACTCTCAAAATGGCCAGAAAAAAAGAACTTTCATGTGAAATTTGCCAGTCTATTCTTGTTCTTAGAAATGAAGGGTATTCCATGCGAGAAATTGCAAAGAAACTGAAAATTTCCTACAGCGGTGTGTACTACTCCCTTCAGAGAACTGCACAAACGGGCTCTAACCAGAGTAGAAAGAGAAGTGGGAGGCCCCGGTGCACAACTCGGCAAGAAGACAAGTACATTAGAGTCTCTAGTTTGAGAAATAGACGCCTCACAGGTCCTCAACTGGCAGCTTCTTTAAATGGTACCCGCAAAACGCCAGTGTCAACGTCGACAGTGAAGAGGCGACTCCGGGATGCTGGCCTTCTAGGCAGAGTGACAAGAAGGTGGAGACCAGTTGGCACATCTTCAACCTCTCCTGTCCCAGGCTGTTGTTCCTGAAGGTAACCTGATATCGTCAAAACAGATCCTGCACTCTACCATGTGCAGCTGGATCAGTGTTGGGGCTGTATATATATATTTTTTGTGTGTGGGATATTATGTTTATTCTCATTCTTATTCTTTTTTTGTCTTTTCTGCTGTTGGGGAAAACAAAGAAAAAGCCATATCTGAGACTGGCCAATGAAAAGAAAAGATTGGTATGGGCAAAAGAACACAGGCATTGGACAGAGGAAGATTGGAAAAAGGTGTTATGGACAGATGAATCCAAGTTTGAGGTGTTTGGATCACACAGAAGAACATTTGTGAGGCGCAGAACAGGTGAAAAGATGCTGGAAGAGTGCCTGACACCATCTGTCAAGCATGGTGGAGGTAATGTGATGGTCTGGGGCTGCTTTGGTGCTGGTAAAGTGGGAGATTTGTACCAGGTAAAGGGATTTAAAAAAAGGAAGGCTATCACTCCATTTTGCAACGCCATGCCATACCCTGTGGGCAGCGCTTGATTGGAGCCAATTTCCTCCTCCAACAGGACAATGACCCAAAGCACACCTCCACATTGTGCAAGAACTATTGAGGGAAGAAGCAGGCAGCTTGCTGTCTGTAATGGAGTGGCCAGCACAGTCACCAGATCTCAACCCCATTGAGCTGTTGTGGGAGCAGCTTGACCGTATGGTCCGCAAGAAGTGCCCATCAAGCCAATCCAACTTGTGGCAGGTGCTTCAGGAAGCGTGGGGTGAAATTTCAACAAATTACCTCAACAAATTAACAGCTAGAATGCCAAAGGTCTGCAATGCTGTAATTGCTGCAAAAGGAGCATTCTTTGACGAAAGCAAAGTTTGAAGAAAAAAATTAATACTTCAAATACAAATCATTATTTCTAACCTTGTCAATGTCTTGACGATATTTTCTATACATTTTGCAACTCATTTGATAAATAAAAGTGTGAGCTTTCATGGAAAACACGAAATTGTCTGGGTGATCCCAAACTTTTGAACGGTAGTGTATATATATATATATATATATATCTATATATATAGTTTTTTTCTTTTTACCCTCCTTCACTATTTATTCAATAATCAATCATTGCAATTGTTAATGACGACAATGACTAGGCTATTAGTCCATATTTCCTCATCGGATAAATTCCAAATATTTTCCAATTCAGGTCTTTTGCACCGTTGTTCTAGTAAGTAAAAACCTAGTGAGCAGAAACACCATAACTCTGAAATACACTACGTATTTTTAAAACCAAAGAGTTTGAGAGAAATAGTCGTTTCTGGCGAGTTTTCAAGTTTAAATCATCAATTAAACTGGAACACCAGCGTCCCCTATCGTGTGTTATGGTTTCAGCTGTCAGCCAATCAAAACCCCGTTTGCTGACAGAGTCCTAATGCACAGGAAAACGTCCTCTCCGCTGATTGGCCAGCCCCCTTCTTGCAGCGGACTACATTCGGGTCCTGCCAGGGAACGAGGAGGGAGGGGATATTTTAATGGCCGTCAGTAGCACTACAATATGCAAAAAGTCCGAGTTATCCACTCTATTTAGACTCTACTAGATACGGGTGCATTTGGGCCGCTTTTCTTTGCTGACGAGCATCGTTTTTGGATTCACATGAGGCTTGAAGATGTGTTTCTAGAGTTGTTTAAACGGACTTTACCCGCTTGATTCGAGAGCGAGTGGAGATCAGGCCTAGCCGGCTGGCTAGAAAACAAGCGGACGTTAAGCTAGTCCTCGGAGTTTAAAGGTAACTGTGCTGCTCTTCCTTTGCACTCGCAAAGATTTTAAAACCTCAATCTGTGCAATTAAACGCGTGCTTTGAATTTACTTCATCGTATTTAAAACGCCACGTTTCCCACATTTGACGCGATCAAGTGTCTGAAACGTAAACAGGACGGACGTTAGCTTAGCACTGGTAAAGCTAACGGCTAACTTTATAGTAACTTTACAAGCAGCGGCGGGCCTCGCTCGTGGGAACAGACGTAGTCACTGTCTTCTCGGTGCGACGTCATCCAATAGAATTGGAGAAACTTTTCCTAAAGTTCATCCAAGTCGCTCGAGCTGCATGTCGTATTTCACACGAACGAGCGATTATGTTATTTACTTGCTAGCTGTTCGAGCTCGCGAGCTAACTTGGTGTAAACCGACGGTTCACACGCAACTTTAGAGCTAACGCCAAGTTAATGAAACCGTCGTCGCCTGCGGGTGATTGCGTGTTTAAAAACGTGGTCCGGTTCCGTGTGTCGTGCGTCACATTTAACGTTTTTCTTGACGTTATTATTCAGGCGCAGTCGAGCTGAAGCTGCCTGATATGTGCACCGTTTACTTGACGCATGAGTGATGTTGCAAATGTTAAATCGTCTTCGCTTCTGTTCACAGGGAATATGTAACATAAAGCAACCAACATGACATCCAGATTCGGCAAAACGTACAACCGCAAGGGAGGTGAGGCGAACTCTAAATTTGACGAGGTCTTCTCCAATAAAAAGCCCACACTGACCACCAAATGGGGGGAGGCCACCTACAAGGCTCAGTTGGGGGCCAAGAGGCCTGCTGTAAAACCGGAAGTTTCTGAGCTTTCCAAAAGGCCCAGGCTTGAGGACCGCAACAGTGACGAAGACCCATTCGGGTTCGACAGTGACGATGAGTCGAAGGTTGTGACTTCTCACAGCGTGTCCCAGGTGGGAGTCCATGAAGGGGCAGCGACAAAGACCACTGCAGCGCAGAGCGGTGGGACGGCCACTGTTCCGTCTGCACAGGGCTCTGCAAACTCAACAACCAAGTTCACAAGTAAGTCATGAATGCATAAACTGAAGCAACATACCAAACAACACCCCGGATTGACTTGCCAGTAATTTGTCTCCCTGATATTTAATTATTTATCTCCATGAGTTTATTTAATTGATGGTATCTGCAAGCTGTTCTGTCGCAGTGTCAGCTGTTTCACGTAACACTTTGTCATCATTTTTTTTCCTCCATTCACAGCCAAGCAAACATCGGAAGAGAGCATTATTAAAAATAATCAGCCCGGGTACAAAAGTACATCCAATAGCAACCAAAAACCTGCATCTTTGTCAAACACACCCTCTGATAAACAAAACATCTCAGCGCCACTGAGGCCAATCTCCTCCACTCCTAACATAGTCACCTCCCTTAAACTGTCCATTGATGCACCAGGCGGGAGCAGAGACTTCCAGACCTCTTCTTCTTATGATGAATTTCGATTGGAAGATAAGAGAAGCGCTCAGTTTCAGCCTCCACCAGAACAGGTGGACAACCTTCTCCCTTCTCCGTTCACCCTGAGGGCCTCAAACTGCAAGAAATACCTGCGACCCAACCAGTCTAAGAAAACGTCCTTTGAACCGGCTGAAAACAATGGCAACAAGCCCACTGAAACAGCAAGTGCCCAGGACAAACCCAACAGTGCCCTTTCTGCGAGCGCAAGTAGTACTGCTGCCAATACTAAACCTGCTGCCAACGCTAAACCAGCAGCCAAGCCCACAGGCAGAGGAGGAGGCGGGCGGGTACGGGACTACACGGTTCTGCACCCTTCCTGTCTGTCGGTGTGCAACGTCACCATCCAGGATTCAATTGAGCGGAGCATTGATGAACTCGTCACCCCAGCTATCCCAGCTGACCTGGGAGAATCAAGCCAGATGAAGAAGAAGTCCGATGCTGCCGCATCCAAATCTATTAGGTAAGTAATTCCAAGTTCTGTGTATCTTAACGGCCTGCGCTGTGAAGAAAATTACAAAAACAGTTGTTATCATTTATATATAGTAGGAGGCTAATATCCATATTGCATACAGTGTCACATCACTCACCATGACTGAATTTACTTTTAGTGATTAGATTTTCACTTTTACTGTCGAGGTTGGCTCTTTGGAAATACTCATGTTTTCGTTGTTTCTAAATGGTAACATTGTGTTGCCTTTACTGAGAACACATGTCTTACTTGTTGTTTTAATTGTACAATTTTTATTTAGTCAGCTTCAATGCCTTCTTTTTGTTTTAATTGGAAACCAACATCCATCGATTTACTGTATCTTCCCAGGTTCAGACCCACCCAGACAAAGACCAAGAAAACCAAGACCAAGACCGAGACCAAGCTAGAGTTTTTTGGCTTTGAGGAGCAGGGGGGCGGGGAGGGTCCAGAAGGTGGCATGGCAGGCAAGAGTAGCTACAAGATCAAGTACTTTGGCTTCGACGACCTGAGCGAAAGTGACAGCGATGAGGAGAGCTCTCAAGCCAAAGAGAAGAAGGCCAAGAAGGCGGCTGCAGCCTTAGCTGCTCTGAGCTTCGGAGTGGACAGCCCTCACACCAGCGACTCTCAGGACAGCCAGGCCAGCAGCAATACAGGTGAGCTGATCCTTAATATATAGACACACGGTTATGCGGTTGCTCTTAATTAACTTAAGAGTTCAATTCTGTGCAGCTTCGCTGATATTATGATCAATATATTGGAAGCCTGACTTAAGTTTAAACTAGAAGCTTTAAAAAATTTTTTTCAGAACTTGGAAAAAATGCTTAACCATAGGATTCCAGTCCATTCACACAGTGATGCTTGTTTCTCACCATCAACAATCTGGTTTGTCTGACAGATGGATTTGACTTGGCTGATGACTCCAGTCCCGGCGGCGCTGAGGGGCAGAAAGGACGCTCAGGAAAGTCAAGTGAAAAATCCAAGGACTCTGCTTGTGGCCTCAAAAAGATCTTTAGCGGACCCAAAAAGGTATGTGAGCATGCTAGAGATATCTGCCTCACTAATAAGTAATGTGGTCATCTAATTTGCCTTCATAGCCATCCTCCTGGCCAGAGTTGTTCTCGGGTATGACATGGCTTGGCTTTAACTGGCCTTACTTCCATGTTTTGGATATTTGAATGGCAATTTATGTAACGGAATACCCAGTGTGTCTAAATATAGATGGAGACAATGATGAGAGGAGAGCACCAGAGAAAAAAACAATAAGCAAGGAGGCTATCATTAATCTAAACTTTTACTAAGATTAATTTGGATGTAATTTAATGTATTTTTTATTTATTTTTTAGCTTTAATGTGTGCTAGATTTACAGTTGCCCATCACAATTCCATCATTGACTAACTTTTGACAGCAGTCATATGAATGTGTGTTCAGTAGCGTTCCCCCATGCGGTCCTTCATTATGCAGGGGATTCTTGGTCAGGCTCATATTTATCTCAATTCAGCTTTGAACTGTGGTATTTTGTGTAATGCTGTATTTGCTCTGCTCATCTAGATAACATTGTGCAGTGGCTTTGGGTTATTTGCGGTCCATCTTCCCAATTTTTTCCATTTACTTTTTCCACATCATCCTCAAAATCCGGCACATTGTCTTTGCAATATATATATGAATACATCTGGTGATATGCTTTGTCTAACTAACCAATTTTTTAATCCGTACTCGTTTCCAGTCTCCTGCTAAAGCTGTGTACAACGCTCGCCACTGGAACCAACCTGAGCCTGAAGAGATCCCTGTGCCTGCACTTTCTCGATCTCAAACTGCCCCGGTAAGATACCGCTCCCTGACTGGATATTATTGATATCAAGTTTTTTTTAGCACCATTATGGTGCGTTCGAATTTGCGATGTTTAAAGGTCTAATTTGAAATGCATGCATTCATCTGCACAAAGCAGGCAAACAATATTACAGGTGTTATGTTAAGCAAATGCTAATGAGCAGTATTATTTGTTTCCAACATTTCCCATTCCCTACTGTCCACAGCCCAGGATATAGCATTTATTGGTCTCTTGGTAGTCAACAGTTTTGTTTAATTGCTAAAATTAATCTTTCTTATCCCACGGTGGTTTTCCCAGACAAGTGAAACTGGGTTTATTTGTATATTATAATTATGTATATTATATGTTGATTTCCCACCATGAAAATAAATGTTTGTTCAGAGACAGGCCATTAAGAGAGATGATTTAAAAGTAGTTTTTAACTTTGCACTGCTTCCTCAGACATGTCAACAACACTTATTAAAGACTTGTGTGGTTAGCAGACTATTCAGCTTGCAGATATGTCGTTAAACAGATTGTGTTGCTTTGGTTTGAGCCCCATTCCTGCCTCTTTTCTTCTTCAGTCAATTTTATTGAGCAGCAGCAAGGACAGCAACTCCCATAAAGATGATGGCTTGTTCAAAGCCCCTCCACCGCCACCCAAAGTCATTAAGTCAGAGACCATCCCCACGCGACTCAACCAGGATATCGTCACCGCGCTCAAATGCAGGAAGGAGCACAAGGAGGTGAATCCGGAGCACAGAATGGTTTTAGTCAACTGGGGAACACGGCGTAAAGCTTATTTGTGTTTAGTTTTTATTACATTTGTTTGTATGCTGCTGTGATTTGAATCATATTTTCATACTCAGCCAAGCTTCTGCTACCCATTGATGCAGGTTATACAGTAAAGGCACATCGTTTATTGATTCCATGTCAAACCTCTTTGTTGATTGGAGGTAGCAATGAGGACTGAAGCTGTTTTTTTTGTGATCAAATCTTTTATTGGTTTTCGAGATATGCACATGCAGGAAAATATGTACACATTGGTACTCAGACAAAAACATAAAAATAACAAGTAAAAAATAAAAATGAAATTATATATAAACACGGGTATACATGCAACAACCTGCATACATATTGACATACGTATGCACATACTTGCACATACACACGCATACATAATGTAAATGTACCCCCTCCCATTGTTGGCGCCCCCGCCCCCCTAATACATCTCCAGCTATGATAAAAGGGAATGTATTATATTATGTTACAATTATATTACAATTATATATATATTGTTGAATGTTGCTTAAAGCCGTGGACCAGGATAAGATGGTTCTTAATTTAGCACCATGAATTCTGGCTATTGATAGTTCCATCTTCACTAAATCAAGGTAGCTAGCTACCCACTGGGTTTTCGTAAGAGTGTGCGGTTGATAAAAAATGTCCTTCAGCTCGTCTCATTTACAGATGAGCCTTCTGGGCCCCAGATCAGGCAGTTGGCCACAGACCCCCTCAGGTAAAATGGCTTCAGCTAAGCTGTCGCCACACGCTGGTGTTATCTGAAACCCGGGTCCTTCCTCCCGTGTCATGCTGAGCAGACACAGCATGACAGTTGACTCTGGTAAACATACAGAGTCAACTGCTGACCCAGCCCCAACTCCACATGCTGATCTTTATTGATAACGGGGCATTAGCACAGCCAGCTATTTCTGGTAATGGCACCGATCAACACGAGGATTTTAACAATGAGAGCAATTCTCTCATCGTGTTGGTGTGTCTGTGCTTGTTTGAGTGGACTCTAATTGTGGAATTCCAAATAGTTGTTATTAACCCCACTCCCCTTTCCCCAGCTGTACACGGTGGTGCAGCATGTGAAACACTTCAATGATGTCGTGGAGTTTGGAGAGAATCAAGAGTTCACAGATGATTTTGAGTACCTGGAGACGGGGCTGAAGAGCAGTCAGCCACTCAACACAAGATGCCTTAGGTAGGTCGAATGAAACTGGCAGAATATTCTTTCTTTTTTTCTCGTGTTGATAGTTCTGATTTGTATGAGTATTAAATACCTCATTAAGTTGTTTGAATGGTACAAGTACCTATCACCTAACATTTGTTCACTCTTAGCCTGGCCTCTTGATAAAGCAATTACACATTTACTTTACTTGATCAAAGCTTGAAATTTCATACTTCATTAAATAAAAAAAATATTCTAAGGGAGAGCAGCAGGTAGTGATAAAAAGTACATGTCTTTTAAAGAGAATTCTTAAAGGGTTTTTTTTTTCTTATTTGAATGTCTCGTTTAAATGCAGTATACCAACAGGTACTTTTGTGTTTTTTATTTATTTAAGGAACATTTTTGAATGCTTTAGAGGCAGTATGTGTGTACTAACTATATTTGTCTATATCATCTGCTCTTTGATTTCTTATCTTTTAGGGTAATGTGCTGAGATAAACCGTTTTTTTTTTTTTTTGACAAAGCACAAAGCCATCTTGTTGTGAAAAATTAATCCATTCAGGAGAGCCAACCTTGACTTCAGAAAGCACTGCATTAAGTACAGCCTCCTTTGGTAGTTCAGTATTAATGTTATCCATATAGAGATAAGACAAAAAAAAAAATATTTGTTTTGTAAGTGGGCTATCCCATGTTCTGACTCATTCATCTCAGATTCTAGCACTAAATGATAAATATTGGACCCAGCGTTTCTCTAATCCTCCCCTTTCTCTCCCTCTCTTGCTGCTGCAGTGTAATCAGCCTGGCCACCCGGTGTGCCATGCCTGGTTTCAGGATGCACCTGCGGGCCAGAGGGAAAGTGGCGCAGGTCTTCAAAATGATCAGTGATGCTCCACAACACCCGGTCAGTAATGAACACTGACAAATGTGTATCACCTTTCCAGTAATTACTGCTTTCGTTGTTTACTTGGGAAAGACATTTTCTTAAGTTTAAGTCCCAAAGTTTTGAATACGAGTGTTTTATAGGAGCTCATTGCTTGCAGGACATGCAGACCTCCATTGTTATTATGTCATGTTGACGTTGTTGCTTAATTATCAGTATTGAAAAGGGCGTCAGTAGCAATAGCAGTGTGATCTGGAGAGGCTTTAGAAAAATGTTACATATATTCTGGCGTGGTTGACTTTTGTTCTAGGTTCTTGTACAACACCGTCGCAATATTTGCTAATTAAGTCGATTTTTAATGTCTACATGCCTGCAGTTATTTGAAAGTCATCATTTATTTTTTTCATTATTACATAGATTTTCAAAGCACTAAGAGCTTTTGTGCAGTTTTAGTTTGTCACATTTCCTCTGTTCATTATTTCTATTGATTATTCTTCTTGGTTGCACATATCCACACACGACTATGTGGAACCCTCATGTCAAAGTTCCTCTAACCTCGAGAATGCGGTCGTGACAGTGGAGATCTATACAAACCGCTGAAGACCACGTCTCACCTCAGTACACCACTTTGTAAAAGTCGTTCTCCATCGGTCCATCAGAACCTTGCCCTGTGCACGGCTGCACTGATGTACATCCTGAGTCGGGATCGTCTTAACATGGATCTGGACCGGGCCTGTCTGGAGCTTATGATCAAGCTGCTGGAGCTGGACCTAGAATGCCCAGCTGAACAGGAGCAGCTCACCCCAAAGGAGGTGGAAAAGGTCAAGGAGAAGATCAGGAAGCTGTGTGAGACGGTGCACAACAAGCACCTCGACTTGGAAAACATCACGGTGGGTTAAATAACAGAATAAAAAACCGTCACCTTTTTGATGTATTGGACGATTCATTATGTAACGACGTTCTCTAGGTTCAATGATTCTTTCTGTAATGAGCAAAACTCCATGAATACTTGAATGGCTTCTTTGGAAATGTTTTAGAACAAGCCTAATCTTTCAAATTGAGCAAAAGATATTGTCTAATTTGTTTTCATGCACCGCAACCTTTTCTATTCTCTTATTCCTGAAGAAATACTAAACACCTGTTTGTGGAAAATATATTGTGTTATTTAAAGAAATAACTATACTGGTATTTTGAGTGTTTTATTCAGTCAATCATTGCATACAATAAGTAAAGTAACTATCAAATATACTTTAATAATATATATATAATATAATAATATATACTTTAACTAATAATATTTAGAAAATGACTGAAAAGATATAGGCTGAAGCATAAATGCTTATATTTTTGCCCCTTATATTAAAGTGATGTCACTTTTCACATTAACTCCTGTATATTCTCTATCTGCAAGCTTAACTTAATAGGGCGGGGTAGATCATATTTTGGGTGGAGATGTCAAATTGGATGACGAGCATCCATGACAATATTATATATATTAATATTATTAAATAATTATGAAAATTATGAGATATTTCTAGTTTGACAAGATGAGAAATAGGTGTATTATGTCGATTTCAGAAGTTTTTTTTTCCTGTTGTAGACGGGCCACCTTGCCATGGAGACATTGCTCTCTCTCACCTCCAAGAGAGCAGGAGATTGGTTCAAAGAAGAGCTGCGACTCCTCGGCGGTTTGGACCATATTGTCGACAAAGGTATGTGAAGGGGATGAAAAGAACGCGGATTGGCAGTTTGCAATTCTCTATACTTGTATGTGCAACGATTTGCTTTTCAAGCACAGCTGTTAACTTTCATGTATCTGTCAGGGTCTGCAATGGTCAAGTCTTTTGTTTTTCAACAGTTAAAGAGTGTGTGGAGAACCTGAGCCAAGAGGATGACAAGGAGAACCTCGTGGCGTCTTTATGGGGGGCTGAGAGGTGTCTGAGAGTACTTGAGAGTGTAAGTACTGCTCAGTTGGGTTTCCTCTTTCACCGAAGTACTGTTAAGTGGATGGTTACTTTTATTGTTCCCTTTATTGAAGGCTATGTTCAAAGAAGAAGAAAAAAATCTTCTCTGATCAAAAGTCAAAGCAAAAGTGTCATCATTTTTCTGTTTATTGATTCAGTCAGTGTTCATCCGCCAATATTGATTTTATTTCTCTCTTCTTCTGACAACAGGTGACGGTGCAGAACCCAGAAAACCAGGGTTACTTGATTGCCTACAAAGACTCGCAGCTCATCGTGTCCGCTGCCAGGTGAGCGCCAGATAAAGCTTCAAGCTATTGTTGACTGAACAGGAACACATACTGAGGCACTGACTAATATAACGGTTCACCTTTTGTAACACTAGCCTGCCATGTATATTTGTTCTTCAGTTTCTCTCATCCGCATTTTTTTTCTCGCATTCCCCAGAGCTCTGCGCTACTGTGAGGACATGATTCAGCGATACAGCAGGGCCTTAAACAACAGCTCTCTGTCATTGTCGGGGGCAGCGCTGCCCCACTGCAGCTTTAGTAACGTGGGCAAGGCCGTGGAGGACTGCATGAGGGCCATCATAGGAGTGCTGCTCAACCTTACGCACGACAATGGTATTCTCATTTAACACTTTCTACGTTTTGACTTTGTTCTGTTTTTTTGCTTTTATTTGGCCTTTCTGGATATTGTAAGCTAGACAATGACTCGGTATTATTCGTTGTTTGTCTGATGTGATGCATAACAATGAAGCACAGTTTATTGCATTATTGGACTATATTCTTGTTAATGTGCTCGACTAGACTTCAATCATATCACCCAGGCACTCAGAGTGTGTTAATGTTGTTGTTTTTCTCTGCAGAGTGGGGGAGCACGAAGACAGGTGAGCAGGAACAGCTAACCGTAACCGCTCTGAATTGCGTCCTCCGAGTTCCACGCTACATCCCCCAGGAGCAGCGATTTGACGTGCGAGTCCTGGTAAGATGTCTTGAACAAAGCAAAACGCCTCATAATTGTTAAAAGGGCATTCCTCCAACCCGCGTTTGCTCGGTGTAGGTCTGTGTTGTACGTACGTGTGTCTCATTTGTTCATTTTGTTGTGTATACCAGGGTATGGGTCTACTAATCAACCTTGTGGAGTATAGCTCCAGGAACCGCCACTGTCTGGTGGACATGGAGTATATAATCGACGACACCTATCTGGAAGACAGCCTGATGCAGCCTGCTGACCCAACACAATCCGACTCGGTGGCAGCGGCGGCACCGCCAAGCACAGCTGAGACTCCGGGAGAAGAGGCTGTGAAGCCCAGGGCCTCCGGTGCTTTGGCTGCTCTGGTGCTGGTAGGAATTCTGCCAGGACTCATTAATATATATTATAGCAGTCATTGTGTTTTTGTTTTGTTTCTTCCTGTCTCAGATATAGTTTTTCTTTTTTTATATTAATTTTTCTTTTTTAAATTTCTTTTATAATTAATTTTCCTTCACCCAACTCTTTGCCTAACTGACTTATTAGCGCAACGTTTTTTGAAGAGTCTAGTTCTTTGAGAGTAAAGTAGTGATTCACTTTAAATTGCCCTTTTTAACTGTCGTGGGACTTTTTGGCACACCGAGTTGCTTTCTGATCTCGCCATAAAGAAATGAACTACCTCGGCTATCATGATTAACTGCCATCCTTTAATTCCCTTTTTATATTATAAAAAATCTGCTGTGTTACTTGCCTCCAATTAGAAAGTTTGCTTTCAGGGTTCACGTCTGTTTTTCCCTCCAAATTGTAGTTCTTCCTGGAGAGGGAGCGCGCCGCCATCTTGGCTGAGGCTAAGACTGACGACATCATCACCGAAGCACCCAAACCGGCACTGGACCAAAGCGGAGAGTGGCAGGAGACGTCGGGAGAGATCCAGTGGGTGGCAGCCGAACCCACCGAGAACCCAACTGAGAACAAAGAGGAGGAGAAGAAGAAGGAGGAGGAGGATGAAGAGTTGGATCTAAATAAAGGTAGGCGTTTGTGTGTGGGAAGTTGTCTTTGTGCATGTATCAGGAGCTGTTTTTAGCTCGCTCTAAATTCATAATCCAGATGCATGTGTTTAATGTTGCAGTGATGATTACTGTGCGACAGCTTAATTACCTTTTTGTAACCTCATCTAATTAAGATTGGAGCAAGTGGGGTTTCAGTCTCTTTCACATAACTGCACTTGATCATGAAGGCGTTGAACAGTACTCACTGGAGCTGAAGGGATTTATCAATTGACCTCGCGCTGAAGGTCTTGTCAAAGCACATCTTACCCAACATTACCCTTGTTCCACTTTCTAAACTGGCGTCATGCCGCTGTTGTCTGATACTGTGAAGACGTATAGAAAAACAATGATGAGCCATTGAGCTGCACATTTTTTGCTGTTCAAATGAATATGGTAAGCACAGTAAAACAATCATTCTAACTTCATTTCCAATTTTTTAAAAATACATTAAGGTAATAAAAGAAACGACGATGGCCACCAAGAAAAATAGAAATTAAACTTGATAATAAATAAAGAGATTACAGTTTAAGGCAGATTAATCAACCAAAATGGAAACTAAACTAACACGAAGAGGATTCAATGAGAATTGCAATCGCCGTACGATTAAAGTCATGTAAGCTTTGAATTGTTCTGCATGTTATTCCACGCTGTTGTTGCGCAATAAGAAAAAGGTGTTTTCCAAGCTCAGAAACAAACAATCCCAACACCTGCAGCGTAATTCAATCATGAGAGTGTTTGACTTATTGGAGCGTGTTTGACAAGGGCCCGCGTTAAAAAAATCCACCAAACCGTAACGTACAGGTCACAGTGATGAGCATTGTAATTATCTCTGGTAATAAATCTTAGTGCAGAGTGATAACCGGCTTTCAGGGGCATCAGTCCTAGCTGAATCATGCGTGGATAACATGTCGGCATACTCCATGACTGAGTTGCTCCAATGAGTGTGTTCCGACAATGCAGAGGAAAACATGTTTTTATTCCTAATAGAAGAAGCCTTTTGACTCGCCAGCATCACATGGTATTTAAAAGTAACCCTTCCCATCAATCCAAAAACAAGATACTTGGTGTTAGACTCTGACTTTTTCAATTAAAAACAAATAATTAGTTTACGCTTTTCTTATTGCAGATGTTCTTTTGTCTAAAAAAAAGCCAGTCTGGCTCGAGAAGTGATTTGCAGCTACTTGTCCCGTGTCCGGACCACATTTCTATTCAACAGTTTTATCATCGGTAGAAAAGGGTTTGAAACCGTCTTCTCCGATGGCGGCGGTGGATGTTTCTGTAAATGTTGTTCTTGCTCCCTTGTGTTTGCTGCAGCTCTGCAGCATGCAGGCAAGCATATGGAGGACAGCATCGTTGCCTCCTACACCGCGCTGCTGCTGGGCTGCCTGTGCCAGGGAAGCCAGGTGAGACGATCAGACACGCACAATATCCAAGGGTATTCCCCCCCCTCGGGGATCTTCACGCCGTTGCTCACTCACCTTTCCGTCCCCCTCAGGTCAATGTGACGACTGTGAGAGAGAATCTGCCTCAAGGGGATTTCTCCATCATGACAGAAATGCTGAAGAAGTTCCTGAGTTTCATGAACCTCACTGTGAGTATATCTGGGTGTCTTTCATCAGCATTGCATGATGATGCCGTCGCCGTTATGATAAAAGAAACCAGACTCGAGCGTTGGAAGTAAATGATCGTGTAGTGCTGTCGTCACGAATTGAATCGACTTCCTTCCTAAAGATAAGTGATCGTTTTCTCGCTGACATGAGAGGCATGTTTTTGGAAACGCCTAAAAATGATGATGCGATCCTCGCAAATTACATATGTTACAAAAGGCCCTTAAATTGTACTCATTGGGGGAGAAGCACATTTTTGTTCGATGGTGAGGCCTGGATCAAATGAACACTTTCACGGAGCAGTAATTCCACATTTCCTTTTAGTTTCAAATGTAATTGCAGTTTTTACTCTTTTTCTCTACACCTCCATTCGGCACCTTTTCCGAGGAACCCCTATAATTTCGATAAAAGCAGAAGCTTTTACTTCATTAGCGCAGAGTTTGAGGGATGCATAATGTCTGATATGGCTGTAAAATCCAATATACAAAAGGCTCTGATTGTATCTCTAAAGCTTCTTAGCAGATCTGAAACGCAGCATCCAGGGGCACTTAATAAAAGGCCTGTGTGCCACTATGATACAAAATGTGACCAACACATTGTTATCAATTAAATATGACTTGTATATTCAAGCGGCACAATTCAAGTGATATGAAGGATTATTAAAAAAGTAAGTCGACCATGAATATCTAACTGAACAATCCCAGATGTACATTTTGTTGCAGCCTTGAAAGCGACTCATCTCGTCAGCGCCGCAGACCGAAACCATCCGTTTCATAAATATCTCTTTTTCAAGCAAACGGAAGCTCAGCGGTCCTTCCTGTCGGAGGACACGAGTACGTGTCGGTGCTCTCACACGCTTGTTTTCCTTTGTCTCTTAGTGTGAGATGGGCACCACAGGACAGAAGTCCATCACGCGGGTCATCGACTACCTGGAGCACTGTTAACAGACCGCCAGACGGGGAACTCGCGCGCGGCACAGTGACGGGATCCCAGGCCGCCCCGGGGCCCCCTTCACCCGACGGGAGCCACACGGGGTCATCGGAGACTCTGCCGCTGTGATCAATCTGGACCGTTCCCGATTTAAAGGCGTGCGAACGCACACACGTCAACGCTTCACTCCCTCTGGAGCCCAGACTGAACCAAAGCCCTGACGGACACGCAGCTCCTCTCACGCCACATTCATCCTCAGGTTACTGGGAATCAGCCCAACGTTTCTAAATCCTCTGGAATGTCAGACATGAAGATGGACTGAGAGCGGACCTCTTCTAGGAATAGTTTGCAGGCCACGGAGGTGGAGCCTGGTCACTGAGCTGCAGTTTGAACCTCGCAATCAAATTTGATGGCTCATTACATTTGAATCTCCACTCATCCCCATCAAATTCACGGGTGAAATCATTGATTAGCATGGAAAACGATACTTTTCAAGAATGATGGAGCGACGTCTCTGTGTAAACTCGTGTGGAATGATTGTGAATGCATTCATCCATTTTAAGTAAACTTTTGCAGTTGGCTTTAATGTTAAAGGGATTTTTTTTAAAAATCTTTTCATTATGCCCGTTCATTTTGTAAACAATTTTGTTAGCAAGTCGCCTCTGCGCTCTTACGTTTTTAGATTTTCGGTTTTTTATTTGGTGCATTTCTTTTTTTTTCTTCGTCCAAATTAGGAATAACTTTAAAAGGACTCAGGACCGCGTGATGAGCTGAGTTTAAATCTGTGTCCTTTATTGACCGATGAGGCCACCTGGAAATAACTAGATTTCCTTCCAGCAATTTAAAATGTCCTCACATTTTACTATTGGCTTATTTAAATTCCCATGAATTCAAGAGTATGTAAGTCCAGTATGCATTGGAACTCACCGGTATAACAGATGTGACGAGTTGTGAAATTCTTGTTGTTCTTGTTTTGAATTTATAACCGTTAATTTTTTAGAAATTAATTTAATTTAATGTTTTGATCCTTTGTAAATGCATAGTCTTTACCTATTCAGATGCTATTTGTTTTGTTGAGGTAAATCCCATGTGTCACAGCTCAACAGACTTCATGGCTGATTCGTGGTTTTGGTTTTAAAGCGTAAACAATTTCTCAAAACTTTCTGCATTTAATAGAAAGGGATGTCATTTTTATCCTCGTGTTAACCGATGTGGAGGATTTCCTGATGGCTTCTGGATTTCCCGCATCCTTTTCAGTTTTGTGTTTTTACTCATTGCATTGTTCAACGTTCATAAGCTCCGGTTTATTTATTCGTTTGGTGTCATGTGACCTGTAATGACGCACATGAACCTTCAAAGCGAACGCCTCTGTCTTGTGCTGCTCACATGTACGATCACTGGTTTGAATGACAGCCATACCTGTGGAGGCAGAGCAGTTCCACCTGGGCTGGAGGGCCGAGTGCACAGGGTTGCAGCCGTGTCTACTATCAACTACTTTGCAAAGTTTGGGTCTGAATGAAGTTTTAGACTGTAAATACTCCTGTACATAGCGGGTAATGGACAGTTAAAAAAACAAAACACAAAATGATGCTAAGACTACTTTTTTCCCTGAAAGCTGATATTTTTATCTTGTATTGTATTTCTGAGTTCTCATTTGGAAAAACAAGATTGCAGGAAGAGGACAACAAAAAAAAGTTTGTACCCGTTTCAAGGACATTGTCTTTGGTTACATGTAAATAGTTGTATCTCCAAAAAGAAAGAAAACTTGCTACTTTCAGTACATCCCCCCCTTATGTGTTTTCTTCCTTGAATGATTTCTTTCAGTCTTTTGGTTTGTTTGAATGTTTTCCAGCGTTTCGCGCTGCAGGAGCAACATCTCCAGTCTCACCAGACCAACGGGGCGTTTCCTTTTCCTTTTGGCATTCATGCATCTGGCAGCTACGGGATGCTTAACTTTGTATTCTAACTCGCCTCTGTGCCTGTAACCTGTCACGGCTTTAAGTGGACGTGTGTGTGGTGAGGGATGTCTCTCTCTCTGTGTGTGTGTGTGTGTGCACGCCTAGCCAGCGTTTCTGTCTCATCCCTGACGAACTAGCAGGGGATGGAGTGAGAGGCGCGTCGGTGTACTTAACGGCACTCAGCTGCGGCAGTTTGCGGACACGGGCCCTCGGCTTGACTGACTGCTGCATAATGGAACCAAAAGATTCATGTTCCAGTTGCTACGCGAGAGTCAAACTTACAAATAGCTCGGGGAACGCAGAGAAATACCATCTGTCAACGCTGAATCCACGCAGCCGACAGCGGTGTCAACCGCGATGCGACGTCGTGGACGAATGCGCACTCTAAATCTGAAACGTCGGGAATTCTGATGAACCTCGTACATAACGTGTGATTATGTCTCGTCGCCCACATGCAAATATGTGATTAGATGGGGGTGGAAGTGCAGGTTTTAAAATCCCAAAGAGTGGTTATGTAGATGATGGCTGCCTCTGTGCATTATACATGGCGGTTCTTCAGTTGGAGGAAGACAAAGGCGGAGTGTGTTCCCTCTGATGGTCAGAGGCGAGGAGGAAAGCGACGCTGCCTATAGGGTTCTAAGATTGATGAGATGTCCTCCACTGAGAGGATGCGAGGAGGGAAGCATGAGGGACCACCTGCCAATCAGAAGCCTCCGTGAAGCGGCACAGCCTGAAGGGGGAGGACGACAAATGAATGCTGCAGGTTCCCCACGATTCATCCTTTCATCTCCCGCCGTCTCCGGATGCCTTTCTCCCGCCGCACTTATCTGTCTATTCAGCCGTCTGTGCTTTCGTGCCTCACAACCTGTTTTCGTGTGTCTCGGATGCTGCTGAATGTGCACATGCAAAGATGATCTTTTCAACTCCAGGAGACTTCTGATCTACCTCTGGCCTGCCGTGTTGTGAATGGGATTGTCGAAGGGAGGATCCGCCGACATGAGGAGCTACGATACAAGGCCTCGATGCCACTAGGTGGTGTGAGTGCTCTGACCGCAGTGCCTGAACAACTGAAGCCCCACCTCCCTACACACACACACACACGCATCTTCTCATCGGTGGTGTTGCCTACTGATTTCCCCTCGAGTTGTAAGAACTCTGCTATCTGGTGAGCTAAATGCCCTCGCTGAAACTGTCACACGCTCGCGCACGTCCATCCGAATGGTGAAACTTTCACGAAGAGGCTCAGAAGTTGCTCTGCTGGTCAGCACGATGTATTTGGTGAATCAAATCTGTGTCAATCTGTCTTCTCAATCACTTGTACGCCTCTGTACGACAGCGTCAAACTCAGCCGACATCGGATCTCCTCGGTCAACTCAATCTGTGACACTATGGGTTGATGTTGACGGTGATGGCATTCATTCGACGGCGCGCGCGGTTTAGCGCAAGTTGATTTTGAGTTCACGTGACACAACATCCGGTTTTGCAAAGTTAGCGGAAGGATTTACGTGACAACATCCGTTTGTCAAAATAAGATGTCGACAAATCAGACACTAATAACAACAAACAAACAAGCAGATTTTTTTTGAATCTTTTGCGATGATTTTGATTATTTTATAGTAATTATTAAATTATTATAACATTAAAACGTGTTTTAGGTAATAAAAAAAAAAAAAAAAAATAAAAAAAATAAAAAAAAAATATAAAAAATTTAATAAGTTCAGGAAATGAATGATGCAGCTGTGTTCAGACATCCTTCCTGGGAAGACTTCCAGAGTTCCATATCTTCGGGGAGATCCCCAGATAAGAGATATTTAAAATAGAAATAAATCAATTAATGTTTTTTTATTTCTTTCATGTTGTTTCTTTCATGTATAATTTTCCCCATTGCATTTCCCCCCGACTACGACATTGACTGATGCAGCCAGCTGCGTTCAGGACAATCCAGACTTCCCATGGACCCAATCAAAGGCGAGATATTCAACCCATTTTCAGATATTTCAAATTTAAATCCAAAATCTTTTTTAAAATCGGTCATTTTTTTCATGTTTTTTGTTCTTTCTCTTTTTTTCTAATGCTGTGTTGAATATACTTTCCCGACTTGTGTGACTCAAACTGTGATCACTGGAGACAAGACAAAATCTTGACTTTGATTATCAATTTTCAAATTAAAGTTAAAATGAGAAGATTTTCAAATTTAAAGTCCAAAAAGTTAATGGAAATTATTTTCTTTCATTTGTTTTCAGTTTTTCTTTCTTTTCCCCATGCCGTGCATTGTTGTTGTTTCTGACGTCTGTTCCATATGGCATGCATTCTACCTCATATCCAAGGACCCGACAACAATTATTTTAATTATCATCCTGACAATCGTTGATCATTTTTGGAGAATCGGTCACTTTCATCTTCTTTAAAATTTTCAAATCTTTTCTTTCTTTCATGTTTTCAAATCGGTCATTTTCTTTCATGTTCAGCTTTATCTGATGCCATTTAGTTATCATGCGGCATTTCTTGGTCATTCTGGGATCATCTTTATCTCAATTTCCATTATCCCATCTATTTCAAATTAAAGTCCAAAAATTTGGAATATTTCAAGTTAAATTAAAGAAATCAGTCATTTCTTTTCTTTCAATGTTTGCTCTTTTTTTGTCCCCAGAATTTCTGTCACATTGAGACAGTTTTGTCTGGCTTTGTTCAGATAATGCCAAGCTACATTATGAGCCAAATCTATTCAAATCTCAATTTGATATTTTTCATAATATGGAAAAAGTCTAACATCTTTCAGGATATTCTTTCATTTTCATGCCTTATTTACATTTTTCTTCCCATTCTTCATTTCCTGAGAATTTTGCTACATTTACATTTTCAGACCCATGGAGACTGACTCAGTCTAGTCCAGAGATCAGGACAATAATCCAGACTATTATCCATCATTTAAATCTTTGTTAAATCAGATTTTTCATTTCAAATCAAAAAAAAGTCTTTCTTCATGTAATTACTTTTAATGTTTTTCCCCATAGAAATTTCGCATTTGATTTCATGTTTGAAGTGCTTTCTCTATTTTTCCCCTACTAACTTCCCATTATATGTTCACGGAGATTTCAGGAGATTTATTTTTAATTTATTAATCGATCTTCTGGTTATATTGAAAATTCATTTTTTTTTTTTAAAGATCTGCAAGTCCTGATTTTTTCCATCCCGGCAGGCACTGATTGATGCAGGTTCGTTCAGATTCCCCCTATCATTATCCTGGTTGGGAGACAGACAAAGTAAAGGTCAATCCAGACTTCCATTATCAAATAATCTACAAAATGTTTAAGTATTCTTAATATGATAATGTTTGGAAAATGTTTAAAATATTTTAATGGGAAAATTTAATTAATTTGGGAATTGTAAATAAAACAACTGATAATTGTTTCACACACACACACAGACACACACACAGAAACACAACATCACAACACATACACACACACACACAGGCAACCTTGCACACACACACACACACACACTCACACACTCACTTACACACACACAGACAGAGACACACACACACACACACACACACACACACAGACAACACACACACACACACACACACACACACACAGACACACACGCACAACACACACACAGACAAACAGGCACACACACCACACACACACCACACACACTCTCATGAGGAATCCCTCAAACTTTCACAAGAGAAAATTGTCACCGTTATAACCCCCTTATATCCTCTAAAACCAGTCTTTTAGTTAATTTGTCATACTTTCAATCAACTCAAAGATGTGGATCTTTCAAATTCGGTCAGTCTGCAGAGTATGCGTGTGTGTGTGTGTGGTGTGTGGCGTGTGTGTGTTCTGTGGTGTTGTTTGTGTGTGTGTGTGTGGTGTGTGTGTCTGTGTGTGTGTGTGTGGTGTGTGTGTGTGTGTGTGTGTCTGTGTGTGTTGTGTTGTGTGGTGTGTTGTGTGTTGTGTTGTGTGTTGTGTTGTGTGGTGTGTGGTGTGGTGGTGTGTGTGTGTGTGTGTGTGTGTGTGTGTGTGTGTGTAAACCATGTTTCATGCATATTGCTTGTTCCAGCCAAATGGGGAAATTGCGTTAAAAATATCAATTCTTGTCACAATTCCCATTTTGCTTTAACATGTATGTGAAGGCATTGTTATAAATTATTAACTTAATACTTGTAAACATTTAGGTCCAGGTGTAAAAATATCGTGCATCGGTATGTCCAGAAAGTCGAGGCATCATGTGATGGAAGTCTGCTGAGAATCTGATACACTGCATCATGTCATCCAAGCCATCTGGAAAACTAAAGATAAGTCAAACTGATGGAGCTGACTCGTGCCGCCGAGATTCTGGACTTTTAATTTGAAATCTCTCAAGAAAAATGACCTGATAGCTGAATCGTTCAATGGTAAATGTTCTCAGTGATGAACATGAAGGGAGCTGTTTGGTGATCTGCAACGATGTGATGAAGGGCATCCATGAAAGTATCGATCATGTCGAAGAAGGGAAGACAAAACGTGGCGCAGTCAACAAGAGGTAGAGCGGTGAAAAAGAAAAAGTCAATCGGTCTGGAAGTGGGAAAAGGGTCATGATTCCTGATGTCATTGAAGGGTGACACGGGTGAATGTTTGATTCACTCTTCAAATCAATGGATTGGAATGAGATGGTGGTTGTAGCAATGCAGCATGACATGGTCAAAATTCAAAGAGAAGAATCACGTTGTACTGGAAAATGACCGTTAATTTCAATCAGAAATTTGAGTTCTGGAGATATTGGTCGGGTGATTGGATAAATCGTCAGATGATGATGACGGACTGGTCTGAACTCAGAATGGGTCAAGTGTCGAAAAAAGAAAACAGAAGAAAGGAATGAGTGATCGATCAATCCATGCCGGGGGAGAGACTGTCTGATTCGGATGATCAGGTGGTCATGGTGGAAAATTTTGTTCTCTTGGGGAAAAGGACTTTGGTTCAACTCAAAAAATGACCGGTTCATTCTGAGAAAATGGAGGTCAGTGTCCTGGAAACACGAGAAATGATCAATTCCGTATTTGGGCTGAAACTTGTCAACTGGTGGGACACTTTCTTCTGGGAAAGAAATTCTCTGGAGTTAAACATGAATATCTCCAAATTGGATCCGTATATATGTCTGATTCGATATAATGAAACCTGGATTCCCCTGAACAACAACTTCTCTAAGATGTTGGACTTTTAATTTGAAATATCTCAAATTGGGTCCGTAGATTTATCTGATTTTCTTTAAACATGAAAGAAATGACCGATTTCTCTAAAGATTTTGGACTTTTAATTTGAAATATCTCCAAATTGGGTCCGTAGATTTGTCTGATTCCCAGGATAATGGAAGTCAAGATTGTCCTGAACACAGCTGCATCAGTCAATGCCGGGCATTATGGGGAGAAACATAGAGAAAGCACTTCAAACATGAAAGAAATGACCGATTTCTTTAAACATGTTTTGGACTTTTAATTTGAAATATCTCCAAATTTGGTCCGTAGATATGTCTGATTCCCAGGATAATGGAAGTCTGGATTGTCCTGAACACAGCTGCATCAGTCAATGAAGATCTTGGACTTTTAATTTGAAATATCTGATATGTCTGATTCCCAGGATAATGGAAGTCAAGATTGTCCTGAACACAGCTGCATCAGTCAATGCCGGGCATTATGGGGAAAAACATAGAAAAGCACTTCAAACATTTTGGACTTTTAATTTGAAATATCTCCAAATTGGGTCCGTAGATATGTCTGATTCCCAGGATAATGGAAGTCTGGATTGTCCTGAAGATATGTCTGATTCCCAGGATAATGGAAGTCAGGACTGTCTTGAACACAGCTGCATCATTCATTTCCTGGAACTGTTGGAAATCTTTTTAATATACAAAGTCTGAGTTTTATTTTATAAACTCTTCCTTGGTACAGTAAACACGTTTTAATGTTAGCATAATTTAACGATCTATAAAGATTCAAAATCAGTTAATTGTTTACTTGTATATGCTAGTGTATGATTTGTCGACATCTTATTTTGAAAAACGGATGTTGTGTCACGTAGTTCTTTCCGCTAACTTTGCAAAACCGGATGTTCGATCGAATGCGTTTACCGTCAACATCAGTCTATAGGCGCACAGTTCTGTACCGACACATGAAACGGACTCGAGCGGCGCTCATCTCTTGAATCTGCAGCGCTCTTGAGTGCTTTGGATGATTACGTGGGGTTAAGATATTTAAAACAAACATTCAGTCTTTTTACTTTCAGAGAAGATTTACTCAACTACATATTTAGGCAGATTTAATTCTTCGCGGATATTTTTTTCAATCAACTAGAACATATAGGCAAAGTGAAATCGGGCTTTAGAATATCACTGGAAGAGATGAGTGGTTCCTAGTGGAACAGGTATAGCAATACCACAATGTAAAAGCATTGCTCTTATTAGCCATTTATATATTGTATATCTCATGATTACATTTTAAGTGAACATAAATGACCCCAAACCCATTGGTTTCTACTGAGGACATGGCCTAAAAAGTTTTTTTTTTTTAAAAGGCTAGTTTGTTTCCTATCCTGGGCAGCAGGCACGTGCACAGACATTTTGGGGGGCAGGTGCTCAAACCAAAAAAAAGGGCACCCAATGCCAAAAAAAAATTCTGAAAGAGTTGAAGCATAAGCAGCAATACACTGATGGAGCTGTCCTCGACCTGCGTTTCCTCTGGGCAGCATCAGACCACTAGCTTACATTTTCTTTATGAATAAAGATGAATTATTATATAGCAACAACAGTACAAGCGTTCTGGTTGGCTAATGGGTCTTCATGCCAGCCACGTATCGCCCTCCTCGCTGGTCTGATACGGATCCGTATTGCCCTCTGACGTCATTTTCAAAATGAGCGATATTGATAGACATCAACAGCCAAGAGCAGTGGTCCTCAAACTAAGGCCCGGCCCTCTGAACAAGAGAGGCCGTATGATTTTTCTAACTTTCTCCTCTCTCTTCTCTCTCTCTCTCTTTTCTCTCTCTCTCTCCTCTCTCTCCCTCGCTCTATTCTCTAAACATAACTAACGTCAGTAAACCGCTGGACGAGGCTTTGAAATCACGGATTTCGTGAGTTTTTGTTTATTTATTTTTGCAGGAAACGTCGGACCAGTTGTGATGTCATATTTTCAGCAGCACTAATGTTGTGGTTGATTTATCACAAAACAACGTCAGGGGACAAACACCGTCATGACCTGTGTGCCTGGTGCTGCGGGTCAGAGGAGAAGTAGGTGCAGCCGTTTTGTGGCGCGAGGAGCACTGCGCGGAGGAGGAAGTGGAAGAGGAGGGGGGGGTGGGGGGAGGGAGAGGAGGGGGGGCTCGTGAGCGTCGCGGAGCGGGTCGGGTCGAAATTCTCACAATAACTCAAATAAATGCCCCGTCGGATATTAAAACACATTTGGGGGGACTTGATGACCGAGAGAGTAACTTTTATTCTTAAATACGGATGAATGAAAAAAATGTGTCTCCAGGAAAAAGGGCACTTTACTCATCCAGGGCAAAGGGGCTGGTGCTTGAGCACCACTAGGGCTCTATCTGTGCACGTGCCTGCTGGGCAGTGTAGGTTTTTGCTAATTTTATTTAAACATTTAATGTCGATTCTGTGCACTAGTGAGTTCTAATGGAAGAAAAACATAAGATATACTCAAATAAACTACCCCCCCTATTCAAAGTAATAAAGCCACATGTCATGCTAACTGGTGTGTTTTAAAAATTCGTAGAATTAATTCCTGATTCTAGAAACTCACAAAGCATAACAGATGACTCATTATGCAGATGTATTTTTTTCAGTGTTTTCTATTTCCATAAGAAATCATAGTTGCAGATCCATTAAAATGTCTGCAATACTTTAATAGCTAAAATCAAATGTATTCCTTCCCTGTGGAACACGAGGATGCGGCAATCCGCTTCCGTCCGGTTCCTGTGCCGCGTTGGAGCAGCCGGAGTCTCATCTCCAGCAGGTTATTTTTAGCCTCCCCGTGTCACCTCGTTCCAGGTGGAAAAGTCACCATGTCGTGGAGGGAAAAGAGCAACAAGTATCTCCGAGCTGTATTAAACAACACCGCTTAAGTAATTGTACTTGGCTACTTTGCACCACTGCTGTTAAAACCAAGTGCGACTCTTCCCGCTAACTATGCCCTTCAATTTGTACGTCAAGACAGTTTAAGTCCGAGGCCACACGGGCTGCAGGAGCACTTTAACTTGAAAGTGCAGGAGAACTTGGAGCCGACCCGGAGCCTCACACTGTCAACTGAATGAAGAACTTTGCACTCGACCACAAAGCAGGCCGACGACGGACCCCGACACTCGCTGATTTGTGAACAAGTCTTGAATTATGTCGCTTTGACCACAAAGGATTTATTCGAACAGTTTGTCCTCCGGTGCTGTTCTTTTCTGCTGCCACAGCACACTGTGTGCTCTGCAGCCCAAAATGACTTTTTTCTTTCTTTCACAGGGTGTCTTGTTTACACACACACAGGCAGTTTTTAGGTACACGGTCAATCAGGCGGATGAAAAAAACGACACAGGTCTGCAGACCCCTCGCAATGAAAATAACAAACCAAGGAGCAACATCAAACCCATTTCCATTTCCAGAGCACAACGCTGTCTGCTTAACACCCGCATGTTGCTCAACTTGTCTCATCTCGGCCCTTGAATCCCTGAGTGGCAGGACAGAAAGACTCTGCAGCCCATCTGTATTCTCTGTTGTGCGTGACCTGCACTCTCACGGATGGGCTTTGAGGAGCAGAGTATTACTACCCCACACTGCCCCGGCCTTCTGCTATCCTCCACCTGCAGGCGCGGTTTGAGTTTTTGAGACGGACATTGCCAACACCTTCAGTTGATCCCTGTGTCAACTGCGAAGACATTGTTTCATTTCAATGCATTGCATCAATCACTGACACGCACATATAATGCATATTCATCAGGAAAGTCCCACGGGAAACTCAAACCCCCTCGGATTACAGATTCGCAAATCAGCCGCTGAATGATACCTGATTTTATGAAGCCTCATATTTAAATGTTCATATTTGTCCGCTGGCTGGTTGCAGTGAGGAAGCAGGCTAAGTGTGTGGGTTGGGTTGTGCGAACGTCATGAGGATCTCAGGGACACGAGCTCATTCACAGCATCTGTGCCTGCGTTCGTCCTGAGATCACAACACCGAGGGGGAGTCTTGAGAAATGTGTTCAACAGAGGGAATAAATTAATGTCAATTCAACACACGCGTACAAATATATCTTGCTGTGCACAACATTGACTATTTCTTGGTTGCAAATTAAGAGCCAATGAGGCGATGCAAGCCTGGGCTTATTGTGACATCTTTTCTAATTATTTGAAGGTCCATTGTGGAGATTTCCAGGAAACACAGCGAGAGAAAGAGGTTGATGACGTGCAACACAGATCCTTGCTTGGATTTGAATTGGGTAGTTTCTGTGTTACTTATCTACAATTATTTATTGTGTATTTTAGATTCTGACTTCTGCTTTTTAATTGTGTCCATTTTTAAATGTGTTGTACGGCGACCTTGAGTGCCTTGAAAGGCGCCTTATAAAATAAATGTATTATTATTATTATTATTCTAAGTCCTCCATAGAGCCTGCCTATTATTATACTGCCACGTGTAACGACCGTAAACCCTTAATATGATACAGGTTTATGTTTTATCTCTAATGGCTGTCGTATATTATTTTGTAAGTGTTATTCTTTCCCGATCATGTAATGCAGCCAATAGCGAGTGCAAGCACAGATGACTCGAGTGATGTCAGACCACTGAAACTGTTTTCACAGCCTGGTCACAACCAGCGAAAGTCCTCTTGGTGAAATAGTTTGTTCTCTAAGCTCGGTGACGGAACTCCTCACGAGGCGAGTTGGCGAACGCCTGGAGCTCAAGAGCTAACTACGAACACGAGGGCCAGCCCCGAATATGCTCAGTAGCTATAGTCAAATCACAAATATTCTTTTTCAGGATTGTACATCATTTAATTTGGTTAAGACTTTGGGGTAACACTCTCCACACTAGCAAGCTTGTTAGCTTAGTTGTTAACCGTAAAAACAACAACTTCACAAGCAAGTTCGTTAGCTTAGAAACACAGCACAAGCTCAGTCGTCGGTATCGATTACTTTTCTTGTTTACGCAAACGGTTCCCTTTTTGTAAATGTGTTGGGTTCTCTGCTGTAACACATGGGTTTATAGTTGCAATTATGACAGAGGATAAATTGAGTTTGGCAACTTAGGGATGAAAAGCTGTTACGGTGCGTTTAAACCAAAAGCGAAACTATTTTTTCGCGTGACCGAATCCCATGAAAAGTCAACGTACAGACGCGTGTGGCTGCGATAGATGCGATATTTCCCCGGGTGGCGCGTTTGGGGCGACGCGATGTGGGTGACGCGTTTGCAGCGGCGCAATTTTTGCCCCGAGTTGAAATATTTCAACTTTGAGGCGGTCATCTCGCAACTCGGGCCAATCAGCTCTTGTGTTCCGCTCTCGTAGCTGGAAGCGGAAGTCTTTCAGACGTAATAGTCACTTCATCGGTGAAAGTGACCGAGCTGAGTGAGCCTCCGGGTGATGTCATCAACCCAAACACGAGGGCGTTAGTGTGTGGGATGTCCACAACAAGTATAAAGCAGAACTACTGGTTAGTTATTCCGTGGTGGATGAAGGAGATGATAACGGTCTTTACGGAGACGAGACACGGAGATAAGCCCCGCCCCTCGCGGAGATTCTCGACGCTTATGGTGAGAACACGGTGAATGGTCGAGCGAGTAAACTCACGCGTTTTGGGGCGGCACGAAAAATAGTTTTGCTTTTGGTGTGAACGCACCTTTAGATGCAGCTGCGATTTCCAGGGTGTGGGTAAACGTAGTCAAGCTATCTAGGAGGAGAGATATAGTAGGCTACTGGGGATTGGTGGAGAGATGGATGGAATGTCTATGGTTTTTCCTGCTTGTTCCAAGGACGTACGTTATTCTAAATACAGGGCTCTACTCATTGACCAGCTGGTCAACCGCCTTATATGCCACAGTATAAAAGAAGTATTCAAAACTTGGAAGACAAGCTATCCGTTTGGAGGAGCCCCATCTGCACTATTTCTTAAACTTTGGTCTCTTGACTTTGACCCTCTGTCTCTACCCCACTTTCCCCTGCCGTGATTTTTCCTCCGTCTTATGTATTTCTTTCTCACTTATCCAGGCTGTTTTTTGTTGTTTTTGTTGTTGTTGTTGTTGCTGCTGGAGATTAACCGTGAGCGTGAAGCATTTGAGGGCATACAAGCCCAACTAGTCGAGACCCCTGTGGCTTCAGAAAAGCAAATCAAAACATCAGCAGCACAAGCCCCTAAACGGAGTTTGAAGACCTGCAGATGACACCATCTTCCCCGATATCGTTAGCCTCATACCAAATATTTCCCCAACACAGAGGAAGCCCAGAGGTGCAGGTAAGAAGGCAAATAGCCATGTCAGACAATGCTGCACCAATTGGCACATTTTGTATTCTTTTGTGTGTGTGTGTGTGTGTACGAAATAGATCAGAACTGAAAGACTCAGTATTTGCATTATCTTGCATAATTGAATCTCCGAGTAATTTGGAAGGAAGGAATATTAATCCTTTCCTGTGGCAGGGTGCCCTGAAAGACTGTAGCGCCGGTGGGAGAAGTATAAATACACGGGGAAAAATATGCACAGATCCTCTTCAAGTAAAACAATCCGCACCAATGGGGTGTTTGACTTTAAAACCCGTGAGAGTCTGACTCTGGGGGGCTTCACATCCTCCTCCATATCGAGAGCATTGTTAGATTAAATTTATGACTGTTTTTCAGCGGAGGTTGCCACATGACGATGAAACACATGTTGAGTTTTTTCTCCAGGTCCACTTAGTCGAGTTCTCCCTGAGTTCTCAGCAGCATCGCATGACCTTCAACAGCAGATGGAATTTGTCCAGTTGCCATGAAAAGCGCAAATTATGTATTTATAAATAGTGTTTGGTAAATACCTGCATGACAGAATGAGGATTAATTATTAATAAATGCAGCATTACATTGAATGACTACCATGAATAAGCTGCCATCATGATTATGTGAAATGTGTCAACATTATGGAAAGTGGAATTATAGGTAAACCTATTAATCTGGTGGAGGACAAGGGTACTCCTCAGATGCTTCTTGTTGGCTCCAAGAGGAAGAATAAAAAGGAGAAAAAAAGGTACTGTAAAACCTTTAAAGATAGTGAAGCCCCTGAGGGTGAGTAAAAGTTTGCGGTTATACTTTTAACAATCGGAAAGCACCGATCTGGGAGGATTTTGTCGTCTCTGTCGCAAAGTTGACTATGCTTTGTATTTTTATTTTTGCTCGAATGGATTTGCTGCTGGACTGCCAAAGGATTTTCTTAACACACTAAACTGAGAGTTTTTACAACTCTTCTTTCAGGGCCCTGTTTTTATATTGTGCATTTCGCTTTAAGCTGCTGACACTTACACACGAGCAGTTCATTCCCTGTGAAAGTGTTTACAGTTTAGAATAAGGCCGGTATCTCCCAAGTGTGATATTTTGCTTTTAGCCTGATTACAACTTCTAGCTCCATGTGTAGAACTCATTCAGCCTGTATGTTGGGATTTCTAACCCCACTCCTCATCACTTCATTTCAATTACATTGACAACACAACTTGTATACAAGTATCAGAGATTGGTGTGTTCACCAGAGCCTGAATGGAAAGAAGCACTGATAAACAACCTCTAGGCATGTTACGCTCCTCAGTTCATTGTTACCTTCCTCATCTTCAGGTGGCTTTGCTGCATTGTCACGACCGCATTATGAAGATATTCTAAATTCTGCGTTCGCTGGAGAGATTAAAACATGGATGCATAATAAATAACAATGTCTCATGATTATTTTAAGACCTTGGGTATAGCTGTAGTTCCATATTGTAAACATGACTGACTTGCTTCAAGACACAAATATTAAATATTTCAGATTTTAGAGATAAAATCATGAATATCCTCAATGCATAACATGCATGTTTATGCTTTAACACATCATTTATATTGGGAAGTCATGGTTAAAAAAACGTGATAGAAATAGATAGCATACATGTAAATGTACTGTTTTTTACATTAAATTAGCAAAAGAATAATATAAATGGTCAAAATGTGTACTAACATTCAATTTCAATTTTATATAGCGCTTCTCTAAATACCCGAAGTCGCTTTACAGAGTCCAGTAGTCATACACACACAGTCATCCCGGTGGTGGTAAACTACATCAGTAGCCACAGCTGCCCTGGGGCAGACTGACGGAAGCGAGGCAGCCAAAGAAACTCAGTACTCAAAGAAAATACTTTTATTTCTATACTGTGGAGTCTAAAAAGGAAATATTCTTTACATAATCCAAAATACTATGATATAAATATATGTATGAATTGCAATCATACCCACAGACCTTTATATAGCAGAAGCAGAGATGCCAGTTTCACCTCCAGCACAGACCCTGATGCAATTGAGAAGACGTGCAGTGTTTGAGTAAAACATGTATGATTATTATTTATTTTGTGGGCTTGTAATGCCATTACTGTGTCACTAGTTCTCCCTCCACTATTACCCACATTGGAAATTCACACATTTATTCTCGAATTTGTTGGACGCCTGAGGGAGAAATGTAGCCAATAAACTTTTTAGGCACACATAATATACTGAGTGAGTCCACATCATATCCTGAGTGAGCAGCACACATCTCTGGAATGTGGTACTCTCTGCACACGGTCATCCTCTGCAGTGATAAGAGATAATTGAAATAATGTTCACACAAAAGAAAGTTGGTTGAGTAGAAGGCTGTAAATCAATGAGGGAAAACACAACACTCTTTATTGGTATTCTTAGTATGTTATCACATATAATGACCAACTCAGACTGTGGTATAGGTGTTCGCTGTTGTGTTCTTTTACCATTACACAGATACATGTATGCATCAACTAAAACGGATTTAAGAACATCCTGGTTGGACATGTGTGTGGACACAGCAGAGTAGCCTATATTGTAGACTACAAACTTGCTTGTGATTTCTTCATCACAGCCGGACAAGCAGCTCTGTGGGGTTGTACACACCTTTGAGCTAAATGCTACCTTTAGCATGTTAGCTTGCACACCATGGCAATGCCATGCTGATGTTAAGCACATATTGTAACAGTTTAGCTCCACGCCTTCCTTTTTGTAATAGTTGTTTTCATCCTGTCACACCATCTCGTCAATCCAACTCCCCTCACCTGCCTCTGATCACTCCCTCGTTAGTCCCTCATTCCCTTCACCTGGTCCTCACGCCCTTCTCACCTGCAGCCCATCCCCTCATTAGTTCCTCACTATTTAGCTCCCTCACTTCCACTTATCCTCTGCCAGATTGTCTTGTGTTTTCGTGCCAAGTTCTCCAGCGTTATTAGAGTATATTCCTGACCTGCCTGTTCTGACCCTCCCTGCCCTGACCTCTGATTCTCTGCCCCGCCCCTTTTTGGACTTGTTTGCTTCTTCGACTGATCTCCCGGTTTTGACCCAGCCTGTTTCCAACCAAAGACAGTAATCTTTGTTACTCCTGTCTGAGTCGTGCTTTTGGGTCCACTCTAATAGCGCCGTGACAGATATAAGGTCGCCATTTTACTTTAGCACGTTGGCATGCTAAATCTTATGCTGACGGGACTGTTTTGCTGCTTTGTGAAGTGAAGTGTTGGGCACGTTTACATTTTGACTTAAAAGGGACATATTGCACAAATGTTGAGGCATCAATCTCTCAACGTACGTGCAATATGTTCAGATCTGGAGCGCCTACCAACCCACAAACTGTGAAACAAGTCAGTCAGTTTTTTGTGTGCAGACGTGATCAGAAATCATTTGATTCGAGAAGCCATTCAGATTGTGTTCCCCTTTTGTATGTCACATAGCCTACAGGCTCATTAGATCTACCACAAAGGTGGATCATATTTTCCTCTCAAGCCAATCAGAGCAGACTGGCCTTTTTCTCGTTGTGAAGAGTATTTCAGACAGACAGAAAGTATGATAAATATTAGTGTTTTGGAACATTGTTTGGACACATTTCTATTCGCAATCCATTCCAATACTTTTTAATATATTTCAGACCAAAGTTGTGGACCAACTGGTACCATCACAAGAGGCATGCTGTTGACCTTCATGTCATCATGAGCTGATGAAAGATCATATTAAATAAAGATGGCCTGGTCAACCCATGACAGGAAAACATATCACTGTGTATTTTTAATGCGCCGCAGCAGGCAAGGAAACTAATGTGTTTGTAAATGCTGTAAAATGCTTAGAGCTGAAATACATTTGTTTTTGGTTGATGCTGTGCAGTTTAAAACTAAAGAGTGATGAACAACCAACAAGCTTCAGCAATTTCATTGACTACTCTCTGTGCATTAAACTCTTGTGTTTTCCTCAACAAATGTACATAGAAGAAGCCTGGAATACTGGAAGTGAATAAACAGGATAGTTTATGTTAGCCTCAAAACAAGAAATGAACATGGAAAATATTGCTCTGCTCCACTGTTTCATTGCTCTATAAAAGCTCTGGGGATCATGCGTCTTTTTCATTGAACACGTTAATTGCTCTGATCTGGGTCGGAGCCATGAGACCTCAAGGGAGGAAGAGAATGACGACACTACCTAACATCCAAATCATATCTCAGGATCAAAATGTCAGAAACAATGTTACTACGACTCTCACTTATTCCTCTCGCACAATCAGTATGATTGAGGAGGAGGTCTGTTATGCTTGTAAAGGTAAAACTATGAGTCATCTATCTTCAGAGTGCTTCCATCGTCGAGCAATGCAGGGCCACGTGAGCGCTGCTGGACCTTTCTAAGAGTGGAGCTGAGTCTACCGGGCATGAACACATTTTAAACGGAGGTTGCGGGTGTTCAAATTGCTTTGTTGTTCCTATCCATGCGTGGCTAAAAAGATTTTCATGGTAAATCCAGACAACAATGTGGGTTTCCCTAAGCTCCTGCTTGCATGAAGAGAGCCTGTTGGACTTTGCAGAGTTCATTTAGAGTTTCAGCATCCCCGCTCTGATTATCCTCGCTTGTCCGGGCAGAGCTACGGCTGAAGCCCAACCACTCCAAATCCGTCCTGACGAACAAACTGTGATGCTTTCAGAATCTCGCTCAAGCTTCCTAGATGGACAAGTGCAAAGTCAGTGAGCCGTAATGTTCCCACTTTCCATGCTGTTTTGAGGAATTTTATATATACTGTAAATTTAAATGTCGATTGAGTGTCTCAGAGAATTTAGTTATAAAAGCCTTGGCTGATCCAGCACTTAGTATGCAGGGATTTGTCTTGTTTCTGGAAGAAATTGAACAAGCATTTGTATGTTTTTTAACCACGAGTGACTTTTTAGCTGCAATGGTTGGACTTGTGTCCTTGTATTGTATTTTATATATTGTTGTTGTATTTGTTGTTTTATGGACCCATGAGTCTGGAATAAAGAAATTTATATATTCCCTAACAGAAGAATGCACAGATTTCTTTTTTTAGTTTCTTCCTGTCCTTCCCCTTCCCGTTTTGTTTCTGACTACCTCACACATTCTTATTAATTCTCACAATCTGTTTGTTGAAAAGAGAAAACGCTTGCATTTGCACTTGATTGATACGAGAATGCAATTACATGTGCATGTTTACTCTTTGATGTGAATTCCTTTTTTTGAGTGTCTTTTCTGTGTTTTCATATAGACTGTACTCTGTTCTTATTAAATGCGTTCATGTATTTCTGGATGTCTCGTCGGTTACCATGGAAGCAGCTGCAGTGGCAGGAGCTGATGTAAGGCATGTTCGTCTAGCAGACCCCTCTGACCTGTTCGAACAAATATAGTTTATTAACGTTATTGTGTTTCAAAATGTGAAGCCTTTTCTGCGTTCTTACAGTCATGTGTATTTTGACAGAGAGAAACAACGTGTCAAAGATGAGCTCCTGATCAAATGTATAACATCCTGCTCTCCTTTACACACACACACACACACACACACACACACACACACACACACACGCACATGCACACACTCACACATATTTTGTATAGCCCAGAATCACATATTTCCCTCCGAGGGCTTAACAATCTGTACACATACGACATCCCTGTCCCAGGACCTCACATCGGATCAGGAAAAACTTCCCAAAAAAAAAAAAACCCTTTAAGGGGAAAAAGGGAAGAAACCTTCAGGAGAGCAACAGAGGAGGATCCCTCTCCAGGATGGACATATGCAAGAGATGTCATGTGTACAGAAGGAATCATTACACAGTTATATAATGATATCCAATGACTATGACAGGAATTCTGAATAATATATACACACACACACACACACCTACACACGCACTGTTTTATGCACTGTTAATGCTCCCATCTATTTTAATTGCCCTCTCAGCTTCAGCTCAGCAATCAGCCAGGGGAAGCACTCAGGGGATCACCGGCCCAACCTCCCGCTGCACATTCCAGGCCGGCCGGAGCGGCTGACTTGTTTGGCTGCAGCGATGGTAACTGCCCACGGGCACAGACACACACTGACAGCGATGATGACAGCAGCGCTGCTTACCAATGCATGGTGCTGTGAGCCCCGCGTATCAGATATCAGAGGTTTCCGTCATGGTTGAAAAAACAATTTGGATTTTAGATGTGCGAGAAGCACCTGGGGAGGACAAGCGAGAGTCCTCTGATTCAGTGGAGCAGTCGACTCATTAGCTTTTAACGAGAGCGAAACAGAATCTACACTGCACTGCGTGAAATCACTAATCAAACAGCTAATTTCATTAAGGTCGCCTCAGGAATGCCATAATCGTTCCTTTGAATTAAACATTGATTAGATCCGATTCACTTTGCTCAAATGTAGTCACCGTGACTCACCGATGATATTAGGTAACAGTAAATATGTAAAATGATTAAATGCTTTGCAAGGTGTCCAAAATTCTTGGCACGTTTCAGTTTCATCTAAAAGCAATGTGGACACCAGCCATATGCAATAGACCCCTGTGCATGCTTAATGCAGCAGAATGCACACACACATTTCCTTCCAGAGAAACACATTCTCCTTTAAAGCTGTTATTCAGGATGTAATGCGGAGCGGCCTCAGAGAACAAGACCGTAACGCACTACTGATTATGGGGAAGTGCAAGCAGTTTGAGATGCATCATCAGCATGACCATACACCCGGTCAGAGTTGATGCCAAGAGTTATTAAAGAAGGACACGTGTAAAGTACCTATAGAACCTATAAGCAGTACTTGCACTATCACCACTTTCTTTCTGCACTAACATCCCAAATTCATTACCTTCGCATTGAAAATGCGGAAGGTTATGTTTTGATCGCTGTGTATTTATTTATTTATTTGTATACGTGTTACTCGCATAACTAAAAAAGTATTAAACCGAATCGCATGTAATTTGGTGGGATGATTGGTTATTATCCGGGGACCATTTGATTACATTTTAGGATCGATCGGGTCAAAGGTCAAGGTCAAGGTCATGAAAAGGTCAACATCTTCTTTTTACCATAGCGCGGTCAATTTTTATCCAATTGGCATGCAACTAATGCCAACATGTTCATAATTCAATGCCCAATCTTGTGATATGCGAAGGTATGCGCTCTACCGAGTGCCCATTCTAGTTGTCACTGTTGTTGTTGTTTTTAAATGTTGTACATACATGTTGCTATTCTGTTGTCTTCAATGTCTTTTTTATATTTATCCTGCTATTTTTAAATTACATATATGTACGATGAGAGTGTACATGTAACCAGAGTCAAATTCCATGTATGTGCACACACACACATGGCCAATAAAGCTGATTTTCTGATTCTGTCATGTGTTTCTGGTATAAAGTGCTTGCGCTCAAAAACAAGTCTTTGGTCTGTGTGGTTGAAATTCAAAGCAGGAAGTCAACAAAGGCAGCTGAATCCTAAAAGGGTGCAGGCAGGTAAACAAGAACAGAGGCTGGACCCCGATGAATACAGTGCCACAATAATCTGACAAAGAGCCAGTGTGAGCGGGTATACATGCTGGGAAGCTGGTAGAGGAAATTGGGAGCAGGTTTGCAGGCACGTGTTGATGAGCTGAGTGGAGTGGCTGCGGGAAACCAGCTGATGACAACATTTTAGATATTAGAAGAAATGGGAAAAGGACAGAAAAACGGCAAAGTTACCAAAATGAAGCTGTTGCCGTGAAGAAACTGGGAGACAACATTGTATATTCTAGCAATTAAATTCATAAATTAGACCAAGCCAAGGAAAGAAAGATGGATACTCGTCTGGTTTCCTCACAGTCAAGTCCAAAATAGGTTAGGCAGCAATTGGTGACTATAATATGACCAATAAGTGTTCAAGGTCTGTAATATAGCTAACGAGTCAGACACTGGTAATGAACACATTTTAGTTAACCACTTTCTCAATTCATCATTTCTAATAAGCTTTGAATCAGCTTCTTAATGGAATAATACATCATGACTTCCTTACTACGCACAACTACATTCTGTTTTCCTGCCTTCTTATAATAAAGCAATGCATCATGAGCTTTCACGCTAGATGTTACTTATGGGTATCTCATCATTACTTAACATTTCTGTGCATCATCCGATCAAACTAACACATTAGGTGCTGATTAGTTAGAATGTTGTGTCTGTTATTCTCAGAGTACAATACAATCAGGCCCCCAAGATAAAGAGTTTAAATTGTCTGCGTGGTTGTTATTTTTGGCTGCATGACTTTTCTTCTCATGTTTATAATTAATTTTAAACCACTCCATCTATCTCCTCCTGTTTTATTGCTGTGCTGTCACTCAGTACGCCGATCACACCAACGCTCAATCTGGGGCTCACCTGAATGTATCCCATACTACAAGACCTAAATACTTGGAAAAGAAAAAAAATCGATCTTTCATGTTGGGGCTTCAGAAGCAGTGATGATGATTTGATACAGGAGATATATATATATAAAGCCCCTGACGGAGAATCAGGGTTAAGGGCTCATCAGTTATCAAAAAACTTAAGGATGTCCAATAAAACACAAACTCACCTGACCTGGATATTTGGGATTCTTTGATGCTGCGATTGCAGTAAATTGGTGCATAGTGCACCCAAGCATCTGCCTCAATGCTTTTTAAACTCAGAATATTGCTAAATTAATTAGAGGTTCAACCGCTGTGCTATTATTGTAATATTTAAACTGTTGTTGGAGACAAAATAGTATATTTATTTCTTGAAAGATTGTTATTGTATTAAATAGAATGGCCCTTTGCACCATAGCACAGATGTGTCTGCTTCTGTTCTTTAATTGTCTCCCTGTAATGGAGGGTATCATGTTTAGTTAATTTAGTACAGCTTGTCTCTGCCGATGAACAATGCTTGATGGGAATTCGCTACTACAATTGACTACTGATTAGTAACATTTGAAGATAACATGATTGACTGGTGTAGGCTGGTATAGACAGGAGAAGCAGGTATCTATTCTGTTTTATTCTTGAATGTGGTCAGAAAACCACAATTATGTTTCAGCTGCTCGTCTGACATAATTAAAATAGCTGGAGGTCATGTTATATTGATAAGGCATTTTAATATTCATAACTCCAATGTTTTTCTTTTAACGAGGGGGAGTAGCTCTTAAGAGTGAGCAGGGGCTCATTAAGAGAGCGCTGCATTATGGGTACATTAGCGGGCTTGAGTGAGTGACATATGTCAAACTAACTCCTGCCTAACTAATCGAAATGTGAATAGTAACAGAACATCTTACAATGACCGCAAACAGGTGAGCCACATCATTTATTACGGATAACTTAAATAAAAGACTTCAGGACCATTAAGCTAATTTCGTAAATGTATCCTGAACACTTTCTCAACGATACCATACTACAACATAAATAAATAGGACACGCTTTTGTCAACAGTGCTTCTCCAAAAGCTGCTGTATGTGTGTGTGTGTTTGTGTGTGTGGGTCGCTACCTCTTCATGTAGGGAGTTTCTTTTAGCCTGATTAGTCCTCTGCTCAGGTTAAGACAAACGCCTGTGAGTTTTTAACGTGAATGTGCACTGGCTTTAGGAGAAGTTCTTCATAGTATGTCTGATTGTCTCATTTAGAAAGTGTTTCAAACTTTTAAAGGTGTTTTTCACCAAAACATGATATTGTAAACAAAATTTACAAGAACTTGTCAACTATACTATTTGTCCAAGTGAAATGGAGGGCCGGGCTTTGTCTGGCTGCCGTTTGCTTCAAGGGATCGTCTGAACCGCCTTGACTAAACGCACCCTGCATTGCTTATTCTCAATGGGGCATTTCCTGAAATACTGGTTTTGATTTGGCCGGTGATTCTTGCTTACCTCCCGACATCCCTGTGAACCCACTTACCAATACTCCCATGCATCATTTGCAAGTATGATTTGGAGAAGTCCTACAATGCTTGTGTGAATGGCAAACAAGTACAAAAAGAGAATTCTTGTTGAAACTCCCCGATTTCAGCTTCCTAGTTAAAATGGATATTCAAGTATGTTGCTCACAGGCTGTTGTTGTGTTGTTGCAAATGCTGAATACACATCAGGGGCGAGCTAAGATGTAAGCAGCCAGCCGTATCCTCCTCTCAAACGTCTGTTTGTTTTACTTCTCATTCCAAGGCAGCGTGGCTTCGCCCTATCCGCTCTTCGCCCTCGCATCCCAAGCTCCCAAAGTGAAAGCGGCACAGCAATCTCTGGGCTCATTGGCTGTGGGGCCTGAGGGGCCTGAGGGGCCTCGTGGTGAAAGTCTCGGCACGTATTAGCTCTGCGATGCAGGCTGACCCAGACTAGTCCCCGGCCACAACACCACCGTCTCATGTGTACTCAAAGGGCCTCTGTGTTGGAATGTGTCGCCACGGAGCCTGGCCCCTCTGGAGCATCATCCGTGGGATATGCAGAGCTGGCCGGTGACAGGCAGGACGTATATATAGGCTCAAGATGGCTGGCAGGCTGCCTCGCTGACTACTCAGGATCATGATTAAGAGGCTTGGAAGAGGGGCTTTATTCCCCTCCGTCATTCCCTCAACACAGTCTCATTATTGGCCTTTTTATGTGCACATTTTTCGATCCCCTCTCATGTGCAAATCTCCTTCTTCTTCTGGTTTCTTTGTGTGTGCCTGTCCCAGTCTCCTCATCACTGTGGTTCCTTTGCTGCATGTTATTTGCTATGGCTCTCTCTAGTTATAATTCATTGATAAGTCCCTAGTCTTCCTGTCATCTTCCGCTGTTTTTTTTTTGCTTCCGTCTTTTCCACCTTTTTCCTGTTATTTACTTCCCCTCTCTCTCTCTCTTTCTCTCTATTCCCCAAATATGCCAGTACCCTTCCTCTCATCCCATCACTTGCAATGTAGTTTTTGTTTCCTTACCTAATTAGAAATCCCCTGTAGGACTTGGTTGCAAAGCACAATATTTACTGGTAGGAGTTCAGCCACGGGTTTTTGGTTCATGTAAGGGTAAAGGGAGACTTATCAGCCTGAAGTTTGAGACTAAACACCACTAATGCTTTCTAAGTAACCTATTAATGTGATTAAATTACCCTCCTAACTTATAATATGGTGTAATGCATTATAGTAAATGATGTTGTTATATATTAATTCTGAGCCAGCAAAAGCAAATCTCTTTACGTGTTCCATTTCTTAATTTCCAGTCCATTCCTCACACTCTGAATGTTGTTTTGATACACAACTTGGTATGTACATACAGTACATGCAGGCGTGAACTGTTCCCTAGCAACAGCTGCTGTAAGTGGGTGAAGACAGATGAGTGTGGGGAGGACGCATGCTGAAGTTGGCAAATTTAAGAATGGCCGAGTAGACTGGGTGCTTCTAAATGTGGCAAGACACTCATTATTTTTATTTGACTTTCTCGAGAGTCTATCATTTTTCTCTGTACAATGTAAGATATATCCAGGTCAGGAAGTCCAGCGCTCATTCTTCGCAGTGAGTTTAATTATTCAGCGAACTGATATTGAAACATCGGATTTGAGGAAATAGTTTGAACCAGTTTTGGTTCTGTAAAAGAACGTTGATGCATAATACAATTTATATCGTCTGACTTTTTACTGACTTTGCAATGTTTGACAAAAAAAAATAAGTATTTGTATTTTGATGTATATAGCCATGGCTGCACTTGCAACTTAATTCTTGACTTTGGAAATAACAGTTGACGAAACCATGAGGACCATTGAGAACATAAGGGCTCCTAGTCGAGCCCTGAAGGTCATAATGTGATTAAAACATCATTCTCTTTTCTTATTGGCTTCTCGTCCATTTGACCTCAATGCTTTTCTGCAGATTTTTCCAAAAAGATCCTTGTTTCCAATACCATACCGTCTTTCCCCATTGTAAGGCAAGGTCATTTCTTTATAAAGGAAAATGCATACATGGTGGCAGCTCGAACTGTTTAACAGAATAAATAAACAAAACTAAATATTAATGGCCAAAAAGAGACAACTCAACTCAACATCCGCTGAGGATAAAAAGCATCGCCAAGTTGTTGATGAAACTTCTAAATTATTTTAAAATTATCACATATGATGAAAGTAAAACATACAAGTGGTAACAAATTAAATGATTAAAGAAAGTTGTTCCAGCTGGCCTGTTGCACTCGGCAAGAGTTCCCCTGTTGGCATTCCTCAATATTTGCAGTGTTTAATCAGATGAGTGACAGGTGACGGAGGACAGAGGTTAAGCACGGCAAATATGATTGACACAAATGGAAAAGAAACGCTAATCTTCCTGAGGGGATCAGAGTGTGTCATGATTGCAGAGTGATGCGATTAGAGGATTCCCAGCAGAGGACTTAACTCCTGTGCTGGAGGCACTTTACAGTGACTGATTCACGAGCAGCACCTCGAAGGAAATGGTGGAACAGAAGCAAATCTGTTTCATGTTACCGATGCCTTTCAAACCTGAAAATAGATGTTAAAGCCATGCACAGTGGTCACATGTAAGGCAGAGGCATACAGAAAAGACAAGTTCATTGCACATAGAAGAATCAGATGGCAGCCTTGCTGTGCTGTAACATGTCATCTTCAAACTCGGGCTTTGGTGAAGAACTTATCTAAATATCTAAGTCTAATACCATCAGCCAGTCACATTATGCTTGTTTGTCTGATTAAAGAGGAAGTCTAACATAAACAGCTTTACATTCTCATGACAGTGTCTTGTTGTAGTTTACTATTGTTGCCATGTGTGCATGGAGAAAGAGAACACATATTATCTAGAGATGTTCAATGTTGAGATCAGCTTCATAGCAGTAATGCAAAATGACAAATCTGCGTTACCTGTAGAGTTGAGGCTAGCACTTATGATTATTATTGTCAATGAATCTGTCAATTATATCAGGGCTCTCAAGTGTCACGCATTGAGCGTGAGACTCACGCATTTCGGTCTTAAGTCACGCACTCCCGCCACACATCGTATTTCTCGCGCTGAAAAAAACTCTCGGCTATTTAATGTTTTAATGTGCCGCAGCGCGCAAACATGAGCTGGCCGCGCTGCCCTCACCGTGCAGGAATCAAGCGCTCCCCTGGAGTTCTGCTGTGAGGTGCCACTTATCAGCCAATCAAAAAAAAGAAATGGGCGACACAATAGCCAATCAGAAAACCCCCTGTATCTGTTGTATCTGGGTAAGATTTAATCCAGCAACCAATGAAAATAAAGCATCCTGGAATTGCGCGCGACTGACTGATATCCGAAAATGTCGTTCTGCGGCGGGGGGGGGTGGGGGGGGTAGAAATGTCACTCTTGCCTGTCTTCAAAACTTGAGAGCCCTGGACTACAGCATAGCTACTGGCGGTTAGGCTCACTTGTCAACAGGTATAGTGGTGTCTACCTGAGCAGAGAATGAAGTCTCTCTCTGAGCTGTGCTGTGGATCAGCCCCGTGTGCCTTTTTAAGTGCATGTGAGCGTGGCCCAATGGTTAGCTAATGGCCGCCGCTGTGCGCGTTGTACCTGAATCGTTGCGCCCACCCTCCGGTTCCCTCTCAGGGAGACACTGTTAGCTTTGTCAGCACGGTTGCTGTTGTTGGCACAGTTAGCTGAAAGCCACCTGCTCAGACATTTTCGAGTCATGTGGAGCCAAAAGATTGAATTTAAAAATGAAGAACCTGTGGGCAGTCTCGCCTCAAAGGCACTGGGGGGTGTTGCACTCTTTTTTTCTTCTTCCAGGAAAAGTGACAGAAGCCACTGTTTGAAGAAGAGCTTGGGGGTTTCAAATGCTCCATACTTTACCTTCACATGCATGACCAATCGGTGCACGAAGTGTCCGTATATGCCGGATTGTCGGGTTCAGAAAGTTACAGAAATGGTCAGAAGTATACTCCCCAATTCAAACATCAAAGAGGTGTGAGGAGAGATTGATTTAAGACTCTGTTCGAACATTTTCGACACACCACTTAACGGGCCTACCGACGCCTTCGGTCCTACATTGGAGCAGAATTAGATTTCTTGCATCAGGTCTTGTTAACATGGCTGCCATTTATTCTGCTGTACATGGGTACGTAGATCTCATCCTTCCATGTCTCTACTAAGAGCCTGACATTGTGTTTGATGTATAAAAGTAAAACAGTAAGAGCATAATAGTCTTGCCTTTCATCGAAGCATCTTATTGATTTCTTATCTGTGTTAATGCTACGAACCGCAGGAATGCCTGGCTGAAACATTGGTTGAGAAAACAGATTTTCCTTATCGAAAGGCAGCTGGAGCTGAGGGATAGGTGTAGGTGTATCAGATGTGTCAGATGTAAACATCATCTATCAGAGATGGAAGGCTGTTTCCATGCTGTTTTCCCAAAACCCACAGCAGACTATCTCGTGAATAATGCAGTGCCTTAGGTGGAAATACAGCCTTGGGCTTTTTTATTTTGCTTGCAGTATGAATCTCCAGAGCATGTGCATTTCAGTCAGTTGTTTTCAGTGTGAGTAATACCACAAACTGAAGTACTCAAATGTGTCTTGTTGGGTGTTCTATATTGGCATCCACCGTTTTTAAGATTAAACAAATTATTTTGACATAAGGCACTGAATAGTGATTGGTGCTGAAACATGGATTTCATTTCTCAAAGGCAAGACATTCTCTGCTCCTGTGTAGAAGACGCGGCATTGGCCTTCAAACGGTCCCATCAGAAGTCCCACAGTGAGATTGGCGTAGAATCCAGGGGTCTCTGAAGTTCTCATCTTTTGTTCACTGGCCAGCTGAGCCTGCAAAAAAAAAAAAAGAGGAAAAAAAGTGTTTTTTCCCCTTTCTCTCCTCCTCCTCTGGTGCAACGAAGAACATGCCTTCACCGCTTCCTCAGAATCCAGAGGAGATTTCCTCAGAGTAGCTCGACCTCTCAGCCTAATCACCAGATCTAAAACTCCAGCAGAGCTCCGGGCTGCACCAGGAGGGATGAATCCCCCTCTTGCTCTTGCTTCCTCCGGACCCACATACCAGGACACAATTAATTCATACAGCTAGCAGCCTTGGACTCTCCCAATAGTACAACTCTCCTCCCTTGAACTCATTTCCTGCCCGTATTTGCATAATATCAATTTGGTTTGTAATGGCCTATTGGGGAACACAGTCTGCAAGTCTGCATAAATAGGAGAGAAAAAAAAACACAGTCCTTTTTCATTCAAGTTCATGTTTAATATCATGTGGTAAGGGAATATATGCTTAATTAGGCAAATTGTAGACTTTCACTTACCTTGATGTAAAAGTTTATGTGTGAATCTATTTCTGAAAGAGTCTCAATCCGAGGTACCCTTTTCCCTGTGTGTGTGTGTGTGTGTGTGTGTGTGTGTGTTTGTGTGTGTGTGAGAGAAGAAGGGTGTTGATGAATTAAATCGCAAACTGGCTGTGGGCCGACAAGGTGAGTGAGTGGGGAAAAAAAGCTCTCAGCCTCTCACTGGATGAATAATCATAGAGTCCTGACACACTCCTCCGCGGGCTGCTTCTGGGGAACGCACACAAAAAGAGGGAGTCAGAGAAACGGAGAGATAGACAGGAAAGAAGAGAGAGAGATGAAGAGAAATAGAGCGAGAATGATGAGATGGGATGAAACGGTGCAACAGCGCAGAGGATACGATTAGGTGAGGGGCAAACTAAATCTAGAAAGCAATCCCCCCGGCTCGGCACTTACAGTGGAGCCAGAATCTGTATTAACAAAGCCTGTAGGACTGAGTACTGATAGAATCAAGGTACATCGCATGACTACATATAAATCGGCAGCTCGGTCCGAACGTCATGGAAACCAGTGGGAGACAGACATGAGGAAGTGGGACAAACTGAGGAATGTTTGATTTTTTTTCTTCTCCTTCTTTAAAACCATTACTCTGGCTTCTCTGTGCCAAGTGGGGGTGTGGATGGTGTGTGTGTGGATCATGATGAAACTGATCCCCCTCGGGACCCTCCCTGCAGGCGGAGTAAGTAAACGAGCGCCTCGTGACTGATGTGGGCTCCGATGCAGAGACCATTAACAAACCTCATGTGCGGTCGAGTGTTGAGAATCATCTTTGTCGCTCCTCCACTGGGAGGTGAGGGATTGAGACTGGCCTCCTGAGCTGGGAGAACTGGTTTCTAGCTCACAAACACTTGTTTCTCATTCTGAGTTGGTCAAGTTCGCTTTCATTCTATTTCCACCTGTGTAGAAGCTTGTGTGTTTTTGTTTAAAACTTGGCTGACCCCGCTGGTGCCGGATCGAGTCATATGCCCAACCGAGTCCTTCTCTGTTTTCCGTGCAGACAGAACGGAAGAGTCTGGTAAATCTAAGGGTGGAGGGGTTTGCTTCATGACAAACAACATGTGGTGCGACCCCAAGAACATTAAGACTCTTTCTCGTTCCTGCTCGCCGAACCTGGAACATCTGACGATCTCATGCCGTCCATTCTACCTTCCCCGGGAGTTCAGCTCGGTCATCACCACAGCCGTCTACATTCCACCACAAGCGGACACCGACGTAGCACTATCGGACCTACATGATGTGTTATGTCGGCATCAGAACAAGTATCCCGGCGGCTGTGGTGGTGGCTGGGGACTTTAACAAGGCAAACCTAAAAAAGTCATGCCGAACTTTCACCAGCACATTACGTGTGCTACCAGAGGAAAGAACGTTGGACCACTGCTATACGCCATTCAAGAGAGGCTACAAGGCTGTCTCTCTCCCTCCGTTAGGAAATCAGACCATGCCGCCATTTTCTGCTTCCGGAGTATAAACAAAGGATCGCGGGAAGCGGTAGTGACGAGGAACGTAATGCGGTGGTCTGACCAATCAGAGGCTGAGCTACAGGACGCTCTACGTATCGTCGACTGGGACATGATCCAATCCAGTTCCAGTGACGTCAGGGAGTTCTTGGAAGTAGCAATGAGCCTCATAGCAACGCTTAACGGACACCATCGTCCCCACGGTAAAGTTAGGGTCTTTCCTAATCAAAAGCCGTGGGTTGATAGATCCATCCGTGAAGCTGTGAACGCCCGTACTGCTGCCTATAACTCCGGTCTTGTATCCGGCAACATGGACGAGTACAAGGCAGCGGTCTATGGACTGAGGAGGCGGTGAAGGACGCCAAAAGGAGGTACCGAGACAGAGTGGAATCACAGATGGAGCAGCGCGACACCAGGCGCCTATGGCAGGGGCTACGGACTATCACAAACTACCAGAGCAGACCCGCGCAATGGTGAGTGCCGACGCATCCCTAGCGGACGACCTGAACTCATTTTATGCACGGTTTGAGGCTAGCAACAACAGCGCTAGCTCGCCGGCTAACAACAACACCGTTAAGCGTAGCCGAGGTGAGTTCTACCGCTGGGGATGAACACACACTCTCTGTGACCGAGCACAGTGTGAGGAGGGCTCTGTTGAGGGTGAACACCAGGAAAGCTGCAGGTCCAGATGGCATATCTGGGCGAGTACTGAAGACCTGTGCTAACCAGCTAGCTCCAGTGTTCACCACAATATTCAACCTCTCCTGGCTGAGTCCGTGGTCCCGCCTGCTTCAAGAGATCCACTATTGTCCCTGTGCCCAAGAATGCTTCTCCAGCATGTATGAATGACTACCGACCGGTGGCCCTCACCTCGGTGGTCATGAAATGCTTTGAGAGGCTGATAAAGGACTACATCTGCGCCTTCCTCCCTTCCTCCATGGACCCGCTGCAGTTTGCTTATCGCCCAAACAGATCCACGGATGATGCTGTCTCCCAGGTACTGCACACCACACTCTCTCATCTGGACAGCCAGAGGAGGGGCTATGTGAGACTGCTGTTCATTGATTATAGTTCAGCTTTCAACACCATAGTCCCCTCCAGACTCGCCGCCAAGCTGATTGAGCTGGGACTGAACACCCCCTGTGTGCTTGGATCCTGGACTTCCTGACCGCCAGGCCACAGGTGGTCAGGGTGGGCAGACACACCTCAAACCCCTCACCCTGAACACAGGATCCCCCAGGGTTGCGTCCTCAGCCCCTACTGTACTCCCTGTACACACATGACTGTGTGGCCAGGTTCAGCTCAACACCATCATCAAGTTTGCGGATGACACAGTGGTGGTGGGCCTGATCTCCGACAACGACGAGAAGGCCTACCTGGAGGAAGTTGCTGATCTGTCACTCTGGTGCCAGGACAACAGCCTCATCATGAATGTCACAAAACTAAGGAGCTGATTGTGGACTTTAGGAGGGTACAACAACAGAGGACGTACTCACCACTGGGGATTAACGGGACTACTGTGGAGAGGGTGAGCGGGTATAAATACCTGGGAGTCCACATCACCGAGGATCTGACATGGTCAACAAACACAGACACTCTGGTGAGAAAGGCAAGGCAGCGCCTCTACCACCTCAGGCAGCTGAGGAAATTTAAAGTTTCCCAGAGGATCCTTCAGTCCTTCTACTCTGGAGCTGTAGAGGGCGTCCTGACAGGAAGCATCACAGCCTGGTTTGGCAACTGCTCCGCTCAGGACAGGAAGGCTCTGCAGAGAGTAGTGCGTTCGGCTGAGCGCACTATTGGAACTACACTCCCACCCTGCAGGACTTGTACACCAGGAGGTGCAGAACCAGAGCCGGCAGGATCATGAAGGATCCTCACCACCCCAACAACAGACTGTTTCAGCTGCTGCGGTCAGGCAGGCGCCTCCGTAGTCACGCTGCAAGAACAGAGAGACTGAGACGGAGTTTCTTTCCTCAGGCCATCAGGATTGTGAACTCCGACCTCACCAGGACCCCCACATAGACCCACACAACTGCCCCTCTTAGGCACACACACACACACACACACACACTTACTGTAAATATTGTGTTGTTTTTTATTTGTAAATAGTGTGTACTTGTTGCCCTTGCACATTCCTGCTGAGCATTGCCACTTTCATTTCACTGCACACCCTGTGTGTGTATGTGACAAATAAAACATCTTGAATCTTGAATCTTGAATCTTAACATGTTCATTACTGCTACGTGTCAGTGTTGTGTGTTCTCCCCTCCCTCTTTTTTTCCCTTCAGGTGTCATCATTTGCCACCTGTGCAGATCAATCCGACTGCACCTGGCTGCCAGAAGGCGAGCTGGCCAATCGGCTGAGTGGGCTCCGTTTCAAAGGAAGAAGCCTGAAGTGTTCAGGGGTGGTTTTGAGTTGTGTAATGTTTACACTGACAATGTTAGGTGTGCATGTTTGTGGTGAGAGGTTGAGGACAGTCGGTAAGTTTGGGGTACCCTGTACATTTGTGCAGTCGTGTAGGTACTTTGTGTCTAGAAACATTACACTATTGGTTGGTGCTGTCTCTGTATTGTTTTGACGAGAACTTTGTTAGAGAAGCAGGTGAAGCCATTTTGTTTGTTTCTTTTCATAGAGGTGGAAAGCCAGGCCTAGTTTTGTTATCTTGATTTCATTTGTTTGGCACAACCACAACTGTCCCAATCTCTCCCACGTCATTCAACCTTTGTCTTTTGTGTAAGAATAAATATTATTTGAACCCGTTACTCCTACTTTTGATCTTTTCATGTTTTCTTTGACTTTCATGTTTTCGTTCCCCCCGCTTATCCCCTTGACCAAAAGGGGGACGTAACAATTACCATTGTACCTCTTTCACCTGCTCGACACGTCTTCATTGTGTCGACGACTAGGCCTTAAACTAACAATGATTTATCGAGAGATAATCATTTTCAGTCATTGATTGTTTAGTCTAGGAAATGAGAAGAAAAATTGAAGAATTTGCTGAGCTACTCCACAATCCTTCCAGCCCCCCTCTCCCTCCCTGGTAACTGTAGTCACTCTGCCTGAGTTACACGATGCACCGGATCATCTCATGACCCTTCTGGCTTCTTCCTGTTGGTTTTCAAGTGTGTAATTAAAACTTTTTGCAGTTATTTGACCTCCAAAGTTGATGGCGTATTTACAATTTTAAATAAGACGCTAATAAGCTTCTTCATCCCCTTTGTATGTTTGTTTGATTAGGATATTGGGAGTCCACTTTCACTCTTAGCTTTATAATGCAGTTACAGAACGATCAGATGAAGGCTTTGCGTGCATGTTATAATTATGTAAATAAGAACAGTATGGTGGTGCATTTTAATAAAACAATTTACCTTTGCTTATTCAATTACACGACTGTCTGCAACGGAAATACATGGCAGTGTTGTATCTTCTCGTCGACCGGAGGTGGTTGATGAAATTGATGATGAAGAAGAATCTCGAGTGACACAGCACTTAATAAGAATACTCAGTTTATTCTTAAAGGTACAGGTCAGGAACAGGCGCCTGCAGGAAGCCTGGAAACTTTAAGGAGCCGAATTGAGAAAGTCTGCCGATAATGGATTCTACCACAAGCTTTATACACAACAAACAAGGAGGCGTTCATTATTCCCGGCCTTTGTGGTCAAATCACACGCAGGCATATTGACCTCATTCTGGGACTGATCTACTAGCCCCCCCTGCACCCAGGTTCTACTCTACACATAGGGACGTGGAATTGGACTTTCAGAGGTTCAAACCCAAATCGAGGCACGTCACATAGATTCTTGAACCTTGAGCTCTGACTTGCATGTTTTAGTTAAACTGACATTATATAGTAGACAGTAGACGAAATTACTCTACAGTAGCTACATGAATTAAATCATTCTAAACTCTTGCATATAAAGACTTATTTATTGAAATATTTGTTGTATTAAACACTTGGATTTAATCATTTTTCTCAAAGATGAACAGCTTTAGAATTTGCAGTCAAGATAAAAATCTGTACAAATCAGAGCATCTGTATCTCTCTATTTTGACCTGTGGCATTGTAGACTGTTTATCGAGTTACATGTTTTCATTCACCTTTTAATATTAGGCGAGTGCTAATAAACTAAACTTGAGTCATATACATTCAAGGTTGCTCATTGAGAAATAATGAGTTCAAAGCTGCCAATTTGTGCAATCTTCTGAAATGTCTAATCAAAAATAGTCTTACACTACTTTTCCAAATTCCTGCAAAACTAATGTCATTCCCATCAGCCGCAGCTGTACATTGTGTTTGATGCTGTTTAGCTGAAAGATGGTGAACAAGGTATATCTGCTAAACTCCAGTATGTTGGCATGCTGATGCGACTGAGTGTAAAGCTTTGCCTCAGTACGAGAGGCTATGCAGACTTGACTTGTTACGAGCTCGTTACTGTGAAATATGACCTAACAAACTAGAGGGGTCCAAAACATTTGTCCATGTCCCAACTCAGTGGTCACTTTTAAGGGTCATGAGACTGCCTGGGTCCCACAGGGGCCTTTGAAGTTCCCCACCATTCTGCTGCACCTCTGAGACCACTTAGTGACCACCGGACCTCACACCGTCCATGTGGCGACACTACCATCGCACCAGCAGGGGTAACGGCACAGTATTGCACCTGCTGAGCGTCAGACATTGATACTCTCAACCTCTCCTGCCCACGAGCACACGTACTTTGCAAAGCCCTCACAGTTTTATTCCGCACAGATCTTTTGCACTTCTTTTGTCGAATTCTCTTGTGTTCTTTGAAGATCTCAGGAGAGATGATGATGTTGGTAATAATCGCGTGTTTTGTGTTATCATAACCCTGAATAGAATACTTGAGGCCACAGACTATCTCCTCCTGTCCAATTTCCCATTTGCTACTGGGACTCTGCAAGGCAGCACACTGGAGAAGACAGGCAACAAAATTGGCATAATGAGTGGCCTAAGGGGGAGACGGAGACAAAGAGCACTGAAACTGTTAGACAGTGATAACCTAATCAACAGTGAGGCCACGTCTGAGGGCAACGAGGTGACTTGAGACTTATTAAAAGACAAAGGATAATAAACAAATTGCTTGTGAGGCTTACCAGTAGAGACAGAACAGAGAGAGAAAATGGCCTAATGGAGATCAGAGGAGTATCATCATGCAGTTGCGGGAAAGGGAACGACTGTCATTCACCTTTCTAATTGTATTATAGTGTGAAATACGGCAGCCTTCAAATACACCCCCTCGCCCACTGGCTTAGCACCATCGTGAACTTTTTGATGAACTGCTGTTTTATTCCTTTGAGACATAGAACCACTTGATTCCGAATGCCTTTTATGAATCCCCACATGCTGCATTATGCATAAACACAACATAAAGGCCATACAGATACGCTGAGGCTGACACATACATACATCAGAACATAGGAATTCAAGATTGTTTAGAACATCAAACATGTTCACTGAATGGGGGGCTGAGATGTACATAGAACAGCAGATAAGACATTATCGTATTATTTAGATTAGCCACTTACGGGCGGCACATTTTTCAGCTGTGCAGCACATGTGCCTTACCAAGAGGACCGAAGAGACCACTGAACCTTACAAAAAGTAGTAGAGATTTATACATAGGGGTCAACTAAACTTACCAAAAATGGGTAAACTTGGTTATTTTAGTGTTTGATGTCCCTAACGTTAACTTGCGATGAAATTTAAAGCAATTCCGAATTTACTTTATCAACTAAAACAACTCTTCATTTACAGTGAGCAAGATTTCTTCAACATCTTCTCATCATCAAAACAAACTCCATGCTGGTTGACCAGAAGAAAACTGCAGAACAAGAAGTCACTCCATTTATAGCCTTAATATATAACAGTAGGTGTTTTTCTCTCTTGTGTGTCTGGTTGTAAATACCTGCCTGCAGGCCATAGTAGCCTACTGCATCTATTTAGGTTAAACGATATTTCTTAATGATTCTCATTTGCCATCCAGGATACCAAACACAGTTTGAATATATTAATATTAGGCAAATTGGAAGCAATTAAATCATCGTCTGCAATAGCAATGCACAATTATGAAATCAACCTGGTGATTTAAAGCATGTTGGTCTCTTAGAGCTATAATAATCCAAATGTAATCACAATCTTTATTATAGACAGGCATAGTTGTATTACGCTAGATCCCAAAAATACAAGGATTATAAAGATGCCATGAGCCTCTTCAACCATGTTCTAATTATGGCAGGTTTAAAACTGGATGTAAGATGGCCACCCGGGGGACAGACCTTTAGTTAGCGGTTAGCTTTAGCAGCTAACACACAGTGCTGGGTTATGAAAATAAGAGTTTGGATTTATTTCAATAAACAAACTACTGTAATGTCCTCAGTTAATGGCACAGTAAACCCAATATAGGCAGAGATAACATATATAACAGTGTCATTTTTACCAGCATTGAGGTTCATTTCCCTTTATCATACTTGAGTTTAAAATATAGGTAAAAGCTACAGAGGTTGAAGTGACTGAATGCTTCATTACATTCCCAGGGCTCTCAAGTTTTGAAGACAGGCAAGAGTGACATTTCCATCAGCCAACCCCCCCCCCCCCCAGAACGAAATTTTCATTGGTTGCTGGATTAAATCTTACCCAGATACGGGTTTTTTTTCTGATTGGCTGATAAGTGGCTCCTCACAGCAGAACTCCAGGGGAGCGCTTGATTCCTCCACGGTGAGGGCAGCGCGTCCAGCTCATGTTTGCGCGCTGCGGCACATTAAAACATTAAATAGCCGAGAGTTTTTTTCAGCGTGAGAAATACGATGTGTGGCGGGAGTGCGTGACGTAAGACCGAAATGCGTGAGTCTCACGCTCAATGCGTGACACTTGAGAGCCCTGCATTCCACTCACCTGTAAGTTCTGTTTGACCCAAAGGGATACATGTAGCCTTTATACGTGCATGACAAGGATGTACTCGCACACATTTAGTTATTTATTCAAGCATACATATATGTATGTTATTCACATATGTAAAGAATATATATTCTAGCTTAGCATAGCCTAGTATTGTTTGCATAAATGTTATGTGGAAAGTGGAAAATCACTGTGGAAGGTTTGAAACTCTAGCAGGGCAGTCCAGCGCCTGAACTAATCAAAGAAGATAACAGTGACACACGAAAGAACTTTATGCACCAACGCTCACCCTAGATTTGAATAGAACAAAGCAACACTCATGCTCACATGAACAGGAGAGCCACAGAGACAACTACTGAGTGCAGATAAGATAAGGAAAGGTCCAGCTTTGACAATTAATATCCGGATTCAACCACAGCCCTCTCTGACACACACACATACACACACACACACACACACCGACACTGGCCCTTTGTAAATATCCTGGGAACGACCTTCTAGAAACAGTTCGTCCCACCTCGGAAGAGATAAGATTATCTTAGAAAACTCTCCAGCTCAGTCAAGGAAGCTACATGTGAATTCCATCTTCCTTTCTCACACTTTCACAACATATGCTCTCATTGGCTGGCCACAAGAACCAATGAAGGAGCGACAACGGTGGAAGCAGAGGAACAAGACCCAATGAGAAAACACCGCCCTCTTTACTCCTGACCAATCAGAACTGTCCCTGTTGATTATTTGAATGGCCGTGCGAGCTCTGCTCAGCATCCTTTCTGCAGCGCTGGGGCCATTGGTGACAGCTCTGGATTGGGGTCCATGCGCATGATTGTCTATTTGTATTTTGATTTTGAATAAACGCTTTATAGAGTTAAAGTAAAAGTCTACCTCTATTTCTTTCAGTGAGTACCGTCCAGGCGGTGTGTCGCTGTCCAACTCCAACACATACAAACATGCATTGAGACAACAAAGATGCACACCCTTTGTAATATGCATATTCGCTCACTAATAAATGCACACGTGTACACACATGTGCTTGTGCAAACAAACGCATCTTGAAGTGGAGCTCCGCTCTGACGCATCGCTCTGGATTCAGAGCGTCGCCTTAAAAGACCAAAGGCAGCAAGGAGAGATGACAGGGACCAACAAGGAAGTCTAGTCGCATGCTTAAATAAATAACCCAGTGGTGATGTCGTATATATGTATTTGAGAGATGTGTAAAAGAACATGTATTAGATATAGTGTAGAGTATCCGGATGGAGCTCTCTGAGGCTGTAATGTTAATGAAGCACCAAACAACCAATTTTTGGGTGGATGAAAGATGGAAACACAACGTTGCAATTGTTAGAGCCTGACCGCGAGTCACCAAAGCGAAGGCCCAAAGAAAAGAGTTTATCATTTATTCTGTGGGTGTTCTAGGATATCGCCGACACAAGTCGTTACACCACAAATATCTGTAAAAATGATTCATACATTCATCCTCAACAAACTCTGTTTTCACAGAACTTATTTCAAAGGTTCAGAAATGGTCATCATTCACCCATTCACACCCATTCATACAGTGATGGGAGGAGCTAAGTTGCCAGTGGCCCTTCAGGAGGAGCAAACATTCACACACACATTCACACAGTGAATGCACGGCTACGGGAATACGGGAGCAATTTCGGGTTAAGTGCCTTGCCCAGGGACACATTGACATGGACTGCAGAGCCGGGGATCGAACCGCCGATCCTTTGATTGAAAGACGACCCTGCTGCACGACTGATCCACACTTCATGTCTGGAGGTAGCCAGCGGGAAGCCGGTCAGAGGGACTCTAATGCTTGTGCTCTATAGGCTAGCAGATGATAGCCCCCCGCAACTTTTCAATAACCTCTATTATTTTGCCCTTAAAGGCTAATAGATATTGAATTTGTAACAATGTATATTGCTCCAAGGCTGCTGTTAACATTAATGTAAATAACCTTACTGGCAACTTACCAATGTCTCCCGGTCCTGCAAAATATACTGTAAGCACAGGCTGGCATAGCTAATGGCTCCTCTTTGTTGGACAAAAGGGGGAAATGAAGGTTATTGTCTCTGTCTCATTTCTTTAGTTATAGCAGTAGTAAATATAATGTAAGCTGATGTATAACTTGAGCACGAGTAGCGCAATAACTCTAGCAGGCCTCTAGGGAGGCATTGCCTCTGCACCCGGTCGTGCTTTAGGCCTTATATCGACCATAGGAAAGGAGAAACGTATGCATAGCCTGGCACTCGTCATTACACCACCTTCCCTGTGGCAGTGTGTAGGCTATCTGGCAGAGACGGATGGTGGTTTCTGGAATATACTCATGCTCAGATCAAGGGTCAATTATTCCAATAAACAATACTTTCCCATCAACACATTTGAGACTATTGCACTTTGGTAAATTAGCAGATTATTTTCCAGCAATATGATTGTTTTGCTACCTCATGCTAACATGGATTACAGAAGTAGATGCTGTTTCACATTCCTAAAGTAATGGTACGTTTATATTTACTCATGTGCAAACACAAATAAGTATTTACAGAAATGTAACTGCCTAAATGCAAAGTGCTCATGGAAATATATTACATTTGTTTCTTTTCAATATCTTGCAACTAAAGCATGATAACAGGTGCTATGCTTATGAACTTCCAACACTGTTCATATCAAAATCCCCTTAAATGGCCAAGTTTGCATACAGTTCTAGAAATATAAATGACAGCTAGGGACAACAGAGCGAGACAAACGAGGGTAAAGAAGAGGGAGAAAGATGTAAATATTAATATTATATGAAATAAACGTGTGTGTGTGTGTGTATTCAAGTTAAGTGTTCTGTAACTTATTTTAGACAAATATTTAAACTTAAATATACATATACACACTTAAATGCAACTTTTTTTAAACAAGTATATTGTGGGATTATTATGTTTTATTAAAGTAATGTCATACGTTACGAGTGTCGCACACATCTACACAAGACCTCTCTGAGCTGGTTGGGTTCTTTATAAATAACTGGATCTTATCTCAAATCTTGTAGCTTTTCCAGCTGTAACTGTGAACTTTGCCTCACATAGAAACTACAAGTGATACGTTTCGCATGCCGTTGCAGCCATGATGTATTTATAGACGATTCTCTGAGATCTTTCAATATGTTCCTGATTGCTCTGTCAATCAGTTGGCTTCGTTATTTTTAAACTTATTTTAACAGATAAGTGGAGCAGAATGCTTAGATGTGTGGAAACTTCAACTAAAAATAGATCTGGATTAAAAAATATCTCTTTTCTTCTCCATCACACACACACACTAACTAGTCTCTCTGTACTTGTATCTTGTGGTTTGGTACTTTTGTAAAGATGTACACGATTATGTAGATTTAAAATCAATAAACCTGCTGCTTGATCTGTCCGATGGTCACAAACATGCGCTTGAAACTAAAATAATGTAATTGTCAATTATTTTCTTGAGAAAACTTTTAATTTTGTAAATATATTAAAAAATAAAATAAAATCTACATTTCGTAAATATAATGACTCGTGCGTTACAATCAGCACAATAATTCACTTGCTCAATGAAATCTTTTTTATTGGCTATCACGTCGGACAGAAGGTCAAAAGGATATTCGTCCTTTTGTGGTAAAGCTGGCCTAAAATATTTAACTGTGCATTTACTGCATACTTCTACGAGAGCGTCCACACATTGTAACCCACTCATAATACTTGTTACTCAACTTGAATATTGGCCTGCTCGGCTCACAAATGGACACTTAATGAGCCTCTGGGATCGAGCTAATAAGCTTTCCTCTATCCCTCGATCGTAACAGCATCAATCAGGTGAGCAAGAACAGACACAAACCTTATAGCACACTGTGTCAGTGAGTAACAGTGAGATGTAATTAATACCAATGTTGTCAGATTATATCAACATTGTTTGGATACATGCGTCAGTAATTCAGTCCATAATTTCTCCATGGAGGTTGTCGTGGAGACTGGTTGCAACAGTCCAACCATCTAATTAAAGGTGGTTAAAACAGCTTGCGAGCATATCTGCACATGGCAGAAAGGTTTTCCCACTTTGAGAAACTAAATTCATGAACATCTCAGTCATATTTCATTGAGGAGCAGCCTAAGCCATGCCATATTGTGCAGAACAAAAACCCAACCTTCTGCTGGGTATGGAGTGACTCTCAATACAAATGCTACCATAATACCTGGGTGAAATATAGGATAAATTATCTGATGAACTTTATAATAGATATACTGAAGACTGAACCGGAGGAAAATAATCATCTTAATAAAATAACACATGGCTGGAGTCATAGGTGTCTGTTTGTCTCATGTTAGCATGCAGTGGGAATAGATATAATAAACACTTCATGTGAATGGGGGTGTAGCTGCCAATCGTGGAGATACGTGAAGATGCAATGGACGACATTACTCCTTGTTTATGTTTCTAACAGGGCTGTACTTAACTATTCTCAATGTCAATTAATCCGTCAATTATTTTCTCGATTCATCGATTGTCAAAATTGTTGAGCCAGAATCAGAAAATAGTAAGACATTTTGATCCATGTTTCCGAATGCCCAAGATGATGTTTTCAGATGTCTTAAGATATTTAATTTACTATCAGAGGAGTAAATATACCAGAATATGGCTGTTATTGAAGAAGAAAAAATTAGGAAAAAAAATTCCATTCCATTATCCATATCGCTTATCCTCGTTAGGGGCGCTGGAGCCGATCCCAGCTGACGGGGCGAAGGCAGGGTACACCCTGGACAGGTCGCCAGTCCAACCAGGAAAAAAAAAATACTCAAATCAAAAGATCTCGTTATTATCTCGTAATCATGGATAAATATCTCGTAATTAGGGTGAAATATCTCATAATTATCTGTAATGAAAGATGTTTTAATGATGTCAAAAGATCTCATTATCACGAGATGAGTGTGAAGATTCAAGATTCAAGATTCAAGATTCAAGATGAACACAATATTTACAGTAAGTGTGTGTGTGTGTGTGTGTGTGTGTGTGTGTGTGGGGCAGTTGTGTTATTATATGTGGGGGGTCCTCTGACCGCAGCAGCTGAAACAGTCTGTTGTTAGTCCTGCAGGGTGGGAGTGTAGTTCCAATAGTGCTTCAGCCGACACTACTACTCTCCTTCCTGTGCTGGCAGGGAGCAGTTACAAACCAGGCTGTGATGCTTCCTGTCAGGACGCCTCTACAGCTCAGAGTAGAAGGACTGAAGGATCCTCTGGGAAACTTTAAATTTCCTCAGCTGCCTGAGGTGGGTGATGTGGACTCCCAGGGCTCACCCTCTCCACAGTAGTCCCGTTTCCCCAGTGGTGAGTACGTCCTCTGTTGTTGTACTTCCTAAAGTCCACAATCAGCGTGACAGATCAGCAACTTCCTGCAGGTGGGCCTTCTCGTCGTTGTCGGGGATCAGGCCCACCACCACTGTGTCAGCCGCAAACTTGATCATGGTGTTGTGTACAGGAGTACAGTGGGGCTGAGGACGCAACCCTGGGAGGATCCTGTGGTCAGGGTGAGGGATTTGGAGGTGGGTCTGACCACCCTCTCCACCTGTGGGAAGTCCAGGATCCAAGCACACAGGGGTGTTCAGTCCCAGCTCAATCAGCTTGCCCCTCTGGCTGTCCAGATGAGAGAGACAGCATCATCCGTGGATCTGTTTGGACAATAGTGGATCTCTTGAAGCAGGCGGGGACCACGGACTCAGCCAGGAGAGGTTGAATATTGTGGTGAACACTCCAGATATGCCATCTGTGTTCATCCCCAGCGGTAGAACTCACCTCGGCTCCTTAACGGTTGTTGTTTGTTGCGCGCTAGCGCTGTTGTTGCAAATGAGTTCAGGTCATCCGCTAGGGATAGTCGGCACTCACCATTGCGGGGGTCTGCTCTGGTCTCAGTCCATAGACCGCTGCCTTGTACTGTCCATGTTGCGGATACAAGACCCGGAGTTATAGCAGCAATGGGGGCGTTCACAGCTTCACGGATGGATCTATCAACCCACGGCTTTTGATTCCTAACTTTTACCGTGGGGACGATGGTGTCCGTTAAAGCTATGAGGCTCATTGCTACTTCCATAAACTGCCTGCGTACTGGAACTGGATTGGATCATGTGCTCAGCCTCTGATTGGTCAGACCACCGCATTACGTCCTGGTCTGATTTCCCTAACGGAGGGAGAGACAGCCACCACCACAGCCCGTGGGATAGATGTTCCAGGTTCGGCGAGCAGGGAAGAAAGAGTCTTAATGTTCTTCATGTTGTTCGTCATGAAGCAGACCTCCACCCTTAGATTTACCAGACTCTTATCTGATCCTTGCCTAAAATCATCCATCTTATTTTCCAGAGACTGGACGTTAGCAAGAAGGATGCTGGGCAGAGGTGGACGGTGGGCTGAACTCTCAGTCTGTTCCGAATTCGCTCCGTTTCCTCGATGTTTCGTAGTCTCGGCTCCACTGTTGTTGTTGTGGTTCGCCGCACGATCTCTGCTGGATCGATGGAAAAAGTGGACAAAACCCTTGTTTTGCGCAAAGTTTATGTCCAAAGGTGTGCTGCGGGTATGTTGTTAGTGCCGATGTGTTTAAAATATTAAAATAAACACAAAAACTAAAAGAGCGCACAATCTCCGCGGAGCTGCCGCGACGGCGACTGGACACTGCCGCGCCAAAGTAGCAGAAGTAACCAGACTGACAGACTGTTATGTATTTAATTCCTGATATCTGTCACGTCTGGCTTCACGGGTAGCGAGGTGCAGTAACTCAAGCGCAAAGGAATCGACAGGACTCAGTGTGGATTAACAAAAAACACTCTTTACTGAGGCGAAAAGGGTTACAAAAAAAACAACAAGGTCCAAAAAGGGGCAGGCAGAGGATCGCCAGGCAGGGCAGGCAGACAGGGTCGAAACAGGCAGGATCCACGATAGCAACATGCAACACAGGACGACAGAAAAAAAGACAACAATCCAGCAACAGACACGTGAAAGAGTGGCACAATATATAGGGGGGGAAATAGGTGTACGACATGGAAACAGGTGTACGACATGAGACATTAATGAGACGGGAGTGGCTGAGGACAGGTGAAGGGAATGAAACAATCAAGGAGACAGAGGAGACACAGAACAGAGCCTTACAATATCATTGAACAGATATTTATCCTGCAGATTGTTCAGTTATGACCCAGTTGGTGTTTTCTCTTTTTTTTTGTATTTCAATTCCTCCATAGCCAGAGAAGACCCCTTTTTTATGTTGAAGAGATTGAAACACTTCAAAGCATATTTCATGAAAACTGAGCCTTGACCTCAAATATCATGAACGGCCAAGAGAAAAAGAGTAGGCACTGGTTTGTTTTGTGTATTTTCTTCTCACCTGAAGCATTGAGAAGAGGAGCTGTAAAAAGGTCAAGAGGGAACCAACATTCCAACTTTATATCCGAAAAAAGCAGTCTGAGGGCATTTTTTAATATAAAAGATTACCAGGAAGTCATGTGAACCAACGCTTATTTACACGATTCAACCATCATAGTGGGAGTTTTTTTTTCTGCTGATGGTTGCCAATATTCAGTATAAGTATGGGATGTGGAGTTGGCATTAATGCTTTCTAGTCTTCGATTCCTTATGATACGTTGTGAACAACAGAGTGTTGTTGAAATTGGCAGGAAAACTTATTGTTGAGTATCAACGTTATCTTTGTGTACTCAAAAGTAATATTGGAAAATGTAGTTTTAGTGTGAATTGTCAATACATCCATTTATTTAAAGGAGATGTTTTCAGATTAACATAAATTAGATATTAAAGAGGGAATTATGATCTATGTAACTTCTTAAAATAGCTATAAGTAGCTTATAATACTTTTTTTTTTTGAGAGCAAATTTTTTGATTTGAGAGCAAATGTTTATTATTTTGAGCAGAAATTTGCTCTCAAAACCTTTTTGTTTGTTTGCGTAATAAAGACACGCATCTAGCTTCATTGAAAACTGTTTTTTCAAAATGTTGAGAGCATTTTATTATTACGAGACCTTGACTTTAAAGCAGCTACATGAGGGAAATGCTGAGACTATCTGGCCAAATAATAGCTTATTATCTCTTGTTGCTGAGTGCACAATTTCTCCGACTGAAAACTACTCCGACTGATAACCCATCGTGTGTTTGATTGGAGGATATATTTTGTACTAGAGAAAGCCTGAGGCAACACCAGTTCTCTCTCTCTCTTTAATTCTGTAATTCTTCTTCTCCCATAAAGGACCATTCTTCAAAGATTAAAAGTTTATTGCAGACATTGCTTGATCACTTTTTTGAACTGCCTCAAGAAATTAGACGAAGGAATAAAATGTTCACTTAAGAGAGCAGAACTTTAAAGTGGAGGTATTGGGCACATTTCAAGGTTGGTACTTTTATTTTGAGTAGAACATGTTTACATGATTTAATGTTTAAATAACGCATTATTTTTCTCGAACTGTAAACATAATATAAAAAAAATACAACATTGGTTGGAAATTTTTTAATTCATTGACCAGCCACCCAGGGTTTAAGCTTGCAAAATAAACTAGACTGGCACTTGTTTTAAAAGGTAATATCACAAGACATGGCAGAATATTACATTTTTGACTTAACAGTCGGTAGTGAGGCAAATGTAGTCCTACCATTACATGTGAAGTTGCTATCAGTCTTGGTTCAACCTGTTATTTGTTCCCTCTGCACTAAAGACCTCTCATTAAATAATGAGTCTTGTAATAAACACATTAGGCACGTCAGTTTGCCATCTTTGGCATGTTTATGGGGGTAATGCAAACCTTAACAGCACCTTGTGTTTTTGTGTGTCGCAGAGAGAATGGTTCTACAGTGCGGTGACCGAATAACAGCCAATAATGACTGGATATATAAGCGAAGGTGTGAAATCTGATGACTGTGAGGGTGACGAGTTTCACACGTACAGACATAATTTAACACACTTATCGCTAATTCAAGTGCAGTCATATACGGGTTGATGCAATTATTCCATGTAGATAATCATATACTAATGCAGTAAGTCCTTCAACAAGGATAATATAAGAAATGATCCAAGGTGAATACCTGCCTTCACATTTCCCTTCAGCAGGTTCAGTCTCCTCTGCCCAGACAAACACATTGGGGTACATCCGTCTGTATGGGTCCTCATCTATACTGTATGTGGATACTTCCAGACACATCCAGGGATCTAAACTCATGAAAAACCCAATTGCCAGGTCAGATTGCTGTGGTAAAGTTCTCACCTTCTACAATTTCCGTGCATTACAGCTATACGGTTAAAGTATGGGAAAGATTGTCGTTAAGGTAAGTGTTAGGCAACTAAATACTGTGTGAGTTTCGGGAGAATTGATTGCAGATTTTTCAACAGCTTGAAAGACTGAAGTGTCACGTACTACTCAGAATATACGACACATCATTTGACCACATTTGAAGGCGGATGTGTTACATTTCATAACATTTCCAATTTAGAAATAAGCCTGAGTCAATAACTGTTGGTGATAATACCGCATTCAGACAGAAGGCGTGCGGGCTATGCAGGAACAGTGACAAATAGTTGTCAAGAATGAAAACAGAGCTTGAAAGAGAAGATCAAACCCAGCTTACTTTCCTTTCTCCGCACACATGGCCGAATTTGACAATGAGAAAACAACTCATTGATTTATAATGTTTCTACTGCATGGACACTTTTTAAAAAACTGCCCATTGTGTGCAACAGGAGTCCAGATCTAGATCTGTGGGGTACTCTTTGAAGAGAAGATTAGTTCTCCGAGCCAAACCCTCGTTTCTGCTCAGATTCTTTGAGAGCTGCCTCAAAGAGCAGCAGAGACACCAACTGTGGCGCCTTTTGCTATAAATACTTACTTCCTTGATGTAAATGCGTTTGACTGAAACAGCATCTTCACAATTCTGTATCCATCTTCAGAGGTTTTACATCTTGACTGTTCACTGTCTCTCTCTCTCTAGGCTTCAGGATTTCAGTCTTTCTGCTGGTGGTTTTTACTGTTTTCCTGAAAAAGGGGGACATTTAAAAAAAAAAAAATCGAGAACTGTTTATCTCTAATGCCTTGAATCAAGAAGGTCTTTGGATAGAATCCGCCAGTCTGTTTGGGGTTTTCTGTGTCAAGAGCATATTTTATACAACTCACTCGTTTAGATTATATTCAGACTTTAATGTATCCTGGAGGGCATGGCAGCTCTGGGTGATATATGGATGCCATATACCAAGTCTTAGGGAACCTATGGGTGACACTGTGTGGGTTTCTTCCAGGTGCTCCAGTTTCCAAAGAGGCGAGTTGGCAACTTAACATTTCCTGTCGGTGATTATGAATGTTTGTCCGTCTGTTTGTAAGTGACACGTCAAGGTTGTGCCCTCGCTCCCAGTGTGTGGTGGGAGAGGCTTCAGCCCGATTAGCAGGTGTAGGCAATGCATAAATGGATGAGTCTGGCGAGTCTTTCTCGCATCAACACGGTAGCCTCTTTAGCCAATGAGCACAAGGCTCCTCTTGTTTTTCTGCAAATCAGCTGACATGTTCAATTTTGATCTACTGTCTAGTTGTAGCATTTAGTCGCCGCACATTATTCTAACCACATTTAGTAAATGTCACATTTTTATATTTATCTTTTTGACACAAACAAGTCCACACACAATGACACATTTCTGCCCGCTGATACATAACCACCGGAGCCAAGAGGGGTGCTCTGACAGTGGCATCCGTGCGGGTGGCAATGCAAGTCTGTCAACTCACGCAGAGCCCAGGGTGCAGTGCTGCACGGCAGAGATAGTAAGGCTCAAACACACACACACACACACACACACACACACACAGACACACACACACACACACACATGCATATGTACAGTTCCCACAGCATGGTTGACCTCAGTTGAGTCTGACGAAACTTGAAACTGGTCAAAAACACGAATGAGGAGGGCTGGTGTATTTAATGGCCCTCAAAACTGTATTTTTCCTGGACTGAGTTTCTGTCCCCAGTTGGTGCTCCAATTTAAGAGAGTTTAGCCTGAATTTGTGCCTGTAAAAGGAAAAGAAATCAAAACATTTAAAAAACTGATTAAAATTACTGAAGTGTGGCATTTTGGTGACAACTTCTGGAGAGACTAGCAGCCCATTTAGTAGTTGTCATACTTCCTGCTGTTTGGAAGAAGAAAAACAAATCATACCCTAAACCCTTTACTTTTATGAATCACCTCCATGAAGCAGAAATGTTAGTTCTTTTATGTGTGCCTCTTCTGCAATGCAGGGTTGATGAAGGGGCATTTAATCGCAAAAAGGACTTTTCACCAATCTATGAATCCACAAGTTGGACCAATTCATGTAAAACTAAGCTAGGACCAAAGGTGTGCTCACACCAAACAGGAAGCACATTTTTCGCATAGTGCATTTACATAAAAAGTCACTGCAAATATTTGAAACTTGGTGCCAAGGACGTGTTGAACGTGTTCCATTCAATGTAGAAATTAGTTTTATGCTGTGCCTATCAGCATTGAGATTGTCCTGCTGTTAGGATTGGAGGGAACACAAATATTTAAAAAACATAGGGTATCCGAACATGAATCTACGTATGCCGAGATGATGCCATGTTGAGTGTTGTTGGAGCAGCTACAGGGTGAGCGTAGCCGTGCACTGATCAATCCAAATTCCATTCAGAAAACAAGCATTTATATCAGAAAACTTTATTGATCCCCATTGGGGAAACTCATTTGCCAAAATATCACAGAGACAACAACAGACACAGTCCACAGTGCACAGCAGACAATAAACACATTACAAGGAATAAACAACACCAGAACATGCCGTATAAAACATGACCGACATCAGAAAGATGCTAAATCTAAAAATCTAAAGGTGTTCATTAAAAAAATCAAACTGCTGCTGGATCAAAAGTAGCTTGCTTCTTGTCTTGCAAACAGTAACAAAGCATGACTTCAGACTTTTTACAGTTCACCATGATGCAGTTATTGTGGCATCCTTAATATCCATTTATTGCAATTAATCCCAGTTTATTTTAGGGTTCCTACCGCTGTTCTCATTGGGTTCCCCCACCTGCCATATCCTCCTTTATCCACTGTTCATGGGGTAATATAAGATTAACGTTTTCACTTTTCCAGTTCAATAACTACATTTTTCTAAATATTCTGTATTTTTTGTTTCAAGTAAAATGTTTTAAGAATTATTTGATGGATTTCACATGTGAATAAGATAACTCTGATGATCCCCTGACTCATCGTTTAGCTCCAGGATCAGCTCAAACGTATTGGACAAAAAACGGATGACATTCCCAAAGCCCTCCTCCCTTGAGACTGTGTTGGACCGAGGCTCAGTCCTGTTAATAGTTCTTAGCAAAAATGAAGGTCTGTTGCACAGAAGAATAACACACCAGGCTTTCAATACACAGGCAGCTGTTGTCAGAAGGATACATTTATAGTTGGTTTTGGTCTCTCAGTGGGATTTGTTGGAAACCAGAAAAATACGCCATACACCTGATGCTTCAGTCGCATGCGGCGTCGCTGATTACTAGCCTGCAAGTAACCCATCATTTACCCACTCCATTTGTATTGCTTTTACAGATTTGTTGGGCGCTTGAGCTTCGCTCGGCTGTGAAAATGTCCCCCTCGTGAAAGTCGGCTTTTGTGATGATCCCTTTCCTGATGCACTTAGTTCATAGTCTTTAATCTCCCCTCCCAAGTCGCATATCAAGCCACAGATGGTGAAAGTGGAATGAAAACACCAACATATTTTATCTACTGACTGCTACACATTCAATGAAGCATGTTATGAGGTTCATGGGATCACTCAAATCCCTCTTCTCCACAAAGACGGGGTTGTCAGCCGCTGCGGCTGCTTTTCCAGCGGGAAGCTTGTACTGTACTTACAGCATGTTCAAAGATGGTTTTCCATCACGCATACAGTAGTAGGCGCAGCTTTTGTGGATGTTTTCAGAGTGACTTCTGAGAGCCCGAAGGAGATGTTTTCCACCCGAACTGTCACCATAAACGACTTGTGTCCTTTTTACCCTTGCATGAGAGAATCCACATGTGATTGATGTGTGCGTCTGTGGACTCAGAGGTGAGCGCCCATCCACCTGCTCTCACCCCAGTGAGTCATGTTGCATTAACCCCATCACTGTTGGTGTCTTTGCTTATTGATTATAATTCCATGCCCTCGTGTTTATTTGTAGGCCTTCAACGATGCATCAGTGTGAGTCCAGCAAACACAGCTCCACACACACTGAGGCTGATGCTTATGAAGGTGGATATCAGACATGCATTTTGAGAACACATTTGCAACGGTCTTTTCCTCTTTCTCTCTTCCTCCCTCTTCCTTGGTTTTCGTCTCGTGGAGAAAGTCACAACCACTTAGTGCTCTTTATCCAGCTGGAAAACATTTGTATGAGACATTTGTTTTGTGTTCTGTTAACTTAAAAAGCATAAAATAATCTCAATGATAGTGTATTATAATATCTCGAAGCAGATACAGTATATGACAGCCTGTGGTTAAGACCATGTGAACCATGAGCAGACTTCTCCAAGATAGGATGTATTTAAAGTTTATTAAGCATTAAAAAAAATGATTTGCAAATCGAAGTTACATACATTACAGATCTTTAAGGGTTGTTAGTTTCAGGTGAATATTAGTTGAGGTGAAGGCGTACCCACTTCTAAAAGGATATATATCCGACATACACAGCCTCAACACATCTTCTCTTTCTTGCACGATGCTGGTCAAAGACTGTGAGACATTTAGTGGTGAACATTGATATAAAATGGATTTACGTGTATCGATTGTTTTGCGTCTGCTCATGCCTACATTATTAGTGATTGCTGTTGGGTGAGCAGAGGCACACGCAGCAGCTAGTCTGCTCCATTAGTCAGGTCATGAAGCAGCAGTTATTGAAACAACAAGAGACAGTTGCTTATTTAAGCCTGTCTAACTCCCTTAGGTTGAAAAGGTTAACTACATAAATATTCAATCACTCTGCGCAAATCCGATCATATGAGCATGTGGCAGATGGGGGAGGATATGTGTGTGTGTTTGAGTTTATATTTATGTCTATTTATTTGTTGACTGGATAAAATGTCCATACTTTCTTCAAAACAATTGAGATTCCCATCAGGCTGAGCTGTGTTTAATTGGCAAATATGAGACCTTAAAGTCCAAAATGTGACGTCACAGCCGCTGCCTTTGCTTCATGATTATTACCCTTCCGTCCCTTCATTCTGCTAACTCTAAATAAAGTGTTACTCTAGTTTCAACCATTGCAACAATTGATGCCTGCACACCCTTTGTGAATCTAGTAACGGTATGTTTGTAAAAGACTATAAATAAATTAAACACACATCAAATGTACACACAACTATAGTTTATAAAACAGCTGTTGCACAAGGAACAGAAACTTCTTGTGCATTTATTTAGCATTAATGTTGTTTATGAAGTGACGCTTGTTGGCTGCAGAAGGGTGTGTAAGTGTAATTACAAATGGATTAACAGCTGGTAGTGTGCTTGTAATCGTGTTTCCATGCTCCCATATAAGATGTGTGTGTGTGCAGACATGCATGCTAACTAGCTAATTTGTGTGTGCTAGTTTGACACTAGCAGAACAATTACCAGCCTTCTGCGTAACCCCGGACGCCATTAAATCTGGTTTTACGACCACCTATCGGGGGCCGTGAGGGAATGGTGAGGTTCGGGGCAGGTTGTGCTCCAGAAAGTTCGTGCCTCGAAGCAGTTTCCTCTCACGATGGAGACGGGTATTGGTCTTGTGTCCTTTGCTTATCTCCTCCATGTCCTATCTGCTACCCAGAAGACACCTGGCACACTGGATGGCCTTGACTGGGGAAGCTTATTTAAAATAATTTAGCATTAATTATACGGTCTGACAGCATTTCTATAATGTTTTTCATTCTTCCAATTAGTCATGCACAGCAAAATCACCCTCTAGGCAATTACAAATGCAGCGTGCATTGTGTCTGCAGTGGCTCATCTCTATGTGGGTTATGTCCAGGAAAAGCAAAACCATGAAATGTCTGTAAAACTTCACAGAATTGTGTAATCTGTTGAGTGAGCTCCTTACCACAATGACCTGAGCTAAATCCTAGGGGTTTAATGACATCGATACTTTACGGAATATCCCAAGTCATGATTTATGTATCTAAATAAACAGAGACCGGAGCCTAGCTTGTAAATGATTTCCGGCCAGCATTGGGGGTGTTCAAGTATCTGTCACGGTTGATGTGTTGCAACTTGGCCTCTTACAGTAGTGGTCACAAAGTGATACTTGCAATTAATAAAGATGACTGTATCCAGGAAAAAACGTCCCGTTTAAAGACTTTTCTAAGTGGTCTTGCATCTTTTCTTGCACATTGCAGGAAATATTCCGAGGATAATTGACTTTTCTGTTCAGGGCTGGTCTGTTAGACACCAGCCCTCTGGGCTTCTGTTCTATTGTCCGGTCATTCAAGAGCCCTAAAAGCACCAAACACGCTTGTCTGCACTGAATGATCTCCTCTAAAGGAAAAATCAATGAGCTTTGTCTCGTTTGTCACTTCTTCTCCCTCCTCCTCCTCACCCTCCCTACCTCATCCTTCTCGCGCCCTCCCTATTTGCCTCTCTCTCTGGACTAATGGGCCGATGATTTGGAAAATATGACGAGGCGCAAAGCCGGCTCAGTGAGCTGCACCAGACAGCGTGGCCAGCTTATTGATGGATATCCCAGTTCTGATTGCCTGAGCTCAGTGCCGTACGGAATCTCTTTAGCTGCGGCCCTCGAGGGTCCCGGAGACTGATGCTGAGATCAGGCGATCGGGCTACTGTAGGGGATAATGAAACTCTCCTGCAGACATGCATGCCCACAAGAAAGCTCACAAACACACACTCACACACACACACACATAGTCTGTAGGTGGCGATGGGAGTTGTGCGACTGCTCGAAGGGAGAGTGGAATAGTGAGTAATTCTACCGCCGGTTTATCTAACACCTCCAGAATGAATCTCTGGCTCTCGCCAGCCTCATTGCTGCACAGAGGGACTATGTTCTATCTGTCCTTGTGATCTCCGTTCTCATGGGCTGCTGGATCCCATGTGTCCCCAACGTTACCACAGAACATCTAGATAGTGCTCTTTCGCTTCAAAAGGAACTCTTGGAACAGTGTTTGCCCCTAGATGTCTGTATTGTCAGTGTGTTCACCCGTAAACGAAGGTTTCTTTGACTTTTAATCATGGAGGAAATAATATTCTGGTTTTGCACAGCTCATCAGTGTATATCAATGCCTGAAATGTAACTCGTTTGAGATGAATGCACAGAGGGCGATCTTTAATATTAGATTTTGTTTTACATTGATGTGCATGAAATGAATCTCATACAAATTTAAAATCTAAATGAAAACTAAGATTGTGTTAGATTTGCATTTTGACTGCTGCATTAAATCCAGATAGGTTGCGAAGGATTTGTTCCTATTTAATGATCTTTACACTTTGACATGCAGAATGTCAGAAGGCAATGGTTATGCTAATTGCTTCAATAAAATGATCTCACCCAGCTCGCCTCAGACGCCTCACAGCAGCTAAGCAATGAGATCTCTGAACAACTTTTTAAACTCAGCTCATCTGCATTTTATCTCTGGGTTTTTCAACTCAGAAAACAAATGGAGCGCAGTACAACAGCAGTGGTGAAAGCAAACGCACTCCCTCCCCGAGGCCACACCTATGATACATTCCCGACAAATAATACACCCTCAGGAAATAAACTGTGTGTTTTGTTGTTGTTATTTGTACCTGTGGACCTCGTGAAAGCAGCTTCTGTTCTTTTTAGACTCAACAACTCCACTCGCAGCAGGAATTGGCCCCTTTTTCTTTGCTATGATAGTGTGATAGGAGCTCAGTTGGTATTTTATCTGCATAAATCAGACAAAGAACCTCAATCAGACTTCGATCTAAATCATTCTGATGCACTCCAGCTGTGGGGTTGTAGATGAAGGACTTCAGTTATTTGGCAACAGTGTGCATTCTTACAGACGCACAGACAGACACTGAGGTGCGCCCAGTTTCAGCAGTTTCATATCTGCACTCTATTTCTTTTAAGTGCTACCATAAAGCTTGTGGGTTAGAACTTAGAGCGACCACATCACCTGCAAGGAGCAGAGAAGTAAAATCGAGATCCCCAAACAGGGCACGCTCCTCTCTCCAGTTCCACGATTATCGATAGATGACTGAGGACAAACCTGGCGGAGTCCGACACCCACTGAAAATGTGTTTGACTTTTTTGCCGAGAATACACACACAGTTCTTACTTTGTTTCTATAACGACCAGATGGGGTTTTAGCAACGGCTCCATACTCCCACAGCAACTCCCACTAGACTCCAGTGTGCGTGTGTGTGTGGGGGGGGGGGCATGATGAAAGTCCTCCAAGTCCACTGGATGTGAATGGGAAAGCCTTTGCAATATATTCTTTAATCAAATTTGCATTAGAATGAGATTAAATGAATGCAGATAACTTTTTAAAGATTAAACAATAGCACAAAATACATCTCACTCTTTACTTTGTTCACACACAGGCTCCAAAGGTATGTTTGATGTTTGTGGAAATCGTGAATGTAAATATAACATTGTTAGGAGGGAAGAAAATGCTTTGCAGTTTGCAGCTTGACATTCACTGCTGAGGCTCTTTAATGACTTTTGAATGTCTTCATGTGCTGCTTAGATTTCATTGTATACTCTTCCCCCCACGGAGAAGCTTGTGGTTAATCATCTTTCAACTGCAACGAGAGAAAGAATACTGCAATTGGAGTCGGGGGGAGGGGGGATTTCCACATGCAACAGTATTAAGCAATTTATCTACATGCAGCTGTCATCGAACCACCTTTATCCCTCAGTGTACCAATTAAACTAAACAAGGTGTGTATGTACGGACGTTCAAGATTCTGCCAGCGATTCTCCTGCATTATAGACCTCAGAAGAGAAGGTAGTTGTGATTCAGATCATTTAACACACACACACAGACATGCAGGTGGTGGAGGCTTTGACACAGAGTAAGGGTTAAAGCTTTTCAAGGTGTCAGACCATTTGGACCATTCCTCTTGCTGCTTAGCAACGTCCGCAGACACATGGCTCAACTCAAACTACTAAATAATGAAATAAGACTGCTCGCTGAAATATTTTGCACACAAATCCAAGGTCAGGATTTTATTTTTTATTCGGTCTACATTTAATATGCATTTGAATCTATCGCCTAATGATGAGAGCCAGGTTACCTTGGAATAACAAGAATACATTTTTGTTTTATCAGTTCTCTCCAGGAGCCTTATTAGGCCATTTCAAAGCATATTGTATCAACTGAAACTTGTTTATGTTATTGATTATGCACCACCAAATACCAATCAAATAGTTGCCACAGCACTGCAGTTAAACCACACTTTAACCTAATTTAATTGACAACATAGAGGTCTTTTAGAATCAAATGTTCCCAAAGGCATAAATGAAAAATGCACAAGCCTGCAAAAAACACACACACATTGTCCATAACCACATACACACAATTCCTCTTTTCTGCTCGTTGTGAATAAATGCCGTTATCGTCCGTCAGCAAGTTGCCTGCAGCTAAAGTAGACATGGAGACAAAATCAAAAATCCTCCCACAAAAAGCCTGGGACAGGCCAAAATCAAAAAACAATGTTTAAATCTGTTTTATTAACATCAACATATTCACCTTCATGACCACATCTCTGCTGTCTTGCATACAGACCGGTGTCTCGTAAGGTGTCTCATACCAAGATGACCGTGAGATAGGATAAGCAGGCCATATTTATGTTGTGGCCAATAATACAAAGGAAACATTATTATATATACAGCACAATATGGCATTCATGATTTCATCTCATTAGTGTGTTCAAAGTGCTGTGTGGAGTTAAAAAACCAAGATGTAAGTGCTTACACGAGAGTGATGTCTGAGTACTTTCATTCCACCACTGCAGGGCAAGAGCAGATAAGAGTCTGGATCAGGGTGATGGTGCAGTCAATCGTCCAGAGGTTATGTGGAATTGGAGGTAGAAAAAAGCAGGATTTAAGTGCATCATGTCATACCTGTGTACGGCGAGTCACAATTGCAACGGGCCTATAGTTTGGCTCTCGGTGCACGCTGCTTTCAAAGTTGTCAGGTGTGTGTGGGGCCCAGCTGCAAACAACCTGCTCAAGTCTGTGCAGCCATGAAGCTCCGCCCCCGCTGCTACACAGAGTGCTGTTGGCACTACATTTGACAGAGCACACCATGGGATCCCCGGCACCCACAAAGTTTAAAGTAGACCCTTCGAGCGGTTCCATAGATATGCAAAGGACAGACAGAGAGAGAGAGAGAGAGAGAGATGCATTTGAGTGAGATGTGAGCGGCGACAGTGAGCGTAAAAAAGAAGTGGGGATGAAGTAGCTGATGTTCTACAGGAAACTCCAGGAGCTCCTGCTTCCTCGTTTGCAGAGAGCTACAGTTTATTTCAGGCTCCTCACTGTCGGCGACCATGACACACCTCACAGGTGTGGAGCTTTAATGAGCATTGATCAGGGAGGGTTATAACGTGTTAGCTGTGGGTGTTTAACACAACATTTCCTTTCCAACATTGTTTTACTTTTAACCATCATCAGGATCGCTCCCAAACCGTAACAACTGTGTATTATTGTAACCATGGCGACAGAGGTCGCCGAACCTTAACACATGTATTTCTCAACCTAACCCGGTCGCGATTGTATAATATGACGCATTGCAAAAGGATTTTATTTTTCAAACGGTGATTTGTCGAATCCCTGATAAATGATGTTGACAGCAGTGGCTGCACATCAGAAAACACTTCGATGTGGACTAAAGAACAACACGTTGTCTTTTGGAGATCTCGGTTGGCTCCAGATATCTCAGCTTCTGCTGCTTTAGTTTTACTCGATGTCTGCAAGCTCCCCAACCTTATTGAAGTGCAACAATAGATTGCTGGAATGCTATTTAATTTGCCATGGTTAAAATGACTATGCAAATGATAGAAAAGAGTGCAGTGCTATTGTGCTGCACCAATTACCTCATTCGGAATGACAGCTGCACTAAGTAACGTACATGTGTTGGACAATTAGTGTGCAGTCTTAATGGCATGTTATTAAAATGATCTAAATGCTCCCCCAGCAGGATAATACTCACTCCAATCATGTTTGTGTTATGAATGGATTGTCAAAAGCAGTGTGACTGTTAAGGTAATAGGCCCAAAACACGAGACTATATCATCTGGCAATTAATTAATCCAATAGAGCCCGGCTACGCCTATAACATGCCGTGCTAATTAATCAGATGCCACTAGGATACTCTGTCATTTACCCCACATTTGAAGGATAATTACACAAATGGAAGCCAGACTGCAGAGATTTAAAACAAATAATTGCTGCTTTAATATAAGGAAACGAGGCACGTTCCTGCATATCTTCAGTATTGGAGTGACAGGTGTTAATATGTGTTAATAAATCTTGTCTGTGTGTAGTAACTGGCTGCAGGGGGACATTTCTTAGGAATTCTGGTAACTATCAGGATTAGCTTCACCGGTAGTGGAGCGGGGATACATCTGGAGGCACTAGGAGTACATTTCGTCTCATATTAGTGATGCTTCTTTTGTTCGATTTTGTCATTAGGCCCAAGGCTTTCATTTCTTAAAAATAAGCTTTGGGGCCAACAGCAAAGGAGGAACCCCATGGAGTTAAAAGAATACCAGGAACTGAGCTAAAGAGAGCGAGAGAGAGCGAGAGAGAGCGAGAGAACGAGAGAGCGAGAGACTTCATCAGTTATTTACGCAGGGCCAACAACTTTCCAGAGGTCTGAAACCCAACCTTGACTTAATTCTAAATATATTAAAAACTGCAAGCTTGTTGCTGTCTTTCTGGCTCCTCTCCCTCCTACTGCACTGAAATATCTGTGAAATAATTTATGTTTTGTAGACAATGATAAAGACCTCAAGCCCTGGCTATCGCCTCTGGAGCTTTTCTCAAAAATCTCTCTCCTGCGCTGTGGAGTCAACTGCAGTATGTTGAATGTTGGGCTTGCGCGGTGATATTATACGTTTACTAGACGACAGCCTACTGCTGCTCTTTTGCACAGCGTATATAAAGGCCGGTAGATTATTTTCATTTGCATCATGGCAACAGAAATGGAATTTTCCCTGAACAATTATTTGACTGTGCGTTCTGGCTCCAGACATGAAGATAATTGGAACAAATGTTTGTCAATAAGCATTTCAGACACAGCCTCTCTGTCTCTCCACCGTGTCTGTTCTCCGGTTGTATTTATTGTTTTCCTCTTAAACTGAATACAATAATGAATCAAATTGACCTGCTCTTAAAGACTGTCAAAATGCAAAGGATTTTTCCTGTTGTGCTCATTTGCAAAGTGTTCCCTCTTTGCAGGTAGATGTCTCCGTGTGTTTCTGCTAAGTGGCTCCCCTTTAAACAACCTCTTCCTGTAATGAATGTCTTGTGGGCACAGCTGGAGTGAAATGTAGCCGACACGGTTCTTGGTTCAATACCACCCAAAACAAATGGCTTGTAACAATCACTAGCTGGGGTATACATTCCAAACACTTCAGGCAAAATTAGTGTTTTGCAGATTCTGCTAATGCGAGATAATAAGCAGTCTGTGTTGGCTCAAACAACAAGTGTTTCTGTCATTCTTAATTCATGGGTATTTCGCACAAGAATATCATTATTGAAACAAACAGGAACTTTCTGATTCTTGGACCTGCTAGTGGTTTTTGGTTAGTTTATGCCACTGGGCTGTCATATTATAACGCAAGACTAAAACATAGGTGAGCAGACGCCTGCAAGTGTTATTAAACAAGAAACAGGGAATCATCCTCAGCTCATGTCTGTTGGCTACAAAAGGAGATGAGACAGGAAGTCAGGAGGGCTGACTTCTGCTACACAAAAAAGTTGAAGACAAGCTAAGAAATATGAATTCGGACTCAGCCTGTGACGGTATCAGGACTATGGTTGGGTTAACTGACTAAGTTAAGAAAAAGGGCTTTAAAAAGTTTAAAAGAAATTAAATAAAAAGAATCTGAAACTCTTCTAAAACGGGCTGCGTCTGGTAGAATTACAAACATCTACTTGTGGCCACGATCAGCTGTCTGCTGGAATCCTTTGTGTCAAACTATTGTCATGAATAGCGTGGTATTCCAGTGGTTTGTATTGGGCTTAAAGTGAACCCTCCACTGGTTATTTCATGTGCACAGCATTTCACTTGATGTTTGTCTGAATTCTGAATGTCAACAAAAGACAGGGAAGAGTGGGCTGAGGAGAAAAATGTTGCTGAGGCAGTGTGCTGAGCGGGGCAAATTATTTTTTGAGTGGCATAAGGCCAAACCGACGGGGTACAGCAGCCATGGCCGTTGGGAAATCCCTGCCCTAATCCCAAATCTCTGGCCCGATCTTAATGTCCCCCCTAAAGCCTATAAGGCCTTAAGCCATGAAACCTTGAGGACTTAACTGACCTGGTAAATGCATCAGGGTGAGAAGCTTATATTCTCCTGACAGTTTGGTGATTGGTGGCCAGAATATCCGGTGTCCAGAGTCCTACTCGTGTTTTTGAACCATACTAGACAATACACTGACATTTAAGAGTAATACTTACCTTGTGTACAAGAAAAGCCAGTAGCATCTCTTTTGTCTCAGGAAACTCTCTAAATTCCAGACTGACAGGATTCCCCCCGAAGTTGTTTATTTGTTTTTCCAAAAAAAGTTTCTTCAGGTAGTGCAGTTAGTGACAGTGCGGACTCCATGGTAGCACTGGCAGCTTGACCAAGGAGCAGCAAGGGGCCGAGTTTAGCACAGGGTCAATTGACTACTGTCTATTCATTTTTTTTCACCGCGTATGTGGACCACAAGCCCGCTGTTTTGCATGAGAGGGAAAGCGCCGAACCGTGGTCCTGCGCAGCAGCAGCAGCCTAGCACATATCACCCAGGCGTTCTCGGGAGGGAGGCAGCAGAGACGGGCTGCGGTTGGAGGACGCTGCGTTTGAGACCGGGACGACTAACCTCTGTGCGACGTTCCCACAGCCCCACGTGGTTCCTGGTTCCTGGGGCTGACGCGGCGAGGCGACAGGTGACATGCATGGGGCTGTCACACCCAGGCGGGCGCCGTTGAAGAAGTTGGGTTGCAGTCTGCACGGCACGCTGAAGAAGGATGTACGAGAGGGGCCAGGACCTGTGTGGTGTGTGCCAGGCACCGGTCCACACGTCATAAGGCCCTTTGACTTGGTGGGCCTTTGCCCCATCCGGGTTTCACGTACTCTCCTCTGGTAGGGGCGAACCCACCACGCTGGCATTGGCATCGACAACACGGGGAGGAAGTGGCGGCTTTCTTATTTCAGCCACTGCGGTCCCGGGGAGTTTATCCCAGTGCCCACATCGCAGCACGGCCTGCAGTCACCACGTCCCATCACCGGGAACCTTTCAAACCCCCTATCGGGGGGCGTTTCTCGTCTGGAGACCGGAGACAAAGAGATCGAGATGGGCGGCCGCCTGCGAATACAAGAGACACGGAGTCGCATGGGTCGATTGATCCGGCCCCCCGACATTGAGCTGTTTGGTTGGGGGCTGAACTGGGGGGCATGGGGTAGGGGGTATAGGGACAAACGGGGAAGAGGGCCGTAGCCCTGGTGATGAGGGGGTGATGGCACCACACAGAGAAGAGAAAATGTTATTTCCGCACACCTACAGTGTTATATTTTTGTGCTATGTGTTCTAAATGTATACACTGTTGTATAACGAAATGCACCTACTGGGGACAAGTCAGTGTCAGTCATTGATTGGCGGTATATTTCTGCAGAAACACAACAGAAAGGCAGATCGTCAAACACACTGCAGATTTACTGCATGGTGTCTCCACAGATCAATGCAGTTGTGTACAGTAAAAACATAAAACACCCTCCACATCTGGTTTATGTGCATTGTTTTGTATTTTTAATAGGAGAAGCCACAATCCACTAAAAGTTGGTCACCGACCGAGATGATGCAGAATGGTAAAGCATCAGGGGAAAAGGAACAGAACAGCAGAATAACCCTAACCCTCTAACCCTAACTCTAACCCTCTAACCCTAACCCTCACCCCCTCACCTTATAACCCTAACTCCCTAACCCTAACCCTATAACCCTAACCCTTACCTTCTAACCCTAACACTCTAACCCTAAACCTCTAACCCTAACCCCCTAACCCGGGCGAACGCGGGGAGACTAATGAGTACATTATTATACCTAACCCTAACCCTCTAACCCTAACCATAACCCTAACCCTATCCCTCTAATCCTAACCCTAACTCTCTAACCCTAACCCTTTAACCCTCTAACCCTAACCCTTTAACCCCTAACTCTAACCCTTTAACCCCTAACCCTAACACTCTAACCCTAACCCTGTTTTTGTGTGTCCTCTGGTCATTAGTAGCTTTCTTCAATCAGGCCCAAACAATGCATCCAGCTGGAACAACTTGTTTTTCATTTTGCAAACCCATAATGATTATACAATACATTCTTATTGTACATTCTCTAGGCTTCTCTGTGCAGTAGTTGTTTTCGAAACTCTTTTCCGACCACATTTGTTCTTTGCTAGTTTAGAGTGAGACTCAACTTCAGCTCTAAAGGTATAATATGCGTCTTTCCCCAAACTGAACTTTCACATCAAAAACTGTTCTTGATTTTGTGCCATATTATAAAAAGCCTTCAAAACATGAGCAAGACTATATTGGAAGGTTGCATACCTCCCTTATACTGAATCCAGAGTCTTGTCCCTGGCTGGCAGGCATACAACACCTCTGCTCTGGCAGCTGTCAAAGTTATTGGCTGACATTTCCCACTGTTTCAGAGCTTCTGTACACTGGTATATTTTTTCCGCATGCATACTCTTTTTCTATATTTATTACCTCGTACATATTTCAGGTTCACTATGGTGTAATCTTGAAATATATAATGATGCCCGTAGTCAACAATTCACTCATTGGAATTCAGAGTCTGTGACGGAGGTTGTGCTTGTTCTCCCATAACATGATTAATCTATAATGTTACCTCAGGCTGTGTATTTGGTCTTGCTTATTCACCTCTAGTCCTGCAGATACTTATTGCTATTCCATCCACAGTTCTGCTCGACATGAATGGATTTTCAACTTGTCTGAGAGTTAACCCCCTTCCAAATTTCTGCAGGGGCTTCATCTATCTGCATCCAGTGTCACAATTGAATGGACGGGTCCAACTTCACAGTGACAGACTCTTCAGTCAACTCATGATATTAAAGTGTCATGCCTTGCTATTCTTCGAGTAAACCAACCACTTTATGAAAACGCCAACTTACTTCTGTAGTCGTGGAGCTCTCTGTGTATTCCTTAGTGATATTAACATATGTATGTATGCAAGAAATTAATTATGACATACAGTACTGTTTAATGCTTGCTGCTGGTTCTGTCCAGTTCTTAGCTATATAGACTAATGAAGTGATTACATTAAAAGTGATTCTACAGCACACCACTAGTTATCACATCATGCCCCTGTGTGCAAGGATAAGGGCAAACACGATAAACACAGATGGAATTACCCATTACTTTGTATGACCGCTTATATTTAAATGAAGCCTTTTAAATAGACTCCTTCATGGAGTCAAAAGCAGATTTAGGAAAAATACAATATAACTAATATTAATAAAAGTACTCAGGAGCCAGGCATGTGCATTTCACTATAAACAGCAATAGCAGGCAGCAGTGTTCTTGGCTCAAAGCCATGCATTAGTAAATAGTGTAAGATTAAACTGAGAGATGGGACTCATCAGAAGTAACTGAGGACCCAGAACGCAAAGGCGCTATTGTATAGAAACAATTAATCATGCCGAGACTCGTGCTGTAGGCTTTTGATTAGAGAAGCCCATCATTTGGAATAAAGGAAATATTTATCTATTCTTCTTTGAAACAATTTTAGTAAGAGGTCACTGTGTAGCAGTCAAACTTATATATTCATGCCAGTATACACTACCGTTCAAAAGTTTGGGATCACTTAGAAATGTCCTTATTTTTCAAAGAAAAGCACTGTTTTTTTCAATGAAGATAACATTAAATCAATCAGAAATACCCTCTATACATTGTTAATGTGGTAAATGACTATTCTAGGTGGAAACGTCTGGTTTCTAATGAAATATCTCCATAGGTGTATAGAGGTTCATTTCCAGCAACTATCACTCCAGTGTTCTAATGGTACATTGTGTTTGCTAATCGCCTTAGAAGACTAATGGATGATTAGAAAACCCTTGAAAACCCTTGTGCAATGATGTTAGCACAGCTGAAAACTGTTTTGCTGATGAGAGAAGCTATAAAACTGGCCTTCCTTTGAGCTAGTTGATTATCTGGAGCATCACATTTGTGGGTTCGATAAGACTCTCAAAATGGTCAGAAAAAAAGAACTTTCATGTGAAATTTGCCAGTCTATTCTTGTTCTTAGAAATGAAGGCTATTCCATGCGAGAAATTGCAAAGAAACTGAAAATTTCCTACAGCGGTGTGTACTACTCCCTTCAGAGAACAGCACAAACGGGCTCTAACCAGAGCAGAAAGAGAAGTGGGAGGCCCCGGTGCACAACTCAGCAAGAAGACAAGTACATTAGAGTCTCTAGTTTGAGAAATAGATGCCTCACAGGTCCTCAACTGGCAGCTTCTTTAAATGGTACCCGCAAACGCCAGTGTCAACGTCGACAGTGAAGAGGCGACTCCGGGATGCTGGCCTTCTAGGCAGAGTGGCAAAGAAAAGCCATATCTGAGACTGGCCAATAAAAAGAAAAGATTGGTATGGTCAAAAGAACACAGGCATTGGACAGAGGAAGATTGGAAAAGGTGTTATGGACAGATGAATCCAAGTTTGAGGTGTTTGGATCACACAGAAGAACATTTGTGAGATGCAGAACAGGTGAAAAGATGCTGGAAGAGTGCCTGACACCATCTGTCAAGCATGGTGGAGGTAATGTGATGGTCTGGGGCTGCTTTGGTGCTGGTAAAGTGGGAGATTTGTACCAGGTAAAAGGGATTTTAAATAAGGAAGGCTATCACTCCATTTTGCAACGCCATGCCATACCCTGTGGGAAGCGCTTGATTGGAGCCAATTTCCTCCTCCAACAGGACAATGACCCAAAGCACACCTCCACATTGTGCAAGAACTATTGAGGGAAGAAGCAGGCAGCTGGTATGCTGTCTGTAATGGAGTGGCCAGCACAGTCACCAGATCTCAACCCCATTGAGCTGTTGTGGGAGCAGCTTGACCGTATGGTCCGCAAGAAGTGCCCATCAAGCCAATCCAACTTGTGGCAGGTGCTTCAGGAAGCGTGGGGTGACATTTCAACAGATTACCTCAACAAATTAACAGCTAGAATGCCAAAGGTCTGCAATGCTGTAATTGCTGCAAAAGGAGCATTCTTTGACGAAAGCAAAGTTTGAAGAAAAAAATTAATACTTCAAATACAAATCATTATTTCTAACCTTGTCAATGTCTTGACTATATTTTCTATACATTTTGCAACTCATTTGATAAATAAAAGTGTGAGTTTTCATGGAAACACGAAATTGTCTGGGTGATCCCAAACTTTTGAACGGTAGTGTATTTAACAGTTTCTTGATGGGGGGATGGGGGTTTGATACTTCTGCATGTGACGATTCATCTTCATCAAAATTCACTTTTTGGCCTTTCCATTTCACTTCATTGCTCATAGCCGTAAACATGAATGACTCAGGTTTGTGTGACATTGAAATTCCACCTTTGTTGCTGAGAGCATGCCCGCCGATGTCTCGGTGGCTGTTTGCAGCAACTTTGAGACTAACTCGAGTTGACACCCATGGAGGTGAACAAGGTGTGCTCCACAACCGCAGTTGAAGTAACAAAACACTGACAGATGCCAACTATTTTGGGGAATATTAAAATAATTGTTTGGGGATGCTTTTAGAACACAAACGTAGCGGGTATGAATAACTCACACCGTACACACAGCGGGTGGAAAGGGGTCGACCGTACAGTCAAATGGATCTGTACGAACTTCAAATTCATCAGGAACCAATTGTCAACCGATGCTGCGAAGCTGCACTGTATGATTGTCCCACACCTGTCATATTTGAATATTGGTGGCAAGCAGGAAAAAGATGATTTGGCCCATTTTATAGAAAATATGTCTCAAAATATTGAACAAATAGCCATTGAGTTATCATCACTGGTCACAGAGGTAACAGTGTTGTACAGCAGGCCCAATGTGGCTGGAGTCTCCATTGCAGTTACAAACTGACAACAACCAGCACGATAGGACATGCTCCTCTCTCGCTCTGGTTTTTACATCAGTTGAACTCATGGCTAAAACATAACCAATCATTTGACCACTAACCATATCGTACTAAACATAGAGTATTTTATTTCATGTTTTGTATGATGTAATATCTTAGATAGAAAGTGCTTTTAGTTTTGTATGATTAAAACATCTGTTGTCAAATTTTTTTTGTGGATTACATCTTCCCGTGCATGTTTATTGTTCCTGTAATTAAACAAATAAATACAAATAATGGCATAATGAACCTACACATGGGTAATTATCCATTTGATGGCGTACTTTCCATGGAAAGGTATTTCCTCCTTTATATTGAATCTACTTAGTAATGCATGAACCAAAACGCAACCGTGATATTCATTTAAAAATATTGCATGAGTGCCTTTCTATATGCAAAGAATATAAGACTTATATTATTTTCAACTTTCCTGTCTGAAATATGGTAATGGTTACATATTTACTTACACTTTCATATGCCCATATATGGAGGCTTGGCCTGTCTCACTTGATTACAATATGTATTAAATATGATGAACAATGGAGTGACAGTTTATTTTTTTGTTTTGAGATAGTAAATCATAACAAAACATAAATCATGTTAGTCTTTCTTTATTTCATTGTTAAATATCTTAAGTCCATAAAAGAATGAAATGTTATTACACGACTTCCATGCTGCTGAGGTGTTGGTCAGGTGAGAAACATTTATCTTATTTTTCATCATTCTTCATCATTATTATGCAAATGTTTACACAAGATGCACATGCATTACTCCGCCCTCCTCCCCCCAACACACACACACAGAGAGAGAGAGAGAGAAAGGGAGAGAGGGAGAGAAATGGGGAGAGAGGGAGGGAGAATGACATATCTGCAGATCTACACCAACAGTCGTAATAAAAACAAGAAACCTCAAAGAAAGAAGCCAGCGTGAATTGCCAGTAAAAAAATAAAGAACTCTTTGATGAAATCTCAGCAACATATTGATTCATAGATCAATGCAATTCCAAGACTTATCCCCCGGATTTGATGAATTGCTTATGTTATTGTGGATGCGTGCCAGTTTAAATCCCAGATCTTAAGGTTAACCTTTACCTTGGAATGTGTCTAGATTGAGCTACTGTGTTATGGAAACTATAATTGGGTTAAAAGGCCAATAATACATTCATACCATGTGTTTCTTGTTTGCTCCTATAAACACTGACATGTGGCACTGATGTGGGTTAGCATTATCAGACATCAATTATATGCTCCACTTTTAGACATCAAAGTTATTTACACCATTTGTTCACAAACGCAATGTGTTTTAAATTCCATCTTCAACTTCCTCTTTTATCTAAATCACACCGAGATTAATTACAAATCATTATTTTTAAAAAGCTGCAGTATCCAAGAGCGGCCAGTAGGGGTAGTGTGTAATTTTTTTACAACAACTTTGGAGACATGGGTGTTTATTTCTCGGCTGCAATGAAAACCAGATGAGTATGTGAGACTCCGGCGTGAAAATGCTCTGAAATGAGTTTTATGGTCGAAAGAAATCACTTTGTAACACATTATCTTATTAGTATGGCTTCCTTCCAATGTTGAAATGAGTCACCAGAGAGAAATAAACAAGGAGACAAGCATGGAGGCATTCAGTAGTCGGGGAGATCTCTGACTGTTTGGTTTACAGGTGCTTTTTTTTCTTTTTCTTGGAAGGAAAGGAGCTGTCCGCTGCCGGTGGTGCTGAAAGTGTGTGTTCTGCGCCTCTGACAGACTTAACCAAACAATTAAGAGATATTTCCGTTGTTTTTTTGCAGTCACGAGAAATATCCTTTAATTGTAAGATCATGCCCATCTACAAACTCCGTCTCTCGCACCGCATCTTCCTCTTCTTCACGGGCTCTGCACACGCCTTGCAGTGCTCACACATTGTGAGACGTGTACGAATCACTGCCACTAGTCTGATTCACACAGAAAACGACCTTACAAAATATCCACAATCCTGCGATCAAAACGAGGCCATACATTTAGCTCAATCATCAATCACTGAATCGATCAAGTCATGCAACGAGGACAAAACGATGAGAACATGTGTGTTTCTTTTTTCTCTGTGAAAAGCTCTTCCGGTAGGCTATAGTCCAGCTGTTCCCCTGCGCAGTCAGGCGTCGTGGCTCCTGTCACGCCTGTCCCTCATCCATCAGCCCTCGCCGAGGAACACGGTGTGTAAATCCTTTTCTCTGCCACACCGGCTGCGCTCCGTCGCCTCTGAAGTGCGCCGGCAACGTGACTCCGCCGCTCCGCGCCCGCAAATCATCCCCGAAAAACACCAACTTCTCCAAAAGTATACTCTGTGCACCGCCGGATCTATAGGCTTGGGTTGTTTTTGCGCGTGAGCTTTAGTCACGCGCCTGTTTGTCTTTTCAATGAGGCGCATGCAGGCTAATAGACTTGTTGTAACCTCCCACCATGTGTGTATATCGGCCCTTCATGCGTCTCTCTCCGGCTAGTCCAAATAATTTCTACCCGGCTTGTCGGGACAGCAGCCGGAGTCGTGAAGTCTCTGCAGTCACGTGATCGAGACAGAACTGACGAGTGTGTGTGTCTCTCTCTCTCTCTCTCTCGCTCTCTCTCTCTCTGTGTGTGTGTGTGTGTGTGTGTGTGTGTGTGTGTGTGTGTGTGTGTGTGTGAGCGTCTCTCCGTGTGTAGTTAGAGGGGTGTCCCTCCTCCACATTGTGTGTGTGCTGCTTGCCATGCTTTAGACGCGGGAGCGCAGGGGGAGAGGCGAGAGCGAGAGAGGTAACGCCGGTTCTCTCACCGGGCCACCTGTCCTTTCAGTCTTACCTCGGGTCCCCGTCGGTTCTTCCTCGTCTTTTTGAGCCCACCTTCCTGCGGTCGGCTTGTTTTTGCTGGTTTAAAAAAAAAGAGAGAGAAAGAGAGAGAGAGAGAGCGCATATCATTCTGTGAGGTTTCATGCGGATCTGGTCTGCCAGGAGGAGGACCGCGCTTCTGTTTTGCACTGGGTTTTGATCATCTTTTTTTTCTTTCTTTCTTCTTTTCCTTTTTTCTTTCGGGTGCTCTATTTGGACAGCATAGGACAGTCGAGCAGAGCTTGGATGAGCCGCTTCGCTGAAATCCCGAGATGGAGTTGCTGCTGATCTGCCTTTCCTTGTGGATATTGCAATGCAATTTGACCAAAGCGGACTCCATCATACACATCGGTAAGCGTCCGATAAAACAACATGCTGCTGGGCTAGACATGGTGTCAAAGGCAAAGCGCGCGGGGGTAAAGCTCAGCCCGCACATACTGCGTTGATCACAGGGTTTTGGAGAGAGGGCGGGATACACAGTCTATTCAGCTTCCATCCTGTGTTTCAGCCACACTTTGACTCTCAGGCGAGTTTAAAAGTTGTCGTTTTGTACACGACCACACCGCTGTCCTTTACTGCCACGGCTTTTTTCTTATTATCTATTGCAGTTATTTATTGATAAGCCCTTTTTTTCTGCAGACATTGCTTCTAACCCCTGTAAATCGTAAATTGTGTATTCAAAACACGGACGACAGTGAGAGGCTCGGTGTCCTACAGACGCTTTGACGACATTAATGTCCAATAGCCAAACGACTGAGGCTTTTTAAGACAGAGCTGCCTCTTCTCTGTTCCCGACAAGCCTCAACTTTCACCGGAACGTGACTGCAATGTCAAAAAAAAAAAGGCAGGCATGGGAGGAGGGGAGGTGGGAAGGGGGGGCGGAGTGGAGTTTCGTTTTGAGATGCAAGACGCATAGAGCCTCTTTGTTCTCAAACTTCAAACCAGAGCTGCTTTTTTCTCTCCATGATGATGATGATGATGATGAGGGGCGGCGAGTAGTGATTTAAACTCATCACGACGTGCAAATGAATCTGATCCGTTTGTCCCTGAACATTGCATTACATTTTTACAGTTTTGAATTCACACTCACACATGACGAATTGCTTTTTGCTTATGTCCCCCTGTCACGCGCACGTACCGCGTTGCCACTTATCATTACTGGCGTTGCAATCTCAGATAAAAATGTCAATGTCACTGTGAACACATCCAGTCTCAGTGCTCCTCCGCTGATGCTGCAGCTGCTGCTGCTGCTGGTGCTGCTGCTGCTGCTGCTGGTGTTCACAGTTTACTGCAACAGTCTGGCGAGCAGCAGGTGCTCAGTCACCGGCGTAATACAGAGGTGGGACTCCATCCAGATAATATTAGCTTATGTCCCGCATAACCTTTTTCTGTGATATATGTGCGTCCCATCATAGCAGCTGATGCCATAAACAGATGAAGAAGGGGGGGGAGTGAGGGGGCGGGCGGAGGGGGAGTCAGGGACAGTTAAGCTTCAGTATGCCTCCCCCAGGCCTATATTGTTTATTGTGGAGCGTCATTTATTTCCCAAGTTTGGCTACTTTATTCATCAATTAGCAGAGTTTGTGTGACGTGGCAGTGTCGCTCTCCACGGTGCTGAAATCTCACTCAGGCGCACATGTTGCGCAACTTCAGGGCGAAATAAACCACACAAAACGCGATCGTCACAACAATCATGCATCACTTTACGGCGCTTTATACAATAGACCGCCATAAATACATCTAACTATTTTAGTCTGAAATGGCAATGTCCGTAATGAAAGCACTTCACACCTCACCGCCTTTTCTCTCCAAGTTACTCGAGTGTTCTATTCAACAGGTGCCATTTTCGAGGAGAACTCTGCGAGAGATGACGAGATTTTCCAACTTGCCATCTCAGATCTGAGTCTGAACGATGACCTTCTGCAGAGTGAGAAAATCACCCACTCAGTGAAACTCATCGAGGCTAACAACCCTTTCCAGGCTGTGCAGGAAGGTAAGAGTGGTTGCCCCCCCCCCCCCAAAACCCCCCAGATAATTTCTTGCCCCTTCTATCTGATTATTCGGGTCCGCAGGCGCATCAGGAGAAAACGCTGCGCATGAAGTCCGATGCGTTCAAGATTGCCTTGATTTTGCACGTTTTTTGTCAGCTGTAAGCTGATTGCTGTTCATTTCACATGTTGATCAGGCACTCGCTCAGTGTTGATGCTCCGTGTGTGTAGGTGTGTGCGCGTGGCACCACTTGCGCCAAAGCAAGGTGTCTTCTGTGGTTGAAAAGCTAGGTGGAAGCATTGAGTTAGAGCACAGCAGCTAAGGATTGTATGTTATCTAAGAATAAAAATAATTTTAAATTAATCAAATGTTATGCCAGAGACCAAACACTCCACTTCTGTAATAGCATGAGAGTGAAACATATTTCCATCTTTTATATCTCTTTGAAGGATGAGCACCACATGTTGTTTGTGCACATTTCTCACCCTTAATATGTTTTTCGTTGGAATATTTTTGTTAGGACTGAGTGGTGTCTGAACCCAAAATGCAGTACTCCGAAGGCAGGGAATGAGGTAATGCCTAACGAGGCGTTTTAATGTCCAACAAGGCAAAATAGATGTATATCTCTATATATCTATAAATCTACCTGAATACATAAAACTCACAGGCTGTTGTTAAGCATACGTATTCAGGTAGATCTATAAGATATAAAATATACTTAGGGGCATTCGGAAGAGTAGTCAGAGTCCAGGCAGGGGGTCGTGGCACGGCAGGTCTGGAGTGAAAAAAAGGTGTCAGAAGAAAATGCAGCAAAGTACTGAAAACAGCTCTACAACGTACGGACAGCAACAATGTAGCTCAAAGCCTCTCCTGGTACTTGCCAGGTGAGTCTATGGGATGATCTGGCGAGGAGCAGGAGTGAAGACCGGGTTCTTGTAGTCTCTGGAGTTGATTCTAATTGAGAGCAGGTGTGCAGTGCCAACGCCCAGTCAGCTCGTCACCAGGGAGGAAGGCTCAGATGAGCCTGAGTGAGCGTGTGGACGGCGCAGTGGATAGCGCACAGGAACTCCAGCCGCAGAACGCAGAGGTGGCGGGTTCGAACCCCGTGGCGGGTTCGAAACCGTAACAGGACCCCCCCCTCTACGGGAGACCCCTGGCGACCCTCCAGGTGCATCAGGATGATCCCTGTAGAACTCTCGCAGGAGCTCAGGACTCATGATGAGGCCCCGGGAGACCCAACTGCGCTCCTCAGGTCCATACCCCTCCCAGTCGACCAGGTATTGGTACCCACGACCACAACGGCGCACTCGCATTAGCCGCCGCACCGTCCACTGAGGATGCCCATCGACCATCTGTGGTGGAGGGGGAGCAAGGGGTGGAGGTGTCAAGGGACATGAAGAGATGGGTTTTATCTTGGAGACATGGAATACTGGGTGGACCCGCTTCATGGAGGAAGGGAGCTGGAGACGCACAGCAACAGGATTGATGATACGCTCAATCCTGAAAGGTCCCAGGAACCGGGGCGCCAGCTTCCGGGACTCCACTTGTAGTGGCAGGTCAGACGACGAGAGATACACCTGCTGACCCACCCTGTACTGCGGGGCCTTGGTGCGCCGACGGTTGGCCCCTCGGCAAGCACGGGTGTTTGACCTTAGTAGGGCTGCACGGACAGTCCTCCATATTCTCCGGCATCGTTGTAGGTGGGCTTGCACCGAGGGGACGGCAACCTCCGTCTCCTGGGCCGGAAACAGGGGAGGCTGGTATCCCAGAGAGCACTCAAAGGGTGACATACCAGTGGCATCACAGACAAGGGTATTCATCGAGTACTCCACCCACGGCAGGTCCTTACTCCAGGATGACGGATGAAGAGCAGAAACGCATCGGAGGGCTGTCTCCATGTTCTGATTGGCCCGCTCCGCCTGTCCATTTGTCTGCGGGTGATACCCGGAGGAGAGACTGATGGTGGCGCCAATGCCCCTACAGAAAGCCCTCCAAACCTGGGAGGTAAACTGGGGGCCACGGTCACTGACGATGTCGGCTGGGAGTCCGTGTAGGCGATATACATGTTCCATGAGCAACTCAGCGGTCTCCCTCGAAGAAGGTAGCTTAGGGAGGGCCACGAGGTGCACAGCCTTGGAAAAACGGTCTACCACCGTGAGGATAACGGTGTTGCCCATGGACGGAGAAAGACCGGTGACGAAATCCAAAGAAATATGTGACCAAGGACGACCCGGGACAGGAAGCGGGCGCAGGAGACCAGCAGGAGACTGATGGGACGCCTTGCTTCGAGCACATACCGTGCAGGCAGAAACGAACCTCCGAACATCCTCCACCACTGTAGGCCACCAGAATCTCCGGCGCACAAATGACAGGGTGCGGGTGATCCCTGGATGACAAGCCACCCGGCTGGCATGGCACCATTGGAGAACCTGGGACCGGACCGCATCAGGAACGAACAGTCGGTTGGGGGGTCCAGTCCCAGATCAGGTTGAGTGCACTGAGCCCTCCTGACCGCTGCCTCGAGATCCGTGGTGATCACTCCAATCACCTGGGAAGCGGGAGAATGGTGTCCGAATCCCAGGGTCTCTCTCCGCTGAGTGCATCCGAGACAGTGCGTCAGCCTTAGAGTTCTTGGAACCCGGACGGTACGTCAGGGTGAAGTTGAACCTTCCCAGAAACAGGGCCCAACGTGCCTGACGGGAGTTCAACCGTCTGGCCGACCTGATGTAGGTGAGGTTCTTGTGGTCGGACAGGACAGTGGTGGGATACTATGCACCCTCCAACCAGTGCCGCCACTCCTCGAAAGCCTCTACAACAGCCAGGAGCTCCCTGTTGCCAATGTCGTAATTCTCCTCAGCTGGAGAGAACCGGCGGGAGAAGAAAGCACAGGGATGCAGTCTCTCATCGGAGTCAGATTGTTGTGAGAGAACTGCACCGATGCCAGTGTCAGAGGCATCCGTTTCTACTACGAAGGGCCTTGAGGGGTCAGGGTGGAGCAGGATCGGTGCAGAGGTGAATCGCCTCTTTAGGGTGTCGAAAGCGGTGCTGGCTGCAGGTGTCCAGGAAAATGGACGCAGAGATGAAGTAAGGGCTGTGAGGGGGGCTGCCACCCTACTGTAGTTTCGTATGAAGCAGCGATAAAAGTTTGCAAAGCCCAGAAAGCTCTGTAACTGCTTCCTGTTGGTCGGTTGAGGCCACTCCACCACCCTCTGGATCTTCCGTGAGTCTGGCCGAGTCTGTCCACCCTCAATTATGAATCCCAGAAACTCTACTGAGGGAGCGTGGAAGGTGCACTTCTCGACCTTGATGAAGAGGCGGTTCTCCAGGAGGCGCTGGATGACTTGGCGGACATGTTGGATGTGTTCCCTCACTCCTGGAGAACACCAGGATGTCGTCCAGGTAGAGAACTACAAAAATGTCCAGCATGTCCCTCAACACGTCGTTCATCAATGCCTGAAAGACTACAGGGGCATTGGTGAGGCATGACGAGATATTCATAATGCCCCCGTGGAGTCTTGAACGCAGTCTTAAACTCATCCCCCTCACGAATCCGGACGAGATGGTAGGCGTTCCGAAGATCCAACTTTAAGAAGATGGTAGCGCTCTGCAGAGGCTCAAAGTTGGAACTGATGAGGGGGAGAGGGTACTTGTTCTTGACCGTGATCGTATTAAGTCTCCTGTAGTCAATACACGGCCTGAGGTCTCCTCCCTTCTTCTTGACAAAGAAGAAACCCGCTGCCATCGGGGACCGAGAAGGACGGATGAGACCCTCGGCCAAGCACTCAGAGATGTACTTGTCCATGGCTGCCTTCTCCGGGAGTGACAAGTTGTACAATCGACTAGCGGGATAGGCTGCGTCCGGGAAGAGATCAATGGCGCAGTCGTACGGACGATGGGGAGGCAGAGAACGCTCGGTCCATACTAAAAGCGTGTCCCAGGTCATGGTAAACAGGCGGAACCGTAGACAGGTCCGGAGGGGAGGGAGTGTCAGACGGAGACTGTGAGGTGGAGTAGGTAGCAGCACGGAGACATCGGGCGTAGCAGGCGGTACTCCAACTAAGTATGCGCCCAGTACTGTAGTCAACATGGGGGACATGCAACTCCAACCAGGGTCGGCCTAAGATGAGAGGTGTGCCAGGGGACGGCAACACATAAAAACGAATGTCCTCGACATGATTACCGGACAAAGTCATCCTGAGGAGTGCAGTCTGGTGAGTAATAAGACCGATCTTGTGTCCATCAAGAGCAAAAGCAGGAATGGGCTCAGTCAAGGCAATGAGAGGAATGTTAGCCTGACTGGCCACTTCCTGGTCAATGAAACTCCCATCGGCACCGGAGTCAATGAGGGTGCCGACTGTGAGAGCCCCTCCCTGCCAGTCAAGATGGACCTTGAATCCATCAGGGCCGGTGGGTGTGGGAGAACGAGATTCGGCTCACCTGGAATCCCCTGGTCTCCGGTGAGCCTAATCTTTTGGCCGATTGGGACAGTCGTCTCTGATGTGACCCCTCTGGCCACAATACATGCAGAGACCCTTGGTCCTCCGGTGCTCCCTCTCTGCAGCAGACAGACGTAGTCGGCCGACCTCCATTGGTTCAGCACCTGAGTCTGAACCGAAAGTCTCAGATGGACGAGAGAGTGGGAGTCAAACGCGAGGAGCCTTGATGTGAATGTGCCCTGGTCCTCCTGCGCTCACGGAGGCGTTCGTCAACATCACTGGCAAGGCTGATGAGACTATTGAGATCAGCAGGCTTATCTCTAACCAGCTCATCTTTCAGAACCTCCGTGAGGCCATCTCTAAAGATACAGCGCAGAGTGGAGTCCTGCCATCCCGCGCTGGCTGCGAGTATGCAGAACTCGATTGCATAGGCAGCAACAGTGCGAGAGCCCTGTTTGATGTGGAGTAGCCGTGAGCCTGCATCCTGACCGGCGACGGGGTGATCAAAAACCCTCCTGAACTCCTCCTCGAAGTTGGCATAGTTGTGTCTTGTCCCCGGGTTGAAGCTCAAGAAAGACTGGACCCAACGAAGAGCGTCCCCGGTAGTATGAGTGGCAATGTAGGCTACCCTGGCCGCATCGGCGGAAAACATGCTGGGCTGCATCTCAAAAACAAAATTGCACTGCAACATGAATCCCCTAAACTCTGTGAAAGCCCCGTCATAAGGTTTAGGGCTAGCTAAGCTAGGCTCCCGGGCTATAGGACCCGGAGGGGGAAGTGGACCCGGAGCTGTAGTGACAGGAACTTGCGGGGCTGGTGAGGCTGCGGCACCCAGAGCAGTCAACTGGGTGGAAATGGTGTTCAACTGAGTTAGCAGGGCTTGTTGGTCGCTGGCTAATTGCAGTAGTTGTTGAGAGTGGGTCCGCTGCTCCCAGCAACGCTCTGCATCATACCAGAAGCCTCACGAAGTAGCCGGGCGTGGTCAGCAAGCACCTTGTCTTGGCGTTGAATAGCAGCATGGGCAGAAGAGAGGCCCAGGTGGAGAGGCCTGATCTCCGGAGTTAGCTGAGTTCATGTTGGCCAGATCATCTGTTAGGACTGAGTGGTGTCTGAACCCAAAATGCAGTACTCCGAAGGCAGGGAATGAGGTAATGCCTAACGAGGCGTTTTAATGTCCAACAAGGCAAAATAGATGTATATCTCTATATATCTATAAATCTACCTGAATACATAAAACTCAAGCTGTTGTTAAGCATACGTATTCAGGTAGATCTATAAGATATAAAATATACTTAAGGGCATTCGGAAGAGTAGTCAGAGTCCAGGCAGGGGGTCGTGGCACGGCAGGTCTGGAGTGAAAAAAAGGTGTCAGAAGAAAATGCAGCAAAGTACTGAAAACAGCTCTACAACGTACGGACAGCAACAATGTAGCTCAAAGCCTCTCCTGGTACTTGCCAGGTGAGTCTATGGGATGATCTGGCGAGGAGCAGGAGTGAAGACCGGGTTCTTGTAGTCTCTGGAGTTGATTCTAATTGAGAGCAGGTGTGCAGTGCCAACGCCCAGTCAGCTCGTCACCAGGGAGGAAGGCTCAGATGAGCCTGAGTGAGCGTGTGGACGGCGCAGTGGATAGCGCACAGGAACTCCAGCCGCAGAACGCAGAGGTGGCGGGTTCGAAACCGTAACAATTTTTTCTGCCTCATTTGGTGCTCAGAATACACACACCTTCACAAACCACCCCCGAAATTAGTAATTAAATTATGTTTGTCAAGGTTATGTCTGAGTCATAGTTGTCCCATACAGTTGCCTGGAAAAAGTGATTAAAATTGTTCCACTAAAATAAATCAGTAAGACTTTAATAGGTTCTCAGGGACCTTCCGAGGCTGTTTATGTCCCCTGCAGTTCGTTAGCAGCCTGTACTTTAGTCCCATGTTGCTAAAAGGCTGGATGAGTCATTACTATTCATAGTGCTCTTGACACGCTCAGAAAGATGTACATCCTATTGCCATTTAGCTGTGGTCCTCTCCAAAGCCTCAGATATATTCTAATTCACTAATACTTATGAAAACTGAAATCCTGATGAGGCTCACGTGAAGCGATTTGGGATCTTGAAGTAAAAGCAATCGGAGAAGACATTCCAGGTTTCTGCTGCAAGAGATCACATTTAAAATTGTATCACACACAAGTATGACTTTGCTTATTTACTGGTTGCTGTTGCTTGAGATGCAACACTGTAGTAATTAAACAGACTTGTCTGCAAATCATTTTCCATCTGAGCAGTGCTCTGATTATTTCAGTCGTGTAGTCAAAGCCAGAGTTTAACCCTAGACACTTGGGGAATAGTTTACACAATGAACTCTGACTGCTAATTACCTCAAAGTGGCTTTCTTTAGACGACCCCCCCCAGATAATAATTTAAAACAATGTAACATCTGTTCATATGCCTAGGGATATACACAGAGGTTGCTGATGATGCTGTAAAAAAAATGTGAAGAGAATTTGAATAATTTCCATGAGAAATAACAAGCTCTGCAGTTCCACAGTTCCTCTGCTTGTATTGCCTTTTGTTTGCCTTGATTGGGTATCATTTAATACACTTAATTACTGTTTATGCTTAGACTCCTGATCATCACATATTTGCGGAAGTGGCTGATTAGGGGCATTCAGTTTCTGGAGAGAGTTGGGAATGACATGCCGTCTTTGACCTGAGGATCAATGGGAGGCCCGTGACTCTTGCACTAGCCACACGGCGGGGCGTTGAGTGACAACGGGGATAAGTTGACCTTTTGCTTTGCTCTTTTGTTCGCTGCCATCCCGCTGTGAGTGGCAGGAAGGAGGACCTTCCCGTCACATGGCGAAGAGGGAAGGGAGGGTGGGCACACACGGGGGGACGGGGAGTGAGTGAGTTAGTTAGTTAGGGGGAATGAGCAAGCGATGATGGAGGTGAAGAAGATAGTGGCTGTCGGCTAGAGGAAGGGAGAGAGATTAAGTGTGAGGAGAGCAAAGAGGATAAAAATACCTACGAGTCACAGCGGAAAGGCGAGAAGAGAATTATGATCAAGACATGAATAAACATGAGTGGACAAAAGAAGAGCAGGGTAAGAATTAAGATGGAAGGGAGGTGATGAGGAAAATGTACCGGCCAAGTGAGAGGAGGAGTTGCAGTGTCATGTTTGTCCTCATTTAGCTTCTCTTGTCCTTGCACAGGCGGAACATATATTCACGAGAATATCGCACCGCCACCATGCATGCAGACACTCCAAACTATTCCGTCCTCCCACGCTCGTATCGTTTAGAGATGACAGCTCAAGGCTTGCTGGATATACTGCTTGACCACACAACTGGCAGATGCTGTCCTATTCATAGGCTGGAACAACTGGAGAGAATGAATAGGGCGATTTCAACACCGGGAGCAAAAAAACTCAGAGGAATCTATCTATCTCGGTGGTATCTTATCTGAAGCCTGTCATGAGGTGGTTAGATGCTATGAACTTGCAATACTGTCACGGAAAGAAAGAAAAAAACACCTCACCCCGTATTTATGCTATTATCTTTTCAGTTCTTGTACTTTCTAGAGATGGAGATAATACACTAGCAAGGAGGATTTTTAAAAACCTGTTTCTCTTTCAGGGAAGTTTGCAATGGGGCCCATAATGTGGCTGTGCATGATGTTACAGCATGTACTGCCATTCTGATCAATTTGAACATTAATGCCTCACTTATCTAATAACAGCCAGTCATCACTCTGGAGAGCCACTCTGGCTCTCCCAAGGATGTGACCATAAAGTCAGCAATAACCTGAGGAAGTTTATGTGCAGAGCATGGCCACAGCCTATTACGGTACCAGTGTCATCTGAAGTTAGGATGCACTGTTGAATGTCTCAAGAGTATAATATGCCTGATGAATGGCGTCTAAATCAGGCTGTGACAACTTTTATAAGAAAGGAATGTGCATTCCTGACACATATTGAGAGTTGTGCCCCAGATTATCTTTTCCCCTTGATTTAAAACTATAAGTCTGTCCTCTAGGCCAGATAGAAGTACGTAAGAAACAAAGCTTTAATAACTTTTGTGTTGTTTCGTTTTCTGTCTTGCATTTTATTCAAATGATGTGTCAAAGGGGACGGCAAAGCTGCCAACCTTGTTGGTGGTTATGTAAATCTGAATTTATGCATATTTTAGGTTTAGCCTGTGAGGTGGATTGTTTTTGACTGGTTGCTCGGAGGATGTGTTCACACGGATTACCCAATGTAAGGATTCACCCGTTGGAAGGATTGGGATGGGGTTGAACCATTTATTGTTTGTGCAAACAAATGTAAAATGTTGTTGGCATCAAAGCACTAAAGGCAAGACAAATAATGAAAACACCTCATAAAGACGATGCAGTGGTTTTCATTCCGTGGTCCGGAGATTCAAGGCCGTCACGATCATTTTAGGGCGTCGCCAGAAGGTAGTGGAGGAAGAAATTAGTGAACATATTAAAAATTAAGTAACGCATTTTAGATTGAATGTTTTTATTACATGGCATTGCAAGCTCCAGTGATATAATTGCCTCAAAATCAATTTAATTTAATGTTTATTAGAGTACGCTGCATGTGAGCTTCTGATGGGTGATTTTTTTCTGGCGGGTCATTAGGAGAGAAAAAGTTATGTAACGCACATGAGATCCCCCGAGCCTGGAGCACAATGGAAAACGGCTAGGGGCTATCTAAAACCGGGTAGGAGAAAAGTTCAACCTGATTTTGGCAACTCAAAAAGGTTGAGACAACTGCTCTAATGCGCCATAAAGACACCTAACAGAGATCCACAAAGGCATCATCACCATTCCAGCTCCGCGTGCCGCTTGACATTTTGACCTGATGATGACACTAGATGAAAAGTCATAGGATCACCAAAGTCATTAGGATTCATTCTCTTGGAACTATGAGTGTCTATGAATTACCAAATTGTATGCCAATCCATCTCCACTGACATCAGGACAGCAGGAAGTCTCTCATCATCCGCCGGAAACTAAAAACACATCTTTTCTGACTATACCTTGAATAAAAACAGATTAGCACTTCACTGGCAATTGAATGGCACTTACTTATGGTATTACTATGGTATTACTATGGTATTACTGAGGTATTACTATGGTATTACTTATGCTATTACTTATGGTATTACTTATGGTATTATTTATGGTATTACTTATGGTATTTTTTGTAGTTTGGCATTCTTGAAGACATCTTACTGTTTTGATTTTTGTTGTTCTGAGTTTGTACTAATGGTTGAATATACTTATTATAAGTTGCTCTGGATAAATGTGTCAGCTAAATGACATGTAATATAATGTAATCCAGTTGTTCTTGAGACTTTTCATTCTGGCCCCAAAATGGTGGACCGACCGACGTTAGCTATATAGCTTTGCTAAAAAATAAATAAACTAATCATGAGGGATATGATTAACATACATTCTACATTCTGGGGTGTGTACAGATTATTCTTATTGGTATTCAATTAATCGTGGCCCACCTTTCATAGCAGTGGTTTGAAAATCCTTTTTTATGGGCTGTTCTCGTAGGTTTGTCAAACCCCTGCAGGTTCCCAGTTCATTTTAAAACATGCACTTAGAAAACATAGCCATCTGGACACAGTGAGAGGAGGTAGAGCCCGGCTCCTCTAATGTGCAGTAATTTGTTTTGTGTTCTGTCCCGTTGAGTCCTCTTCACACACCGCACCACTGGTGACCCTCCATTCCCATCTAACCTCTGCCAAGGTAATGTCAAGGAGGATTTTATAATTTGCTCTTTCTGGCCCCGTAAGCCAATCGACTTGAAAGTGAATTTACAGTGAAATTCTTCTTTTCCCCTTGTGCTCAATCTGTGATGACAACAGTTGATATAAGGGTTCCTTTAAAAGTGTTGGCATAGGTAATGTTATGTCCTCCATCTGATGGTCTGCTGATGACAACTCATTACTCGCCGTGCTCTAAATGTGATGGAAAGCTGCCCTTTCACTATTATTGTCCGGGTGAATTTTATAATGCGGCATAAATCATTGTAATTGATTTGTTTGTTTTATTACTTTTTACCAGCTCTACGCAGGGGGGATGATCAGGCCATTTTACCGACCAATGTTAATTACCCAGGGGTTATTTATCCGTCATAAGCACCTCAATGGGCTGTATAAAGGCCTGCTGGTACCATAATCAGCTAAGTGATGTTGCGGCAGAGGCATACCCTTCGCCATTTAATCCCTTCACACTGCAAGGCCCGCCACTTAGCATGCGTGTAGGTTTAACCTCTAGTTGGTTTCATACTGGTCGTCCAATTTCTGGTAAAGAAAATGTGTCATCCTTGTTCAGAAGAGCAAACGTGAGAAAGGCGGAGTATTACTCTCTACAGGCAAAATAGAAAAATGATGGCAGTTACCAAAGGAAATATGGTTAGAAAGATTAGCTCGGCCAGTCTGAACACAGAGCATGAATCTAGACAGCTTATAATGTAAAATGGTTGAATTGTCCAGCTTCTGCCAGCCCACTTAATTTAGCTGTAGGATAAACAAAACAAACCGAGCCCCAGGTCATCTTTAGATCTGCAGTGTGTGCTTTGCTCCAATTTAGGGAATAAATAAAAACAATAGTCTAATTTGCTCGGTTCCTTTGTATAAACACAGAATCATACAAGAGCGCTCCGAAGGTTTCGAACCAACACTTCCTTCTCTTGCTTGTTTCCTTCTTTATGATGCAGCACCAGCAGCGTGTTGGCTATTGCTTATTGTTTGCTTATGTCGTTAATATACCAGTGTTCATTAAAATATATACAAGCAATTACTATGAAATACAAATCATGAAATATTGGTTCTGGCTGGAACTAGATATTTTATAATAAAAAAAAAAAATCTCAATTAATAAAAAACCCATCGCCTTCAGAGATGGCTTCATCCGGGAGCATAGCACCACACACACGCATGGCAATTATTCTTCAGATGACACGACTAGATTATGTCTATAAATCTATGCATGTTTCTCATGAGCTGCTTCTCAGGCAATGCACGTGCCGACGGGAAATCTGGAGCGTGATTGCCGTGTTCACACAGCTCCAAACCCATCCCACCCGAGGGTCAGACGCTCCAGGGTTTCAAAGAGCATCTTCGCTTTGCCACCAGCAGCTGGTTGAACTTTCAGTTACTAGTAGCAACCACTAATGTCACAGTTGCACGGCAGCTTTGCTGACATTGTGGAATCCACCCTTTTGTCAGATCTCCAGGCAAATACAGACGGACAGACTTATTTGATCTACTCCACAAATACCCTTGTTGGTGCTTCATCTGTAGCCATACTCTTTTTAACACCGCGGCTTTGTGGCTGCCAGCCATCTGCTAATGTGTTGCTAATAAACCATTCAGTCGCCAGGTCGGGTTAACTGTCCTGCATTTCACCCTTTTTAAGTTTACTCTTGTGTATGTTTACAAGATGTAATGCTGACGTAGAGCTTCCACTGCTGATAGTTCCTATCAGATTCAACCCCTAGTCCACACGTTGGTGAATCCAGTGTGATGGAAGGAGAGGTTTTGCTTCTAAGTGCATCGTGGTGTGTTTGTGCACATGCGTTTGTGTGTGTGTGTGTGTATGTGTATGTGTGTGTGTGTGGGTGTTTGAGGTTGTTTTATCAAAGCGAGTTGCATCAAAGCAAATTGCATGCACAGTGAGGACAGAAGACGACGCTTTGTATGCTTTTTAATAGTGCAGATAACAGTTGTACACACACACACACACACAGACACACACACACACACACTTGAAATGGATGTCCGGCCTGCTATTGACCTGAGAAGTTGTGTCTCGACTTGAACCGCCATGCTTGGTTTGAGCTCCACACACAGTGAGAGACGCCCCTCATTGCTGCTACACTCAAAAAAACGATTCAAGCTCTTCTTAGAGGTGACACATTTAAATATTGTTTGATACATTTAAATAAATCAATTACAAAACGAAGATATTTATATTGAATGGGTGTAACAAAAAATATAGGAATACTTTCATTTATTAGATTTATTTAGGTTACACTCACAAAAACGATTCAAGCCCTTCTTAGAGGTGACACATTTAAATATTGTTTGATACATTAAAATTAATCAATTACAAAAATAGATATTTATATTTAATGGGTGCAACACAAAATGTATGAATACTTTCATTTATTAGATTTTTTTTTTTTTTTAGTGAGTGAATTTATATTTTGAGTTGGACAAACACAAATTAATTTAATTTAATGAATATCGTTATTTTATTTTAGATGTATTTGATACAAATGAGTTGGACTAACTTAATTACATTGTATTGCACTGATGTGCGAAATTTGAGTTGGAGTTGCATATAATTATTGGATGGAAAACCTGCCAACAATTTAATTGAGTTCATCCAATGAGTCATTTCTTTATACTTGTGTGGACTGTTCATGTATCTGTTGTGTAACAGGGCAACAACAAATGTGTGATCAACAGTACATCACAGGGCTTGAATGTGTTGGTATTGTGTTGGTGCCAAGTACCATGCTTTTGTGTGTTATGGATATGTTTGCAGTGCTGTATGTTAAGTGTTGTTGTTTGGCTGAGTGCTTACGATACACTGCTGCTATACTCCTTCTTCTCCTGTCTGCTTCCTTACAACTCCTTTTATCTCCCGGATGACATTTACAACAGAAAACATCTACTTCATTTATAACATAGGTCACATTTTCTGTCACACTTCATCAGATTTTTGGGGCCTGAGTTTTATGAATCATATACAACCCTCTCCTCGTCCTTCTATACCTGTGTCCTCCACGCCGTACGATGGCAGGCCTACGAGAGGCCCTATGGGAGATGTAGTCCGCTGTGGGCTGACAGACTCACTTAAGAATATGTATTTCTACAGCTTTTCTTTTATGATAGCCGGAGTCAGTGTTGTCTGGCAACTCCTGCAGGGCAAGAGAGCCATTCACAGAGAGGGAGGTCAGGGCAGAGTTAAATGCTGGATCTGCCTCGTAGGCCTTCAGGTTTTGTCCTCTGTGCTACACAGGAACAGCTGGTCAGTACTCCTCTCCTGCAGAACGATGCACCAGTGTCACATCGTCTCGACAGCTGTAACAGATGTTTCATTTGGCAGTTCTCAGATAGCTCTTGAAAGGTACACAGAGACATTTTGGATATCCAATTATATCAAACTCTTTTTTTTTTTAACCAAACCTGTGAAGATGTGATTTTGGCTTTTGAGTCAGAAGGCTTGATCCGCTGACTAAACATGTAAATTCACCTAAATGCCATGTCTGATCTGTATTCCGCGTGCTTAATGTCACCATGTGCAGCGATCTTGGTCATCTTTTTATTTGAGTAAACAGGGCGAGTGTAGTTGTGACACGCAGAGATTTTACTGAAGTTATTACAGAGTCCCACAAATAAATGAATAGATAACAATTTGGAATATTTCAACAGTTTTTTTTCCAGAACTTTGGTGTGCGATGTAAACACTGTGTTGAGCTAATTAGAGAGAGTGGCAGTCACGTTGGGCCTTTGTGCATTCATGTATTCATCGCACTCCCCATGCTGCCTTTCTAGCAGACGGCTAAAGGCTGATTTCAAAGTATTCTCATCACTTTTCACACTGGCACATTTGATTGAGGGTGTTCTGGGAGGGGGGGTGGGGGCGGTGTTATTGTATATAAGGCTGACTAATGGCTTCTGGGTGGTATGATGGCTGTCTATCTGTGAAGGACAAATGCAGGAAAAACACATTTGAAAAGCCGATACATTTTGAATGCAAATCTTGATTGATGTTTGATGGCGTGTTCCTCCCATGGTGTGCACAAGAATCCCAAATTTGGCATCAGAGAATATGATTTGGGTCATTTAGCACTGTCAGACCGTGACATCGAACTATCAGGCGACCAAATTCATCCTGCTCCGCTACTGTAATTGTTGCTTGAAAGACATTTAGCACCTGTATTGATTTTTCCCACATGACAGCAGCATCTGATGTATGAAGAATGGCTAAAACAGCAAGAGATACATCAAACCACCTGCACACATGCAATACATAACTTACGAGCTGCCTATAATGCCTCGAGATGAACACACAACATATGCCTTCACCATTCACGGGTCTCTCAGCCCCATGTCTTATTCATGTTGCTGTCTTCTATGGTGTGACAGATTTATAACGAGCTGGAGAGAACACTGTGACAGATGTTAGTGCTTTGCCACGACCCCAAACACCGCCGGGGATTGGCCATCAATACTACTCTACCTGTTCGAGTGAGAGAAGGGAGAGAGAGGTGGCCCACAGGAGATGTCCCGCCCAGTCAGATTGATGCTGATGAGGCCCCCGGTCTCCATCCCTTGTAATACATCGCAGTCCCACGTGTTACGAGAATAATTTCTCTTTGTGTACACTGTTATGCCTCGACTTTATTGAGCCGCCGTGATGACAGGGACTGGAAGGGTGGTGGAGATAGGGTGGGCGTATGAATGGAAGGGGAAGATTTGCTTGTTGGTGCATCGTGGCGTGTTTGCGCGTGCGTATGTGTGTGTGTGGGTGGGTGTTTGAGGTGGTTTTATCAAAGCAAGTTGGAAACATGGTGCTGGTTTGATGAGAGGTAGGGTGTCACACACTCTTCTGATGCTGATGAGCTCAAAGGGAAGTGTGTATAATTCATTACCCACCAACCTGCACAATTGGCAGCAAGAAAACTTCTAGGAAGGAACACAAAGAGCATAAAATCAGCCCCGGAGTGAATCCTATTCGAGGCTAAACAGGAGTCAGCCAAAGAAATGCCACGCGGCTATCTCCGACTTCACGCTCGTTTTCAGGCCGATGAAGGAAGGCGATGCGGCGTGTGAGGAGAGGGGGTGGAAGAGGAGTCTCAGTGAGGGTAAAGGTGTGAAGCAGAGTGAGCTGGCGAGGAAGCGTGGAGGATGCACATGGCAGAAGGCAGAAGGCCGAGGAAAAGCTAATGCAGTGGGGGGGAAAAAAGAGGAGCATAGGCTGTGAAATGTCCGGCCGTATGGAAGTGGGGCGAAGTTATTCGGACTCGGCTTACGAGCCTCGTCGATGAAGAGATGCCAAAATTGATTTGGGAGCCATCGTCTGCATTATTGCCCAAAGACACGGATACCGAGCGGGACCATCTGTCACAAGAATCCCTCGTCGCTGAGTCGCTGCCTCTCCGCCTCTCTCTCACTGCCATGGGTCCTCAATGCCCAGGCAACATGGATTTTATCCAAAGATGAGGCTAAGCTCGTGTGTAAGCCGTCCCTGAGTGAAATCAAAACCCAGCTTCAACCTTATGAGTGAAGGCCTGAAAGAGTGTAGAGGGCGAAACATGCAGGCATCACTTAAAACTGGGTCAAACAGCACCGTGAGAAACATTTCAAACTGTGTGGCTCATGAATACGTCTTATTCCAGTGTAAATCATCACAAGCCAATGAAATATTACAATATTTTTATTTTAATAACGACTTGATTTATTCTTTGAGTCACTATTTTCTGTGCTCAGCCATCTCGTCTTCTCTTTCTCTGTAACGGTATTTGCTCCAGCTCATCTATATTTTACAAGGGATGTTTACATTTATTGTTTGCAAATGGTGAGACGCACGTATTCAGTTTATTGTAATGATGAGAGAAAAAAACACAGCAGATCATCCGTCTTACTTCAGCTGAGGATCGAGAGATAAGCCTCTGATCAATAATTAATTTCATATTGTTTCAAAGTTGAGCCGAGTACATATTTCAGTATTCCACTCGGCCAGCACAAGAGCCATGTTATATAATCCATCTCAATACCACATCAAGACAAATGATCCTGGGCCTACGCGTTGGATGTGTAGGCCTCATTTCTGTTGTACGAGTGTGTGAGTTCTCTGTTGGTTGTTGTCAAAACAATGTGCCATTGTCTTAATCATCACTGTAATACATGTTTGAATTTCTCAATTTATTAAAGATGCAGAAACTACCAACACCACACCGACATGATTTCCATGGACACCCTGATCACATTCACACAGTTACACTTCCACACCTGGAAGCTGTCCAGTTTAACCGCAGTCTGATCTGGGGGCCATTGAACGGTTGTCCTGGAGCATTGACTGTGATTATCAATTTCATCGCAATACATCCATTGTTGGGACATTTCACTGAAGAATACAAATGTCAACCTCATAGTGGAACTAAAGGGGATGTCAGTGTATCGCCAAAGTCTGATGGGAACCAGACAACTGGTAGGTGTTGGGATAATTCACTGTATGGTACAAATATTTGACCTGGTGGTGGTGCTTGAAGAAAAGTTGGGCTTGGATTCATCCTCTGGGCACCGTGGATATCTGTTCAAAATGTCATTGTAATCCTGCTATTACATATATAGGTATTTCAGTCTGGAGCAAAGAGGTAGACTGACTGACCAACATGAGCATCCCTAGAGCCTTAGTGCTATTCTGACAAAAATATATAGAGATATTAAAAAAGTCAAAGGAGATATTGTATTGTACCTTCATGCAGGGGAGAGTGGTGCTATTGCAGCAGTGTGGCCGCTGTGTATTTATTCTGTTTACCAGCTTCACTGTTGTGAAAACCGGTCTAATGCTTTTACATCTAGAGGTTAAACTGGGTTTGTCTGTATGTCAGCTTTTATTTAGTTTCTGGGGGTTTCCACCAGACTTTGTGTGTAAAGGAAAGTGCTCACATTATCTGAATATATGTGTTGGTTTTTCAAAGCTTGAACCATGGCCACTGCAGAGAAGATGTTTGAAGCAAACTCAAAGGCTTCTAAGAGGGCCATTTACTTTTTAAAATTAATTGTGATATGCCAGCTGGGTGAATGTTTTACTTAAAGGAGGTTTGTCTTTACTTAGGGAACCGGGTGACGAACAGAGCGGTGTTAATGCACTATTTAAAACCCAAGGCAGCGTGCATTATGTCACTTGAATGCGACGGCATGTTCATCATCTCCCATTATCATGTCATCCTGAGACATGCACTCATGTTGTTGGCTTCACACATGTTATCTCATGTCATCTCAAACACTGCCTGATTGCTTTTCCCACAAAGAAATGAAAAGCACATGAGGACTGCGTAAATACGTACACGGTGCGCTGTCCTCGGGTTTACTGTGTAGGTAACGTATCAGGAGTTTGAGATTCTTTTACCTGTCATGCCGATTCGGTACATCTTTGTGAGCCTTGGCTTGATTGTTGATGTTTTTGTTTTCCTGTGCGGCTCGAAGTAAACAGAGTTAGAGTGAAACCGTATACGCCATTTCTGTATTTATGAGCTATTGTCGTCATGGGTAACCTTTAATGGTACAGTTGTTTCAGAGCAATTCGATGTGATTGGTATTTATTAGTCACCACACCCTCTGATCAACTGTATAGTTAATAACCCATAGATGAACTAAAGCCCATCTAGACCTACTGCTTTGCAACTGTTGTTCCACTAGCAAGGTTAAAATAGCCTTCATGCTGGCCTAAGATAACTCAATATTAGACGCCCCGCGCAGCAAAGAGCCTTCTTAAGTGTGTCCACAGAAGAGATCAGTCATCAGAAACGGCCATCTTAGTGTTATTGTCTTGTCCTCCACATAACGTTTAATATTTAAGGTTTAATATGTGAAGGCACATGACAAGTAGCTTTAAATATTATAAGCACATGCCGCGACTCTCACATAATGTAAATACATAATGCATAATCTCATCCGTTATATCTTCTGTTTTTTTACAAAGAGGTAAAGAAGCTGCAGGTCTAGTGAGGAAGGTTTAGCTTTATTTTATAAATGGCATACAAACCGGCGGGAAGACCAGATGGGATCCTATGTTCAGACCAAACTGCACGTCTTTATGTTGCAATTATTCAGAAACAGTCAGAAAAGGAGGACACAAATATTCCAAACAATGATGTGGTTAGCCTTTATACATGTTGCACTCTGTAACGCACTCTGTAACACACAAGCACACGCTCCCACACACACAGCAAAATAACCAATACACCCTCAGGTGGAAAATCAGATTGGTTCTCTTGATTATCAGCCACTTAGTGCCTTGCCGATCTGCACAGCAGCAAACTGTCCTGGGTAACAACAGAAACATGTTTTCTTTGTGAAATGTTGAAACGCTGCATTTTCAACGAGTTCAAACACAGGGAATATGTCAAACACTTTTTGTGTGTGGGGGCTTTTTTTTGCTGGACAACATCAGCATCACAAATTTGAAAAAATGAATCTTAAAGGCGGTATGAAAATATTCAAAAGAGAAGCGTAGGAAGCGAAGAGAAGCAGATCGCCTCCAGGGAGAAGGAGAGGAACGTTGTTGGAGGAGGAGGAGGAGGAGGTGGCAGCGTTTCAGAGCTATCTTTCCTTCTTCTCTTCGATAGCAGGAGGATGTCTATCAAGGCCGTGTCATTTCGAGGCCGCTTCCTGGTAGCTACGCCCCGGCAGGTTGTGCAACCAGGAAGACAGGCTCGGAACATGAATACGTGTCCCTCAATGACTCACCGCATGCCCACTCACTGCCCTCACAAAGCCTCCTTTTAACAGCACACAAATGGAAACTCTTGGACACAGGCACATTTATTCTGGCACAAACACTGTTTGTGCTTTTGTCACAGGCTTTTATATAGTTGAAGAGACTTCACTGTGTGTGTGTGTGTGTGTGAGAATCTACAACACACTAGCTCGCTTGTTATTCCTGCATTGGCGCCATGCTAATGAATTTCAATTCTTCAAAAAACCACATAACAAGATGTCCATTTTTGACGCCGCCGCATGGTACGGATGCGCGGTACCGTCATCACAATAAACCGTGCCTTGATCCAATGCATCCGTTGATATGGCAACGGCTCCCGACTCGAGAGAGCAAATTGTCCATGTCCACCTGTTGACAAGGCTGTGGAAATGTATTGCGTTTGCAGGCAAGATAAAAAGGCAAGGCGCACGCTGGAGCGTGAGGGAGGCATTATCATTCAAAACATCTGTCATAAGCACAATGATTTCTGCCTCTAGATAACTGAAGAACCGCATGATAAAATCAGTCACTGAAGGGGGATGTTTAGGGATTTATTTATTTTTTAATGCCGATCCCGACTCTGGAGGGAATTGATATTATTCGTGTTATAATGACTGCATACTGAGCAGTGCCCTCTTTTACATAAAATTAGCCACGCTCATTTCACAACTGCTTGACGTAAAGCAATCGTGTGAGTAACAGAGATGGTATCGGAGATTAACGACAGGAACATTGAGCTTTGTTCTGCGTCATGAAAAAGGGAGAGGCGGAGCGAGCAGTAATGAGCCCCTCTCCCTTCGAGGCCCAGTGGAGAGAAAATACTTTGAGAGGAGAAGTGGCTGCATGTCTGCGGCTGGATGTGTTTGATTGTGTTTGCTTGTTCCGGGCTGAGTGGTGCTGGAATAGTTGCAGCGTACCTTTGCGTGTCAATATTTCAAGGGATGGCTTCTATTTGTGTTTGGCGTTAATTTAGTAGAACCTCTTGAGACCACACATCTGTTATGTTTTCTGGTTAGTTCGGTGGAAATAAGTACATGAGCTAAATTTGATTTTAATGCTCTTTCCTGACTTGATCTGAACATATTAATGGGATGTGACCAGAATATCAGTCCACCTCAACCCTCAACACATGATGCATGTTTAATAGTTATCAGGGCAGATTCTGAGGGTTAATTGATTGGGTCTGTTTGCTTTACCTCCAAAGACAAGCTGCTCTCGCCGGATTAAGAACATTCTGAGGGTATTTTTCGATTTACTTATTTTTACATTGGAAATTCCTGCCCGGCATCAGATCCATTTGTTAAGAGGCTACTCGCAGCTTTTGTTATGAGCCAGATACGGATTGTGCCACTGTTAGTGTTCATTAATGTGTTTGCAAATATTATTGCATGTGTTGGTGTGTTGTGCTGGGGCTCAGTGTCATCCCCCCACAGCGAGGAGCTGGAGCACAGCTTTTGGCATTTTTGCCGTAAACATTATTAATCTCTGATTACGCGTTCCTCCATCCGAGCACCAGGTCTGAATAGGAAAGGCTCTTGGAATGTGTCATCAATAATCTCGGTATTCCTGTAATGCTTTTCAATCCTCAATTTTCAGAGCTGTGAATGCCCCTTTAGCTTTTGCCATCCCTTTAAACTAAACCATACCATAGCTGTCCTTACCCTTTTATAATCCATCGTAGCCCATCTCGGCATCTTCTATTGCCTCTTAATCTTACCCTTTTCAAATCTATCTGACTGGATGTGCAGTATGGATGGAGTTTATACCGCTGCTTTGTTACGAAGGCTGAAGAGGCTTTCTAAAAGTTTGCAGTATCGGCTTTGAGAAGAAATGGATTAAACCTGGCACTGGTTTTGGTTGGGATCGATGTTGGGTTTGAATTAGGGAAAACAAAACCACAGTACCAGAGGTTCTTGTTTCTTGTGGTACTTTAGTGTTGATTATTGATCAGGGCTGGTTGATTTTTACTTACCCACAGACTTCACGTTTAAATGGTCTGTTGTAAGGTTCTTAAATACAGAGAGGGCTGAATGAATGTGCTGGCTGGGAGTAACACGGCTCAATATGGTAGGATGTGAAAGGTTTACTTTTAATACAATTAGGTATAAACTTAAATATGATGGTGCTTTTTAAATATTAGAGCATACTTGTAACAGTTTAGCTCCACACCTTCCTTTTTGTAGAAGTTGTTTTCATCCTGTCACTAACTATCATGTCATTCCAGATCCTGCTTCCCATCTCGTCAATCCAACTCCCTTCACCTGCCTCTGATCACTCCCTCGTTAGTCCCTCATTCCCTTCACCTGGTCCTCACGCCCTTCTCACCTGCAGCCCATCCCCTCATTAGTCCCTCACTATTTAGCTCCCTCACTTCCACTTGTCCTCTGCCAGATTGTTTTGTGTTTTTCCGACCAAGCCCTCGAGCGTTCCATAGTTTGGTTATTTTGTCTGTTCCGATCTTGACGACGCATTAAGTAAAGAATCTTTATTTGAATTATCTGTCTCCTGAGTCGTGCATTTGGGTCCACCCTAATCCCGTCGTGACAATACTGATTTCCATTGGGCTGGGCAGTAATTAAATTTAATTATGAATTAAGTTTCAGCAGAATCATATCATGATTATTCAGATGATCATTTTTCATGTTATTATTCCACGAACTTCTGTTTCATCGTTTAATCATAGGAAGCTTCCCATGTTACTCTTAGCCCTGTGCTAATGTCCAGCAGCATATTTCCCCACTTTATTGATTGGTGTGAAGCTCTCAGGCGTCTCATAGTCTTTTAGCAACAAGGTCGGCCGTGCTTTGTTTGAGGAGTTGTACATTAACCTTGTCTTCAAAGCTGAAAGAACCAGGTCACTTCTTCAGGATTGGTCTTCGGCTAGAAGGCAATGGAAACTGCACACAGGCTAAAACGAACAATTCCTCTTAATTTGTTGGGTTCATGTTCATCACCCTGTGGTTTAAAATAGATATTTAGTTCAGCTTGATTGGAGGTGTAGTCGCAATCTAAGTCAATTGGTTTCTCCTGTGGGCCTAAGGCCATGTCTTCAGGTAGTCCTCCTATCCTTCTGTAAGAGAAGGGAGAGGTATGATCACATGATTTCATTTCAGCAAGTTATCATGGAACTGGGTGTCTAGTCGGTGCATAGTTTGGTTGATGCCATCATGGGGGTGGGGGGTGGAATTGATTCCAACCGAACACTGAATAAGAAATTCTTGTTGAGTGTTGAAAAACAAGTGAAAAGCAGATTGATTTTCTCTTAGACTTTTATACCAGACTTCTTTTTGCAAGCTTATTTTATTCTTTTTCTTATACTATAGCAAAGTTTTATTTCTGTGGGGGGCTAATCATCCAACAGTTGCCTGTTATCTGTTTGCAAAACACTCACGTTTCAGACCTCAGTGCTCAAGGTCAGCAGCCGTTGCAGAGTAAAGGAGATCCACTTTATTTTCCTTTCTCTGCCTGCAGGATTTCATCTTATGAGCTCATTTCATGAACCTTGAGGCTACCACTGACGGTCTAATAATGTGTGCAGACGGAGTAGTTTAACACGTAGTTCTGTGAGCACAGAAGGCCAGTGGAGCTTGTAGAGGAGTTGGTGCCTACAGGGAATAAAATTCTCCTCATTTTTCCCCCGGAGCTACCTGGGTCTCGTCGGGGCGTGGTGTCGATTCTGGGCTCAGTCCAGTGCTCATCGCAGGCTCACAGAGTAATGATCCAGTGATTAGGTGTGATCAGAGTGTTTGAGCAACGGGATTTGACCGCGCCGTCTGAATTGATGATTCCCTCGTTTCATTCTGATGCAGAGCTCAAGCTTCTAAATGACCTTAGCTCCCTCCCTAAAAGCTGTATTGATCAAAGGGAGGACTGTCCTTCCAGTGACTCAGCAGAAACCACTGGGCTTCAGAGTCCAGGACACACAATTAATAAAGAACCTTTTGAAGTTCCCTTTCATTACGTATATAGGATATGTCAGGGTGCAGAGAGTAGCCTTCCATGATCATTAACTCACTGGAAATGCCAGGCAGGCGCGGTCGCATTCACATTGCAAGAAACAGCTTTTAGTTATGCAATATTATTTCTGTGATGGTAATAAATGGAAACTTTGGTGTATTTTTAAACAGGAAAAAAGTCCCTTTTGGTCATTACATTGAAAGATGGAATAAAGTATACCACAAACCATTACTAAAACCCCAGAGCTACGTTTGTTAATTCTTCCTAACAAATACTTTGTTCCATCTTTAAATGTAATGACCAAAAGCGTCCTTTTGCTGCTTAAAAATACACACATTTATATTAATATATTATATGTAAGTCAGGAGTAATTTGCTTTGTTAATTAGACTTATGCCATACTATAAAAGTCATTTTACCTACCAGTGTTCTGTGGACAAATCTGGGCTAAAGATAAAAGAAAACAACATTTGTGTACCCGCTTGCCATAATACCTGTTCATGTATTTGTTGTCTCATGAATACATTTCTTCCTGAATAATAATTATTGACCCTGCAGTGTGGAAGCACATAGAGCTACTTAAAACAAGTGTCCAATGTATTGTACGTTTCAGCACCCTTGGCAATTAAAGTAAAGTTTCAGAAAAACAACAAACCGTTCCTCTAGTGATGCGTCCTGCTCACCACGATCAGTCAGTGGAAATATCATCTCTTTAGTATTTACCTCACATGCTTTATAACAAACGCCAACACCTAACGAGAGTGACCTTTCCATCCCAGTGACTGAGTGTGGTTAATGTGAGTTTAAGAATGAAGGATTTTGTTGTTGTTTTTAAAGTCTTGACTTATCAGCCGCTGCCTATATCTGTGGTTTGCTTACTCGCTATGAGTCAGATCTTCTGATCTTGAGATCTTCTAGCCGGGCTTTACGAATAGTTCCAATATCCTGACTTGTCAACTCAGGCGATTGGGAATTTGGGGATTGAGGAGCTCAGGCAGGCAAACTCACTATTTTCCTTTTAAATCACATCTTAAGACTATTTGATCTAATGGATTTTACGTAAGTGATGGTATGTTTACTCAGAGGCAACTTCTAATCATATAAAGTTATTATTTTTGTAGTTGTTGTTATCGTTATCATTTTACATATTGTTGAAGAAGGATTACTTTCCCATCATCAACGGGGGAAGTGGATCAGTGACTTGATATTTTGGGTTTATATGTAGCATACAAGCCGCCGACCGAGGCTCCAGCCTGCAGTCCTCTCCTCCACGGCTGAACACTGTTGACCTGCCAAGAAGAAAGATATAAAATCACTTTTTTGCTGTTGATGCATGTTTATGTATTGTTTTTTTTCTCCTTTGCTCATGTTTAGTCTCCAGAGGAAATCTCATTATAGATTAAATGTTCATATCTAGTTCCACTTGTTTTCTCATCACTTGCTTTATATCTCTCTCTCTCTCTGTTGCTCTAATGGTGCTTTGTTTCTGCATTTTGTTCTCATCACGTACCTCCCTTCTCATATGGATTAGTTCTTTGGTGGATTTCCCTGAGGGTTGTGGGTAACGCTAACGCCCGTCAGACGTCTTACCTGCATCCTCGCTCTGCTCGTATCACATAGATCGCACATTAAATTGATGCTAATTAATTCCTCCATGTTCGACTTTCTGCATGACCTGCCTCTGATTCCTGTGGTGCCGGCAGGTTTTGTTCTGACTGTTGCGTATATGTACAGCCTGTAAACACCACAGAGTGAAGAACTGGTGTTGTGTCATGAGCTTTTCTGATGTGATTATTCTTTCAATAGTGATATACATTATACACCCACAAATTATTTATTTTACCACTCCCAGCTTCTGTTTATGTATACAGACAAGCAAACATACGCATTGGGATGAAATGCATTTGCTTTTACACACTTTGACATGCTTTTCAACAGCTGGACACATTAACACATGTTGGGGTTTCATGAAGCAGTTTTACAATGTTTCACCCTACAACTCATTCCCCTCTCATGTCGTCATAATTGTATTGTTTGAAGTCGTGTTAATAATTGCTCAGGCTTCTTAACCACATTGCAACATTCATGCTATTCAAGGTGTCAACCTTGCTGTGTGCGTCTAGGATTCCCGCCCTTTAGCTGACATTTAAGATGTATAATTATACAGAATAAAAGGGATGCATTTGCATGGCATGAAAAATTTGAATATTTTTTGAGCACATCGTTTTAATATTTTAAATTATAATTCCGATGGTCTGATCCTTGATCTATGAGGGTTAACAAAATCAGATTGTTTTCACCTAAATCCATTTGTAAGGTGGGAAATGGGCTGTGATTTATGTACAGATCATGCAGCCGTTTGGTCTGGGCTATTATCCTCCATATGATTATCATTATTCTCTTGTGCCTGTTAATCATGGCAATCTCCCAGGGTATGTTCGCAAGGTGATCAGGTTTAATCTGTGTGTGTAAAGACCACTCCACAGAGGTTGTCTTATCACTTAGGAGAGGAGGCCGGCATATCCAAATGAAAAACAAGCTGGAGAAGACGCTGATTTGTCACCGGCTGATTAGACCACTCCTCTTTGCTCCTCCAGGAGCTCTTCAAGGACATGGAAAAGACACAGAAGGGCTCCGAGAAGCACAACACCACCTGTTCACATTCAAACAGTCAATGCTGAGCATCTTCGATTCACCCATGTACACAATAGACCAACAGCACATAATCACCGTTATTGGAATACTCATCTTTGCTTTTACTCCATGGATACATTTTGCGATGAACAATACTCAATGCATGCTCTTGAATGAGAAAAGTTTGGAAGCTCTTGAAAGTTACACAATAAACAGAAGAGCGGGTGTCGGGCATCAACACTGAAAACAATAGGCGCCGAACAAGTGACGAACAAGAGAATTAGGAAACATCCATTCTTACTCACTTATTCACACATTGTACAGAGCTGTCAACACATCTGTGTTGTTCATTCGAGGACGAGGGTTACACCATGATTCTAAAGAATCAAACTTATTATGGCACAGACTTTTTATGTAATTTTTATAGAAACATGACCACAATGATTTCTTTTGTTTTATAATGGATGCGGGGGCATTTGACAGTGTATGACTCACTGCTTATGTTCGTATCAGTTTTTTCTTCTTTTTCAATTAGTTCAACTCAAAGGACGAGAGCGAAATTATCAGGACGCACATTGCATAATATGGCATCAATGTCTTCTTTTTCCCAGAGGTTGTTCATATAGGACATATTCTTTTCTCGTTTGGAAAACTGTTCTTGAAAAACCGACTCAAATATAGACTCAAACAATAGTGAATATTGTTTTTAAAAAAAAGGTTGGAATGTTCATATTTTATTTGCATACATCCCATGATGCTTGATCATGTATGAAGTCATTTCCCATTGTATCTCAGTTTTGCTCACATTTGGTGAAAGTGGAGTGACGGACAACACTTTTACTCAAACGATCTTACAACATTTGGTTTGAGACATTTATTGCATGTATCTACTATTTTACTTAAATATTCCACTACTTGAACCTAAGGCTTTGGTAAACACATTTCCAGCACCAAAACAGTTCACATGAGGAAAGGTATGTTTCCACAAGATATTAAAAGTGGTTAGTCCGTGAGAGGCACTACAACTTTTCAGCTTTGGCCAAATGATAACTCTTGCCTAAAGACAATATTACTTCAGTATATAGATAGCTGAGATCTTTCTGCAATTGTTTATGTATAGTGCCTTAAAAAAGGAATTTAAGAAATTATGTAAAATCTAGAAAAAGACCTTGGATTAGCTCATTTTAACAAATTTTCCGTAAAGGGATTTACATCTTAACAATAATTTAATGCATCAATGGAAAAAAATATATATTATTTGCAGCCCTATTACAGTTGTTTTTTGGCACAAGACAATTTGTTTAACAACTGTTGTCTTGGTTTTATCAAATAGAAGAACCTGTCTCTTCTTAACACTTCTGCTAGGTCATCATTTGAATAACATTTGTGTTTATCATTGCAGAAGGGCAACCTGTAGAAGAGGGATAAAACAACAACACCTGAGCGGTTAATACTTGCATAGAGATGACGGTATAATCTCACAAGGGCATAAGGTCACCGTCGTCAGTTCTACAGAGAGTGGATGCCCTTATGAGATTATACCAGCATCTCTCTGCATTCATTAACAAGGAGTAACGTGAACAGCGGGGAGAACAAGGAACATCATTCTCATCGTGTTTTATGCGGTGTGGAAGGCAGGCGGGCCATGACTTTGATCCCTGGTGGGAGGGGGACTCGGGCGAGTTTTAGTATGCTGTGGGCTGGTGGTAAGAGACAGAGGTGACCTGAGGATCGCTGTGCCAGAAAAATGTTTTATGTGCCAATTCCGCCTCACTGTTTTCATCTCTATCCACGTGCTATGCTGTCCTTCTGCAGTTTGTGCACCAGTCGGGTTTTTTCCAGAGTTAATTCTGCTATTGAGTTCCGCTACCTATCCCCAGAAGCCCACTTCCTCCCATTGAGACGACGTGAGCTTCTATTAGTGATCCAGGGTTACTTGTCTAGATAACAGCTCACCATTTTGATTTTGCACATTTCACGGATTTAAATGTCCTCTCTACACAGAAATTGACAGTTATTTACCCTTGGAGTATTGTGTTTACACTCCCGCAAAGCCTCCATAGACTCTCAGGGTTATGGCAGTGATTGCTGGATGGTGAACACCTACCTGAACACCAGGGTCTGTGTTCACAAATCACAATACAACTAAAAGCAGCTCTTAACTGGGGGCGTTCATAGAATATGGAGGGCATGTCAATTGAATAGTAATTCACAAAGCCTTTTGGTGCTAAAATTAGCTCTGCTCATGATCAAACATCGCCTGCCAGTAATAAGCTTCAAAGCATTTCAGAAAAATGCAACTAATGCATTTTTTTCAATTGAACATATTGTGATGATTGCTGTTTAGTTGATCAGGATTTAGTGCGCTCACAAACAAATAAAAAACAATCCAATAACATCGACAGTGACGACTGGCACAGCCCTCTTATTACTGCGACTCTCGGAAAATGCATTTTGCAGTGCTGATGAACTTGGGATTTTTCCACCGTCTATCAGAATTATTAATAAAACCTAAATGTGCTTCAGAGATCCCTGAAATAACCACCATTGCAGGCTAATTGAATACATACATAGGTAATATAATACTTATTTCATGGCCATTAACCAATAAAACTGTTGTTTCATGTAGAAATAACACATCAAAGGATGACGAGTTTCTTGATCTACTGGAAAAAGTATCACAGTATCAAATTATTTCATATATTTACACAGTTTAGTTAAAAAATAATCCACTAAAATATGTCTATTTTTTATTTACTGGGTCACCTGTCCACAGACCACTGTAGACAAAGTGAGGAACTTCCCTCATGAGTGATACCATAAAGACAGACACCAGGATGTTGCGAACTGTCAGTCAATTGTGGGTATAAACTGTGATTTCATCACAACTAGAGGGGTGTGTACCAAGGTGACTGGTGGATTAGATCAGAGTGGGTAGCACAGCGATGTGGCAATGAGTGTCAAAGCCATTATCCAGCGTGTCGCCTCGGCTCTCCTGTGATTAGCGCCGTCGCTCTTCCACCATCTCTTCTGCAGACCTTCATACACACTTGAAGCTCCACTTGTGCTTCTCCCTTTTGTCTCTGCTCTTCCTGAGACCGGTCTCGGAGTGAACGTGGCAGAAGGTTGGAGGTCAAACAGCGGGACTTGTTTTTGCACCGTTTGGTCTGAAATCGTTACTGGGGAGGATTTTTAGAACATAAATGGGACCTGAAAATGTGTTAGATGTCGGCTGGAGTTGATCGGCCTTATTTATTGACGCTGTGGGTCTAACTATTGATGCTGCTCGGGAAGTGATTATCTATGTGGTGTGCAGTCTGTCTCCCAGGAATCTGCAGAGTCAAAGCATGGCTCTCCAGTTCCTGCTGCTGACTTTCATGCAGCATGTAGAACCAGTGAAACTAGGAGGGGTTGCCACTTGCTCTCTCTCTCTCACGCGCAAACACACAAACATTATGCATAAGTAGATATTTGTATATAAACTGTGTGTACATATAATACCTCAACTGCTGGACAAATGATGTTTTCGATGTACGCATGAACTTTAACGGCTGATGAGAGTATTTATCTTGGAGAACATGGGCACTGGTTGTAACACCCTGTTCTGTTTCTCCTGTGTTCCGTGTCTCCTCTGTCTTGATTGTTTAATTCCCTGCACCTGCCCTCAGCCACTCTTGTCTCGTTACTGTCTGATGTCGTACACCTGTTTCCCCCCCTATATATTGTCAGTCTTTCTCTTGTCTGTTGTCGTCTCTAGTTCCGTGTTCCTGGTTCTGCCTGTTGACCCTGCCTGCCCCGTTTGGACCTTGTTTTTTTCTGTAAACTGTTTTGCCTCATTAAAGAGTGCTTTTTTGTGATTTATATTGCGTCCAGCCTGTCTCTCTGTGCCTGAGCCTCACCCCGTCACAAGAACCTGACACTGGTAGCTAACTACCAGACTGAGAGGTCATGCACTCATGAGTCTACAGAGATTCCATTGTTCAATTTATGTTTGTGTCGTTAAAAAATGGCTGAATGATTTATCTTCTGCTCAAATATAGAAGGCAAATGTAATACTCAACAGGCAGGCCAGTGTGATCGTGAGGAGATATAATGAAAAACTGCTCATCCATCTTGGTTGCATATGCTGCGCTGAAGCTATAATGAGCGATTCTAGTGTCGGTGTGTATGGCAGCTTAGTGTAATTACAGCAGCTCAGAGGACTGCACGTCTTCTGCACGACTACACACATAGCAAGCTGCATTGGACTCGGATGCAGATATTTAATCTTTCAGCAACCTCTGGGTCTAAAAGGAGAAGCCAAGGTGTCTTAATTTGGCTTTCTTTCTAATAGCCAGCAGGGGCGACTACTCTTTTGCCAAAAGAAGTCTTATTGTTGAAAAGTCAATGGAAAAATTACCCTACTTCTCACCTGATTTATTACCTCAATAAACATTATTGAGTTCATGGTCTGAGTTGCTAATTTCAAGTCCTCTTCAATACAGCATGATGTTTACTTTGTAAATAATGGTCCAATTTAGTAAAATAGCTAAATAGACGATGAAGCAGGCTATGCGTTAGTGATTGACAGGTCGCTACCACATTGTTGTCCGGTGTTGGATTTAGCTTCTTTTCTCCCTAGTACAAGATATAGGCTGTAGATATGTCTACCTTCTCTCAAATATAATGACACTTTATGGCACTCTGCGTGCAAATTTGAAAAACTCAACAGCAAAGTGTCTATGGATAATGATGTTGATGATAGATGCTCTTATTGTACCTATTGTCTCCTTTTATCTATTTTGTGTCCAACAGTAAAAAAACTAAATATGATTAAAATGTTAAGTGCTGTTATTGAATATCATAGCTCGAAAGTTCCATCGAGCAGATATTCATACACCATGTAGATCCACAAGGCAGATTGTTTTGTATTGTATTGTTTTGTTTATTGCTTTTTATTCCTTATGTGCACTTCAGTCGACACAAAATGCCATCAAGGAGCAAATGAAGCTGCAACAGACACAAACAATGCATCACTTAGGTGCTCCAGCATGAACGCTGTTTGCCACTGCAGTGGAAGAATCATCAATCATTTGAATCCTTGTTCACTTATAATGTCTAACTACAAAACAATTGTCACTGGGAAAAATGAGTCGTGTAACAGCATCCAGCCCCATGCTGTCTGTCTATCTTCCTTCTTTCCTTTCCTCCTTCCTACCTTAACCCCTACTGCCTTCCATAATTTGTATCTTACTTCCTGAAACGCTTCCTTCTTTTCTCAATGTCTTCCTTTCCTGCACCCTTCTCAACCTCATTGGCTCTTTACATCCCTACCTCCTTCCTTAACTCCTTACCTTCTATTGTCCTTACTGACTCGCATATCTCTTTTCTGACTAAGTCACTTCCTCCCTTCTATTGTAACCTCTTTCCTTAATCTCTTCCTTCCTGACTTTCCCTACTTTCTCAGTCCCTTACTTCCTTCCCTTACGTCAATACTAACTTCCCTTCTTCCTACATTATTGAGTTCCATTTCTCCTTCACTTCATTCCTTCCCTCTTTCCCGCCTTTCCGTTGGTCCATTCTGTCTCTTTCTTCCTGGCGTGGATTCAAGCCTTTAGGTACTGCATCATCCACTGTCAGTGTGGGTGGGGGGCTGAGATCAATCACTGGGCTTCTAATGGAGTACTTTAGCATACAAAGAGTGCTTTGAGGTTTGGTACTGTCCACAGGGAAATCATGTGATGCACTATTTATACTGAAGGTACCTATAGCTGCCATTCCCACTCTCCTGTTTTATTTTATGTCACATATCTCTTTGGATTTCATTCATAGCCAGTATAGTATTAATCTAACAGGTATTATGCGCTCAACTGTCAACGAAATAAAAGTCAGCCTTTTTTATCCCTTTATTATCTGCCAATGGCCTGTGGCTCTGAAGCAGCAGCCGGTGGCCCTTTAAAAACATTGTAAGTCAATACCTGTCTTGTATTTATTTCTGAAGTCTTAGCAACTCCCGAGGAATCACAGCAGATGACATTTATCTTACTCCTGACCTTTCTCAAGATTGGCGCTGAATCAGATCATTACGCTTGAAATCCCTGGCTCCTCCACGCTGATGAATTACTTCCCTAAAATGAAATTGTCATCCTCCTCAACGCCCCTGTGTTTCCCACGCATGAGACCGTCACAGAAAGTGAATGGGACACACCATATCCTATTCCTCAGTGAATCCAGGGGAAAAGAACGGCTTACTCTAGTCCAGGAACATTCTCCTCAACCATGATGGAATTGAGATATTTGGTTTGAGTTTGGTGTTCAGATCTAATATATGCCAGCTTGTAACTTCTAACCTGCCAAATATACAGAGGTGTCTATTCTCGATGGATTTCCTGCTTCGGCGCCGGGTTTGGATTGATCGCATCCAGCAGTTACTTGGAAACGAAAGCTGGAGCAGGGATGCTGACAGGCAGATAGCATTTAACACACAAACAAGCACACATTTACAAATCCCCCTGCCTCCATGCATGCACACTTACGATGCCTGCCAATGAAGTATACTTTCTAAGCCTGCTTTTGCTTGGATTTGAAACATTCAGTGTTTATAAGAGAACGTTATAGGTTGTGTGTTGGTGTCCCCTATAGCCAAAGACATACTCATTATAAACCTGCAGCTTTATTTCCCCACCCTCGAGCTAACAAACCACTTATTCCATCTGCCCCTCAGGCATCGCCTAAATAAACAGCCACAACCTCGACACGCTCGGCAGGCGTCGACTAACATATGTGCACCGGTCCGTTGATGATATGCATGTGGGCTGCATGTGTGCTGATAGTGCTAACTGTCTTCCATGTATGCAGTTAAGCACAAGGTGAAAAGCAGGGCATCCAGATCAGTTAGAAACCAGAGTATCATCACTCAGCTCTCATTTCCATGGAGGAATTGTACAGTTTGTTCCTCAATTGCTTCAGTGTGTTTTCTGAAACATTAAGTACGATCACCGTTTGTACTGTGCAGCAGTAAATTATGCTGCAAAAGGGCATCTCACCCGAAAAATATTCAACTCCCGCGTCAACAGTAAATCAACCACGAGATCACTTTTGATCAGTTCATCACTACCACTAAAATGATATAGAATTGTTTGACTATTTCTCAAATAGATCACACAATACAAACTAAGAACAATTTTGAGATGTCTCATTCACGTTTCTCACTGTCGGTGTCTGTTACTTCCCATTAAAAGTATACACGATAGTGGCATTAATGTACTTTGAAATGAAATGCTGATATAACAGTAAATACAAATGTCAGCACAAAAAAATCAATCTAATCGAGGAAATACTGAGGAAATGTTCCTTTCTGTCCACAACAATCTTTTTCACATCTGATATTTGCTCTTCAAATACACCGGGAGACAGCATCCCCCTCTGCATGTCTCTGTTGTGGCTTGGGTGCAAACAGCCGTCTCCTGCTCTGTGTCCACCCCTCACTCTGAGAAAACACACATTTAAGGTCTACTTTAGTTTGCTCCATCCAGGACTGGGTGACATGAAGAAAATCTAGTATTTGACACATTCTGCATGTGAAGTGTTACACATTGAAGACAAATAGAAATGTGTCTTCGAGTTGTATCGTTCATAAGAAGAGTGATTTAAAAAAAGAAAAAAAAGTATGCACTGCGAAAATTAACTCGTAAAGGGATGTGGATGATATGGAAAATGACATTGAAATAAGCTGTTAGACTTATTTTGGCTAAAGTGAAAATCAACACATAAATCAGTTCCCAACAGAGACTCCCTGATGCCTTGACAGGCCTCATCGGGAGTACATCTAGCCAGCTCTATTTAGTGTTTTTGGCATTTAGTAAAGGTTGATAATTAATCATCAGCATGTTTGCTGGTGTATTTGTGAGTTCTCATGTTTCCAGATTTGACACATAACAAGTGTGTTCAATTAAGGCTTCACCTGCATACAGATAATGTCTCGAGGTGGCTTTGCATACCAAATGGTTACCACCTAGTTTGTCAGTGTGTTCGTATCGACTTGTTTCCCCTTTGATGTCAGCTCCGTGCCTTGTCTTACACCCCTGAACCCAACATGGCTTCTCCCTGTATCAGCCGGCTTCTGATGAAAAGGCTACACAGCTCGACTCAGCTGAGCTCCCTGAGAGACGGGCGGAGAGAGGTATCATGTTTAATCTCCTTCTCAAATGTCACTACAGTCTAGTAAACAACTGGCTGGGGAGGCAGGGGGAAGATATGCTGAGTCACACATCCATTAGGAGGATTGGAAAAATAGGATACATTTTGTTTTTACGATGGAAAATGTAATGAAAAACAGAAAGTGATCAGAGAATTAAATATATATTTTGACAGATGTGGTTTGTAACTAAACCACAGATTAAATTGTGCACTAATTAGGCATTGCACAATTAAAAGTTTGCTCATAGTCTAAACAAATGAAGAGAAAAAAAATGATGCTTAATCTTAATGCTTAATGAAAGAAAAACAAGCTTGTAATTCTTTAAAATATGTACCTGATTTGGCTCCACCAAATCAACCATTACTTAATTTATGTTCTATAGTTTGATTAGTTGACTGCAAGATCAATAAAGGCAATCAGAGAGGTGAGGAGTTTTAATTCCAGAGCTATATGTTCCTGGGCTGAATTTACGTGATCTTCAGCTCTGTCGATTGAGTCAGCACTGATCTGCCGGGTGGTAAGAATCGGGCGTGCATTGACCTATGCCTGTAATTACTGTGTGAAAATATCAGCTGTCCTCTCACGTAAATGTCGTCCCAGAGTGAGCAAAGTTTAATCGAAACAGAAGCTCTCGCCTGATCCGACACAGAGGTTGTGAATGCTGATGATAACGACGGGCTTGGGGGAGAATATTTTTTACTGTAATCTTCAAAAACTTTGCTACATCGGCACAAAAACACTTTGTGGATTGTAATCAAACAAAGACATTTAAAGGTAGAAAACTCCAAGGAATACCACGTCATCCCCACACGTACAGCGAGCGTAAAGCTAGAATATAAATTCAGAAGCCACAGTGTGCAGTGTGTTGTCAGACTAAAAAGGCCTCTTATGCAGCAACATTTGACCAAACTTTCAAAGTGAGATGTGGAACACAAATTGCTTGACAAAATTGCAAATAACAGCTGAATGTAATACATAAATAGATAGATGTTACGTCAACATTTACATTTATAGAGATTTTCAGCACAAAATATCTTTCATTGAAATCCTCCGATATTTAACGTCAGTCATCCTAACGACAACAAACAAAGGACTCGCGTTGTTGACATTTGACAGCCCAAACATTAGCACAAAGCAAAGAAGACTTAGGTTGTTAAAAGCTTTCATTCAACATAGATCCGAGGTTCAGCAACGCTCTCTTCTGCCGTGTATGTAGACTCTATGATTATCTTCCAAAAAGGTCCCCGCTTCTGTAAAATACATGTGAGGATGAGTAGTTGTGTGCCTGGAAACATTCACCAGCTCCGTGAAGCACCTACTCTGTTGTTCTCATCGCCATTGGCTTTCAGGCAAGTGGAGGACAAACATAAAATAATGTGTTCCACAGCTAGACAATCAATTTAAATCGAGTTATTCTAATAAACCACAGTGAGTGAACAGTGAAATAAATATACTTTCATATTTTAGCTCAACTCTTTCTATTTAATTAAAGCGCGACAAATCAACCTAACATTTGTTTTATTTCCTGGCGGTCTTTCTTTTATTTTGAGTTTCTGCAGTGATTCTCATGCATATCAATGATATCACCATTTGAAGTGTGGGATCGATATCGTGTCCTTCATTGTTTGAATATGCTTCAACAAATGTCAACCTATCTTAGTGGGCATCTCTGTGCAAAGAGCATGGGAGCTTATTGTGGACGATTTGGCGCAGCAGATTTGTCTGGTTCTTTCTGTGTAAATTAATGTCAGCGAGCTCTGACTTAGTGGCTGATATAGTGGGCCATAGCAAATCAACTCAATAAATCTCCCAACAAGGAAATCACACCTTCCATAATCCTAAAAAAAATCCCTCTTCATCCCTGGGTGCTCCACTGGATGCGGTGAAAGGCTTCCGCTAATATAAGTACAGGACATCTGATGCACTCAGGGAATGAGGTGCTGCATGTACAATGAGAAAAATATCAGGTACCACACAGGAGCCATCAAACTGATTGACTTAAATACAGAAGCATTAGTTACAGCTCCCGTCAAGCTCATTGTTGGATGGAAGCCTTCCTCTCTCAGACGGCAGTATGCTTATTGGTAATCTACCATCGTGCTTCAATCCCTCACACAGAAACACCCGATTAATTTCTTAAATCGGCTCCACAGCACCTTGAACAATGCGTTTCTTTCAACACATTATTTATTTCCACTGTAACCTGGTGTGTGCTCGATCACACCTCAGAAAAGGAGAAAGAAAGGCATTTAATTATACCTGGCATGCATGACGGTAATATCGGCCATTTCTTCTGTGGACCGAAATGCACAGCAAAGGGCTACAAAATAAAAAATGAACATAAGGTACCTCCATCTGTTAAATATCCACACCCAAACCTTCCATTATCCGTTCATCTCTCTCTCTCTTTCTGTCTCTCTCCCTCCATCACCCCCTTATCAGTCTCTCACACCCTCTTTCTTTCCAGGGAAGCATGGCATCACCCGGGGGCCATCATAACACAGGGCAGACTCAGAAATGGCTGCAGAGTGAGGAGGGAAATCGTTAATGGTCAAGCTTGAGAAGATGCAGCTGTGTGTGTCGACTGCCAGAGGGGCCAGTGGAGGACTTATTGGCTGATTTCACTCAAACTTGACCTTTCTCATGAGGGAGCAGCAACACCAGAGTGTCTGCTACCCAACTAACATGGCTAAACCTCAAGATCAACAAACGGCTCCCTGAGAGGGAGAAAACCTGCCGGGCAGACTCTGGGACTGTGACTCCTCACAGATCTCGTTTGCATCTGTTGCTGACACAAATATCGTCGACGCGATATTAGAGAGATCTTGGAATTGGAGCCTTGTTTGCACAATCCAAAGGTTATATATATATTTAATCCATCTTTAGGATGGGTCTTGCCACTGGTGGACAGGGACTTTACTCCCATGCCCCTCAGTCATTTCTGATTGATGTGCCTCAGACGTGTCGCACAATACAAGCCGTGTACATCGTGACACCAACAAGTCCTCCTTTCTGACTTTTTTGTTGTCATTCCCTCCCAAAAAGACCCATATGTCCATTCTCCAAAAAAATATTTGAGCCTCCATTTCTATTATGAAGACTAAGGTTGGCATTGAACGTAGCTATACGCCAGTTAGTGCAGTAGTTATTTCTGTAGAAGACTGTTTATCGACAGGTGCAAAGCAAGCTAACACACACATGGACAAGTTGTGAGTGCAAGCCAACACGTATACGCAGTAACGAGAGCATGTCTTGTCGATTCACACTGATCTGCGTCATGCGTATGCATACAAGTTTAAAAGTCTGTGAAAACACACAGACACACACACATCCGTGCATGTATATTGCATCAGGCATCCGTGGAACTACTCCAAGATTAGTACACATATTATATTGACACGAGAGGGAAAGCTCAGTGATGTTATGTAAAAGGAGATGATGAGAGATAGATAACCAAAGACACATTAAAAGAAAGGGAGAAAAGAGAGCTAGTGAGACATGATGTATTTCCTCCCATAGCCACCGAGGCCTCTCCTGAACCACCTCTCTCTCTGAACTGCCTGTTGGAGCGAGATGGAGGTGTCTGTTGTGCGTTGGATGGAGATGTTGTGTTGTATATGTGTCTTTCTATGCAGAACAGTGTGGCATTCTGATACAGGGGCTTTCTTTCTTCCATACACGCCTAATGTAGGCAAGTTGATGATGAGATACATCGGTGTGGCCGGTGCTCGTTGTTTTCTCTCTTCCTTTCCTTTTTCCTTCACATCGCTCCGCTTTCTGTCACAGCGTTTGCACCTGCTGAAGACAGATAACGGGAACTGGGAGGTTATATTTGCTTTATTGAGCGTTAGATTCACAAGTGTGTATTCAGTGCTGATGGATGTTCCTTATGAGCCGTGCCCATTGTAAGTGTCTCTGTGCCTGTATACAAATATAGTGTGTGTGTGTGTGGGGGGCTGTAATATGTGTGCATGTTATTTAAAGTGATCTTCATGGAGTGAAGAAAGGCAACTGGGAATATGCTGATGTTTGCTATACATAAGTAAATGCGTTCATAGAGTACACAAATGCGTGGCTGAAAACTGTCTTGACTGCGAGTGTTGTGTAACGTGCAACACAATTCTAATTACTGATTTATCCCTTTTTCACTCAATTGTCCCCATGCTTGTCATTTTCAGCTCAGCTTTCTGGGGTTAGATAACAGATAATCTTCCATCTCAATTCTCCTTACGGCTTGATATTAGCACATGATTCCTTACTAGATATTCATCCCCCTGTTTCTATTTTCACTCTCCCGGTTTGAGAGCTGCGGTTTGTCAAGAAATTCTAATTACATCTAAAGGAAGCGGTCCCCTGATTTTTTTTGTTGTTGACCTTTTTCTTTTAGCAGCAAGTGTCTTCCAATGTATTAATGCTGCTCTCCATCACCAAAATGAAGCCTTAATTACACCATCTATTCCGCCTCGACTTTGATGTGAAAATGATTGCTATGACTGTGGCTGATCTGACATCGCTAGTCAAGTGCACTCGGGCACACCACGCGTCATGGCGGCAATCTGCTGCAACAAGCCTGCTTGTTATGTGTCTCCAGAGAGGGTACCCCTGCTCTGCTTGGTGCTGGTGTGTAGGAGTCTATATGGTAATGAAATATGAAGTGTGTTTTTGATAACAAGTAAAGCCCATGTGGAGTCTGTTCAGGGCTACACATCATTTGCACACTTTATGGAACTCATAGGGAAGAACTAGATAAACATAACAAGGTTGCATCAGACCAGTGGAGGAAGATGTTCCCATATCCTTTCCTGCATTAAAATTACCAATACGATAATGTACAACATGGAAATTAATTTCCAAATTTAAGGTCTTACTTATATAGAATACTCTACAGACATTTTGTCAAAGGCATTCACTTAAAGTATCAAATGTAAAGTTATTGATGATGGAAGTTATTATGTACAGTTAGTGTAGCCCAGTAATAAGGGGGGGGGGGGGGGGCGTCGGAACACACACATGTGAACACATTTTCTCTAGTATATCCTTTTTCTTTTCTTTTTTTCTTCTTTAAAAAAAAAAAAGTTGGACCTTTAACATCTTCGGGCCTCAAATTCAAACTAGTTTCAACATCTGAAAAGTTTGAATGTGACGTCTGTTTTTGGAGGAACTGCCAACCATTTTGGCCTGAGACCTTTTAAAAACAGCAATGTATATGCTTATAGTTATCTGTGATGAGGGGTCACGGATGTCGCAGCGAGAGAGGACCCAAATGCCGACATGACTTCTGCAAAACCAATATTTAATTTCAACAAACTAGACAGGACGACGCCACACTGAGGAATAAGACGAACAGGGTTTACATACACAGGCAGGCGGAGGTGATTGGACAACGTGGAACGAGACACAGGTGGACACAATGAGGGCGGGACCAGCAATCACACAGAAGGAAACAATCAGGACCAGGGCAGACAATCACAGGGAGACAGACGACACAAGGACTTCAAAACAAGACACAAAACGAGACACAAACTCCAGATCATGACAGTTATCTACAACTGGTAGATAACTATATTCAGAGACATTGCTGTTTGAAAAAAGTCTCAAGACAAAACGGTTGGGACCCACTGATTACATTTTTAACAATGTATTGTGTTTTACAATTCTATACATTTTTTTTATCCAAAATATTAATCTGAAAAGAAGTAGGTATAGCTCCCAAATACATAAACAACATTTTCCTCTGAAATGCAGTGGAATATAAATAGAAAGAAGAAATATTTCTCAGAACCTCATTACTTAGCACAGTACTTAAGTAAATATATTTTTAGTTAGTTTACACCACTGATACTGTCACCATTTTAGTGAATTCAGTTTCAAACAGTAACAGTAATACAAGTAAATCCTAGCATGAGATGAAATAAATAGTTAATGACAAACAGAAGAAGCGTCTCCGTGCTCTTTTTGGCACCCTTGGCAAAATGTCTTAAGCCATAAATTGAGCCCCATCCATATTTAATTAGCGGTCCCTTCCGTGCTTTTGTGAACGACCCAGTACTGAGGAAAAGTCACTTTGGATGAGCCTGTGAAGACAAACATTGCACCGGGGGAAACACAAACAAAAGTGAAAAGTACACAAACACTCCTTGATTGGAACCGACGTACACTTTGTGTCACTCCTTTGCACCATCACCCCATGAATTGTGAATGTATCCAATTGTTTGACCTAGCATTTGTTTTTTAGAGTTTGTGTGCTTGCGTACTTAGTTGCATTCTTGTGCTCATGGAGTTGTTATTTTTTGCCGTCGCATTTAAGTAATGTTAGAAAGAGGAGCCAAAATAGGAACAAACGAAGAAAAGACATAGTAGAAGCTTTCTTCCAACTTTGTGGATCTGTTTTACATCTCTAGTGATTTTCTCAAGGCTAATCTGTTAATAATTACTGTGACACAGATGCTAAGATCTCAAAGGACCACACACAGACACATCTTCACTCCATCCTCCGCCTCTCATTTCTCTATCGATTACATGCAGGCCCCACAATGCACATTAGCATATACACATAAACAACAAACCCCCAGTGTGTCGCAACCTCCTGCTTTCAACTTTTAAATCTGTTTAATTTCCTCCTCATCTCAACTGCTGTCTAAGAGCGACAGTCATTTTGTGGTGATTCTTAGTGTAGAATACGTTGCAGTGCAAGTTGAACCTTCGCTACGCGGACTTGCCAATCGTAGCGTAGAACTAGCCAGCTCCGAGCACTGCCGACATCTATCCGGCTCTTCTTCGTAGACTCCATGAAATCATTTCTGATTTTAATTTTCAGGATGGTTTTGTGGATTTGGACCTAGTCGAGGTTAAATGTTGTGTAATAGTGACACTTCTTACCTGAAGAGAAGAAAGTTATTGTAAAAACGTTTTGTTTCTGTGCAAAACCCTGTGGAGCTAATGTTAGCAGAGTATGTTAGCAGATCACAAACTAGCATGAGGGTTATGGTACACTAGCTACTGAATGCTTAGCCTACCAAATTTAGCTTTTTAATGATTGTAACAGTGAATGAAAACCAACCCGGCTTTACTGGAACAGAGGTGTTTCTAAATTTCATTGTCATCTGTCTCAATCTCCCAGTGATGTGGTGGTCCACGTTAAGTCTGTGATCTTGCGTTATTTTTTATCTTTAATACATTTTTGCTGTATATTTCCTTGGAATATTATATTGTCGACCTTCTGTCTCATTTTTTGTCTTTCCAAAAAAAATGATATTGAAGCAGTAAGTGACAGTGTGGGCTTCATGGTAGCTTTGGTAAATTATGACGACATCAAACAAGGATTACTTGCAAATCATAACAACCATAACCAGTAACTGGTCCTCTGACATAATTTTGCACATTGACAAGCTGATGCTATTGGTCATCAACGGGATTGGGACATGTTCATGCGGTTTTCCATATGCAATCAATTGTTAGTGCCCAGTACTCTTGCAATAAGGATAACCGTATCCTCTAAATTTGCTTTCCTCGTGCCTGGTGCAAAACTCATTATCGTGGAAATACAATGAAATTGATAATCCATTAGTTGCTTTATTTGTTTTTTGTCTCAGTGGGCACATGGGTTTTGTGATAAGCATCATAGCTTCTGTTGTTTTCCATTGCATTTCGCAGTAATAACTTTTTGTGGGGGAAATCACTGGACTACCTCCAATTATATTTTATAAAATAAACTATAGACTGCAGTACTAAGAGTGACAGACAATTAAAGATCTCCAGCTAAGAGAGAGAGAGTTGCTACACAAATGGTAATAGATAAACTACATTAAACTGCAAACATGTTTCGTGACTTGTGTAGTCAAATGTTTTACTCTTTTCAATCAGAAAGTTCTCAAATAAATAGAAATACGCGACGCACACATTAAACAGCAATTTTCTTTCTAAATGTTAGAGCCATATTGTGAGGCAGTTGACTATCAGTGTCGACTTCAGCTCACATACAGTGATGTTGAAAAGAGCCACAGAGAGAAAAGAGCAGCAGTTCAAGACCTACGTCTTCATCGTTCATCAAGCATTTCTTTCCGCCGAGTGCTTTTTTCATCCTTGAAAGTAAATGCCGTTCACTCTATATTGGCTTTCCATTTTAAACCTGCATTTTTCTTCGCTTTTTCTCTCGTTTTTTTTAGTCAATTTCTTTTCATTCTGCTAATTGATGATTTACTCCAAACTAATCAATCTAAATTAATTAAATGTAAAAAATACAAAACATGTATTGTTATTGAATGTTATCCTACCATGTCTACTCAAGACTTGATATTTTGAGCATATTATTTGTTAACATTAGCATCGAAATTTCAAGTAGTTTCAAGGCGTTTAGGTAAAACTTGCAAACACAGAAAACAGTGTATCGGTTTTGTCTTGAAATATGGCATAATAGGCTCACAGCATATTAATACCGGATGTCACACATACAGGGTGAGAGACAATTCACATGAAGTGAGAGTTCAAACAACTAAACGTGTTTTAGCAAGAAAGCACAAAGGCCAGCGCCATAATCTGAAGAGTCTAGACCAGGCTGCACTCACCACATATGATGTTGCCATGGCTACACAACAGGGACGTGCCACCAAGCTGTCTAAATGTGTTCTTGTCTGAAGTGCCAACTTTTGTGTCCTAATTCCTAAACGATAAAGAAGATAAATTGTTCTAACTGCACAAGGTTTTTGAGCCGTGTGGCATCGGAAGCTGGCTCTGTGACAAAGTGTCATTTGGCCATGGCGGTGTCCTTTTCCCGCTTTCTTTTGGATAGTTAGGCTCTCCAAAGGATACAAATCACTCCATATCCACCCAAGCCGGATTAAAGTGGGCACAGGTGGAGTCTAATTATAATTGTTGTGCAGCCCAATGTCACCTGATAGACAACATGGATTTAAGAGGTCACAATAACCCCTTTCTTAGCCAGCTGTCGCCAAACAATTAATCTCTTTAATAATTAATCAGATTTAAAAGCATGCATACAAACTGTGCAGCTACACGGAATAAAATGTTGGCAACTATTATAAAGAATCAGATGTATCCCACTTATCTCTCATATATTTATCTCGCCTGCCAGAAAAATATTTTTTTGTTGAGATTTGAAGATTTCAAGGTTACTTATAGTGAGTATAATTATATTTTTAAATGAAGTCTTGCTCTTAATTAAAACAGAACATAGTATTCAACACAAGTGGAATTCGCTAATAGAGCCAAATTGAAGATAAAGCAGAATAATATCGTTCTTTTTTAAAATTTTGATGGATCTGGATGTTGAACCTTCGAAGCTTTACTAATCTAAAATAATATTTCTGTTACTTCTCACTCTGTGATAAAGTGTGTGATGTCGCTAGCTTTTGGCTGGCACACGGACAACCCACAGCTCATTATTTTTAATTAGCCCAATCGTGTTCATGACCACCAGATTTACAGAGTCTGCATGTGTTTCAGAGTCTTCCTGCGCTGCCAATGACATTTAGCAATACATGGTGGAGAGGCCCGAGTGCGTTTTGTTTTCGACACTGAAGTTCAGAGAAATTACGGCTTGAAAATCCTTGTGAATGATGACGGACCGGCAGAGGCTCCAAAACTCATGGGCGCACAAAGAGGAGGGAAAAAAGCATCTTTTTTTGGCAGTGAAACAAATGAACATTGCACGGCTGGGGCTGTCACCCATGTGGTCTGCCCCATAACCACAGGTTTCCTGCATCTGTTGCTGCTTAAAGGCGGTGAAATTCACTCTTTGGAGTGTGTCGATCCTCCGGAGGTGCAACCCGTGTCGGATTTGAGGGCTTTTATTCCCCCAGACCCTATGAGAGTGACTGATTGATGCGTTACAACGTCAGTGTTTGGTGTGATTGGCATTAAGCTTCTTTCAGCACAAAAACTCTCCTGTGGTCCATTTGAGTCTGACGGGTGCTGATTGGGTTCAAGTGCTCCTCGACTGCAGATGCCATTTGAAGATTGCTTTCATCTCCCCTTGAAACACAAGGACAGATAAGAAACACCACCAAATATCTCTGAGGATTCAAAACGCTCCCCCTCACGTCAACACTCATACATGTACACTGCAGAACTTTTTCGTTTACCTCCTGCCGTTTCTTTCTTGTGCTCTCTTTTCTTTGTCAGGGATGTTTACATTAACAAGTAGAAACACACCAAGAAAGGAAATACCACAAATAGTATTCGCTTGATCCAAGGTGATTGCATTCAATGGGGAAAAAGATCAGAATGATTGGTCTTGAAAACCCTTTAACTCCCTCGTCGTTCACCAATCCCCCACGCCATCTTATCTTCCCCAAACAGCATGCTAATCAAAAGCGGTCGCGACCTGCTATCTCTCAATAGAATCAGCAGCTTTGTCTAAGCCTCTGCCATCAATGTCTTAAAAGCAGCACCTTTTACATTCGGACAAGTGTTGTGGTGGCTTTAAATCACATGTAACACGCATCAAATGAATGGAACAAAATTACTGAACAAATCCTTTTTCAGGATGTGGGAATAGGGACCATTATTCAGAACAGGCAGCTTTCCTCTCCATTAATAGCATACACCTATTTAACCCTTGTGTTGCCTTAGGGTCATTTTGACCCGAATCAATATTACACCCTCCCCCCGCCTTAGGATTAATTTGACCCCATTCAATGTTTAATGTCGGTGTTCTTTCGGTAGTCAACAAACAAACATAAAGTGCCTCACACTTAAACTTGGAAAACAATATTAATTCTAATAATTTTCTGGAGGTTTTAATTGCTGGCGTCAAATTGAACCCAAAGGGTCAAATATGTTAGTAAATATAAAGGTAACAGGAGGGTGAAACATTGAATCGGGTCAAAATGACCCAAAGGCGGGGGGAGGGTGTAATATTGATTTGGGTCAAAATGACCCTAAGGCAACACAAGGGTTAAGGTGTTCGGCAAGCAAAACATTCGAGACCACATCTAATGTTATAAGCTTCTTCTACATGTTTCACGAGGAAGGCTTAAAAAGCAGCCCTAAATGTGGAAAACCTGGATTGACTTTTCTTACAAATCTGAACTGCGAGTCGTTTCATAAAGCAAACTCAGAGCTGTTGTAATCAGTCAGGCCTTAGATCTGAAATGCAAAACCTAAACCTGAAACATCTAACGCAAACGCCATCAATTTACAATGAGGAGAATTAAAATGTTTAGAGAAACCCGCCGTGTGTAGAATGCAACAGGAGTACATTGTGGCTCATCTAGCTCATATTTATTTTATCAGGATAATAACTGCATTAACATTATCTAGAGACTAAAGTTGTCGTAATGGATTATGCTACTTTGAAAGTACAATTTACAATGCAGACTCCAATGGGGAACAGACCACCATTGATTTCCCTTTTTGTAATTTCAAGACATTTTTGGTTGTATGTTTCTTCAATGTAATTTGAATTACATTTTAAATTAGCTTTGTGTCTTTGTTATTTATTATTTTTAGCTAAAGTACTCAAGAAGCTACACCCCCCACAACCCCCATTGCCTTTAAAACTATATACACACAATTATATAATGTATACTTTAGGTTAAAAAAAAAGCTCTCCATTCAATACAAGCAATGCAGCCGACGCTAAACACAATACATCCTAAGTGAAAAACTACAATGGAGGTGAAGTAAAGCCTGAAACCGGCCTTACCAGGTTGGTCTGGAGGGTTACGTCTCCACTCAAGCCTTAAATCCTGCTTTAATATACCAACAATTAGCCTGATTCACACAAGTGAGCCTGGCTTAACTGGTAATCTTGCTGTAAGAAGCAGAGGTCTTTCTTAGATTTGAGAATATCCAGAGTGAGTAAAGAAAAAAGAAAGGAATCAGTTGACGTTGGTATCACAGTGCAGCCCAAAGTAACCGCAGCTGTGCTTTGCGGTCACATTGCACAACCAAATGAATGCTGTTCTGCTTTAAATCTGTTTTAATCTCCCCGACTTCTGTGACATTCTGCAACTCTGCCGTCTTTTGATGAAGCACTACTTCCCTCTCTCTGAGTCGACTGCATTAGAAAACTTTACACCCTCAACAACTTTGAGTACTGAGAGTAGATGCTCGTCAAAGGGAAGCAGACTACTCATGATGCTCCTGGGATTTGTGGATGGGCATTGCGCGAGCCGCTGGCAGGTGCTGGAGCACAGCGGGCGCATCACACGGGAGCTGTATTGATGACATTTGAAGTTCTTTCAGGCAGCTCGCACCGTTTCCCTCACAGAAAGATTCTAAGCAATAAAAAATGTCCACGTGTGGGTGTGTGACGATGGTGGAAAAGCGGTGTCTAAAAAGTGTGCGACTTGCATTCGCCACTGTTTGAGGGGATTTGAAAGCAGCTCGCTTCTGCACATTCACGAGAGCAGCATGTCCGTGGGAGTCTGTGATCATGCAGAATGCTTTTTGTGGGTTTACAGGAGGCAGAGACGCCTGATAATGGGGGAGCTGTCGGGAGAGCTTTCAGAACATCCGTCACGTCAGATAATCATGATGAATATATTTCATGTCAGCCTCCTCCATGTGCCGCTCTGTATTTTTATCTTGCCGCTCCATTTCCTGTCTTTCTCCGGCTTCTATCGTACATGGTGATATGAAGGCCTCGTGTCACATGTTCTCGGCCCATCATTTTCTTTGTCTTGTGTTTTTCTACCACAGTCGAACTCTTATTTTTGTGTGCCTCCGTTTTTTCTTCCTGGCATCATAACCAGTTATTTATACCGCTTACTTTTTCACTCCATTATCCCATCATTCCTCTTTACAGGTCCATCTCTCCCTTCCCCGCATCCTTTATCTTCTCTTTCTCTTTTTAATAGCCCCCTGGATGTCAACTGCCTCTTATGGCTATCGCTCTCTATTTCTCCATCTCGCTTTCTTATTTTTCTTTTGTTCTTCGCCCAAACCCTATCCTTCCATCTATACGGATTTATGCTACAGCTGGGAGTAGGCAAGTAAGAGGACAGAAGAGACGCCTGGGCGAGAGAGAAAGAAGAGAGGAGGACTCAGTAACCATCAGATGAAGTGCTCGAATGTGAGGATGAATAGTAAACCAGAGAGCGCTCCGGAGGCTGGACTAATTGAATCCCATTCTCCACTCTGGGTCGAGTTAGCTGCAGCAGTCATAAGGACATTCTGACTGTGTTAGGGAGCACAGAGAAAAGAGAGCAAGTATAGGAGAAGGGCCAATAGATTGGATAACAAACATAAAAGAGGGAGAGAGAGAGAGAGAGAGAGAGAGAGAGAGAGAGAGAGAGAGAGAGAGAGAGAGAGAGAGAGAGAGAGAGAGAGAGAGAGAGAGAGAGAGAGAGAGCTCCTCCGGCCAGACTAATTGAATTCTGATTTTCCCTCTGAGATTGGTTAGTAGCAGCAGGCAGACAGACAGGCTGCCCCCAGCATGGATCAGCTGGACCCACCCAATCACACTAATACAGTGTTTGTGTCCAATCCAGTGCAGCCCGGTCAATAGCTTAGTCTCCAGTGCAAGGCCAAGAGGGAGATTATGGGTTTAAGAAATGATACATAGCTGAGAAGGTCTACATGTCAGCTGGAACTACAGTCTAACAACTTACAAATCGGCTCCATTGAAGACAAGGTGCGGAGAGAATTGCAAGTTGATACAATTTTGTGTGAGAACTATTAATTATAAAGTCGTGGTTAGGTGCTGCAAGGTAAACCACAGCAAGAAGGTTGGATTGGATTCAAGGTCAATATTAGTCTTCTTTCTCTCTGGAGGCAGTGGCCAATCGGAATCCAATTTGTGGAAAACCAACACTAAAGCAACGTACTTCATCCGTACAGGATGAGTCTTATGACATTCTATATGTTTCTCATCCTCAACAAATACCATTGTTAACATGAATACATTTTACAAACTATTTTCACATGTGTGTAGTCAAAGCCTGTTGTAGCTTTAACATATCACATGCCTCTTATTAACACGGTGTAGTTTATTCTTCCTCCTGCCGTAAATACTTACAAGCTCATGGAATGCGTCTTCACTTGGGAGTCAACTTAAGAGCCAACCAACGCTGTTTGGACTCCTGTTTAAGTACCGTTTGCTGAAATCACTGATGTGTGGCCGCTTTATTTTAAAGATGTACATCTTCTGTAGGAACTCGTATAGGCTCCGGACTGCAGCGATGTAGAGCATAGGAAAAAGGAAGAGAATGAAAAGACACCCAACTCTTCGTTGGTTTTGATATATTTCATAGAATATATTCTCCGTAATTAAAGCCAGCCTTTAGCTACTCGCAATTTACTCACTATAATTTCCCGCTTGTTGTTTGCTACTTTATAATTGCACATTTGTACTTATGAGGTTGTGTCCGGTGCCTGTGCACCTCAAGCTGTGTCGTAAAGCATGGGGGGGTCTCTCTCCATGATCATCATTTTTCTCTATCTTCCCCGCTGCTCTACGTCACGACTAATCACCATGCAGCCTTGAGGAATATTTACCTGAATCTTTTTTTTATCCCCTTGCTTTTTTACTTCTGGATACTTTTTTGTTGCTGCTGCACAGATTTCTTGGTCTCCGTTTCCCCTGAAACTCTTGTCAAGTCATTCCTTCTCTATCTGTCTACCACTGCTTCTCTCTCTCTCAATTCATTTCAGCACATCACTTGCTCTTCCCTCCAGTGGGGGAGGAAGCTACTGCCATGCACCCTGCTCCTTAACGCCCAATCGTTGTTTCTTATTTAATCTGTTCCGCTTTATTGAATTTAATTATTTCTAAATGATTAACTCAGAGTTCAGAGGGAGGGGGGGTGGCAGAAGAGGAACATATGTTGTGAGATGGGGTGGAAGGACCACTGGAAGAAAGATGGTGGGGATCGTGTCTTTTTGTTTTGGAGCCAGGCAGAGTAAATAGGCTGGTATGCACACTCATCAGTCTTTGATTCCATTACTGCAAATCCGTGCCCCACTCCCACCCGCCAGCTCTCCTCACCCTCAAACGAGCAGCGAACACAAACAATCCTAATGTGTACGTTTGTGTGTGTGTGGCCATGAGAGAGAGAGAGAGAGAAGGAAAGAGAGAGAGAATTAGCATTTTTTGTGTCTGAATAGCGAAAGGTACCGAGCCAGTCCATTTTTTTCGGGTGTCAGTGTGTATGTTTGTTTCTATGTGGCAGGTGTAAAGGGGCAGCACGTACTGTTTACTCTCACATTGCCACACCTTAAACAGAGGTATTATTTACAGAAGGGAGGGTAGGCTATCAGCTCTAAGCAACTAGAATGATGAGCTTTTACCAAGCTGCAGTCCTCCTCCAATCACAGTGGACATGCTCATAGAGACTTGCATCAAGCACACACAGAATGTAGAAATGGAGTTGCATGAATAGACACGCTTGTGTAGCCTACGCATGGCAAGAAACACACTAGTTTTTCCACACATCTTCTCTTTTGTATTATCCAAAACAAACTACATTGCGTCAATTAAAACTGTGTCACTCTTCAGATATATGGAGATACAGAAACTTTTGGAATGATGGATCATTGTTTGATCTTGGCTACATTTTTCCCTCATTGCATTCATTGCACATCAAGGGACCAACAATATCACACATATTAATAATTAGTTCTTTATACCAAGAATAATGGGCTGCGACAGATCATTAAATTCATTTTTCTTTTAATCATGTGATGAATTAATCCATTCAAATCTAATTTCTAAATGAGTGACAATTAGTTCTTAAATTCCTCCATCAGTATTTTAAAATATTGTATTATAATTGTTTAGTATCATAGCATTCCTTTAATTATATACAGTATACATGTTTAATTTGAGAATTAACTGCTAAATTCTATGCAACTTAATGATGAAAGGAAGTCTTGGCCCAGATATCCCATCGCTACACCAGAATCCAAGCAATATACATATCGCTTTGCCCCCAGAGACTTATCTGTCATTAGAAATGATTAGACTCGTTGTACTTAGAACTTTAAAAAGGCAGCTTCTGGCAAGCAAGTCAACGTCCATTCATGCCGCCTCTTATAGCATGCACACAGCGAGAGCGGGTTGTCGTTGAATCAGAAGATTGGCGGTTCCGTCCCCGGCTACTGCAATTCATATTGTCAGGACACTTAACCCTGAATAGCTCTTGCCTGCTGTGCCTGCTGTGAATGAAAGGGTAAGAATGAATGGTTAGTTAGTTTGGATGGGCAGGTGAAGCTGTGCATGTGTACTAATGGGTTTGAATGAGTGAATGACGTGTAGTCATTTCAATAATTAAAAAGGCACTGTGCAAGTGTAAACTCCAATTCATTTCAAAGTACTTTATTCCCTTTGTATACATCCTGAAAATAGTCAATTATTAAATGCCTTACAATGAAACACATCATGCTCAAGAATTGGATTTGGCTGTTAAACGATATGCATTTTGAAACAAATTGGCCATCTTCTTAAAAAATCCTCAGATATGCGTTTATCACTGAAGCAAACGCAATAGTTACACACATTCAGAGGGGCCTGACCAAGTGGCAACAACTTGAGATGCCTTGGCACAAGACCCGCAAACCTCGGTTTTATTTTCTGGCCCCCCTTCACGCAGACTATTTTGTCGGGACGACTTTCTCTGCTCTCCTCCCAACAAAGTAGTCCACGATACCACGCTATCTACCAGCCACACGCAGCTGTGTATTGATTAAGTAGAGGGGGAAGTCACGTGAGCGTTCCTGTACCCCACGAGCCAATCAACAACGACCTCCGCGTCTGAAATCCACGCGCTGCTGGGTGCGATCCAGTCATTGTCCAGCAGGTGTCTAATATTAACGCTAAATTAAACTTTCTGTATAAGCACGACAGTGGCAATTTTAAGGAAACAGTTTCAGGAACTAGACTCAGAAAATGGATACGTTGTTTGTTTCTACGTGGACGCCAGCAGCACAGGGACAAGATGGCCAAGCCCGCAAGCTGAAGGTAGCAAACTCCTTTTTCATATTTCTTTATGCGACACCGCGGTCTTGGTTTTCTTTCCTTAAGTGGTGTATTTTTTGTTATTTGGTAAACGATGAAGCTTTCCATTTGACAGTCTAACAATAAGCTTCCAACATGTGCAACATGGCAGCTTCTCAGCACGTTAAATCGAGAGTGCATGCTACGTGAGGCAGCTGGGCACGGGGTGGGTAATCGGGAGAGTTCCCGGTGGGCCGCTTCCAGTGACGTGCAGTGAGGTTCATGGTTGGTGAGGCGCCGACTCCTTTAGTGTCAGATTTACAAATATATAAACCCAAAAGAGGCTTATTCAATTGGCTACTGGTTATTTCATATCTCATCAGCATACAACACACACACGCACACGGTACATATTACAGATACGTAAAGGTAAGAAAAAGTTTGAAGCAAACCTTTTAGCTCCGTCGTTGGTCTACCTGTGTTAATCACGTCCACTTTTGACTGAAAGTCCAGTTTTGATACATTTTTAAGCTTGGATATATAATTCTCTTCCATGTTGTCAGTCTGGCGTTGCAAAATTCAAAAACAAACGGACTTGACTCGCCTGGCGCCTCTGCGTAGAAGAAGCAGCAACAAGTACCCGTTGGCTCACAGCGCCCCTTCAGTGAGGCAGAGTATTATCTGCCTCACCCTGCGCCTTTCCACTGCGGTTTTATTTCCCATCAGCAAAACTAAATATGTCACTTACAAACATTAAACTGTAATGGTTAAAGACCTTAGCCAGACTGTGGAAACTCAGGGCAAATAAACATATCTGCAAACATTATATTGGCGACATGCAGAGATACGGCAACCCGCACGGGCCAATTGCATGCATCAACCCAGTTTGTGATGGATTGCGCAATCAGAGGTGAGGCTCGACTCGTCGCTGCCTCACCTCGTTTCATCCTGTATTTGAACAGGAAATAGGCAAATTCAGTGATTTTGACTATAAAATGTTCGAAATTAGTCATACATAAAGATCGGTGGACAAATATTAATATATATTTGATGTTATCATTATTTAATTTTTTTACTCATGACAGGTGATTCTCTGCCTCACCTGCCTCCCATGACTGCAAGTCCCTGGCCGGTTCACTCCTGGGCCGTTCGCTAATTAAAAAAAAAAAACATTTATCCTGTTAGTCCATCTTCTCTTAAAGTAGGCTACACACGTTCTGCATTCTGACATCGCAGCCTCTGTGTGGGTTGTACCATGTGAGGAAGTTATCCCCTCCCAAATAGAGTTGGTTGGGTCCGTCGCCGGTCTTTTCCCAAAACGTTTTTTTCAGACAGGCTACGGATAGCTGGGGCGGCCCTCCCGCAACGATACGTGTCAGGGAGGAGGGATGGAAGGAAGAGGCCAGGAGGGGCTAAAAAAGCCAGGTTGAAAAAAAGAAAGACATTGGAAGAGGATGCCAAATGTGCCCTTCGCGTGCGTAATGTCCACTTAACCGCTGCAGCGGTGGTCTGTCTCGGTCACCAGAGTCCTCACACATTCACAAACATATTGCTGGAGATCTTCGAGCCACAGTTCCTATCCATTGCGGCTATAACGATTGTATAGGTGAGCACTGCGTCACAGCCACGTATGAAGAAACACATTTTAGAAGAAATAAAAGATCGCACCGACATGGTTTCGCTCTCTTTCGCGCAAAATGAAACTGCAATCAAAGACGTGCGTGCCTACGCCACCTGTTATAGTTTCAAGTAATTCAGATATAAATTGCCCCCCCCCCCCCCCCCAGGCCCTGGTGACAGGTGCAGCTTGTTTAGTTAATAAGCTGATTCGGAGCTGGCGTTCATGAGGAACCCTGCTATGTGCACGTCTACATGCATGATATTTTACTGTATGGAGAAATTATAAATATGACTGCTGCATGAGCTGATTTAGCCTTTTTTAATTTTCTTAAACTGAAAATCTCAGGATATTATTCTTGGGCATCGTTGGGGTCCTCATGAACAACACTCCAGTGAAGATGTAATAAGGTATTCCTTTTAATCTAAGTCCAAATAGGAATACATTATGAATATGAATGCCATTTAAGCTGCCATTTTGCCTCATATTTTCTCAAGCATGACATATGTGGGGTCATCATGAAGAGAATATAGTGGACATTGTATCTAACCATTGAAGAAAGGAAATGTTTTTGATCACAGATTATTATTAATTACTATTATAATGTTTAGCCATTTAAAAAAAATAAAATCAGTACAGTAATGTAACATTAGATAGTAATAATAAGAATGGATTTAAATGTATTGACTCATTATAGGTCTATCTCTGAGCCTTTTTGGCTATCCAAGTTCCCGTACCTATCACGACTTGGCGGGGAGCCACGGAAAATAGGACTCAATTGCAGACTGCAGAAATGAGGAAGTCAGATTCAAAAAGCAAACTTTCTTTACTGGGCAACATTTAGAGATGAACCCACACAGACAAGAGGTCTTCTTCTTCTTCTTCTTCTTCTGTGGTGTTTTACGGCAGCTTGCATCCTTTAAGTTGCACTACTGCCATCTTCCGGTTCCTAGCTACTATACTTTCCCCATCAGTCCTGTAGCTCGCAAAAATTGCATGAAACACCCTCTTCCCACACCACTCGACCCCCACTCCAATATACTCCCTATCTCGCTTCCCTTCATCCCTTGTCTCTCCATTTCTTCCAACATGACCTTCCTTTCTGACCTGTATTTATTGCATGTGGTAACAACATGTTGTACCGTTTCTGGTGCCTGGCAGCGCTCACAAAGTCCAGTTGGGTGTTTCCCCATCACAAATAATGTGCTGCATAAATAGCTGTGCCCAATCCTCAATCTTGCCATTGTGACTTCTTCCCTCCTATTTCCTCCCCTGACTTTTACCCCCCTCACTTTACTCTGAATTGAGTACAAGTGTCTCCCCCTCGTCTCCTGGTCCCATTGACGTTGCCACACCCTGTTGATATTTTCCTTGATGATGCCCTTTCCCTCTGCTTTTGATAACTTAAGATCTACTTGTACTCTGTTTTCCTTTAGTGCTTGTTTGGCTAGCTTGTCCACTTTCTCATTCCCTCTGATACCTACATGAGCCGGCACCCATAAAAATACTACTTCAATGCCTTGCTCCACTGCTCTTGAGCTCATTGTCAATATTTTAAACAGTAGATCTTGTCGCGTTTTGGACAGACCCGACTTCAGACTGGCGAGTGCCGACATGGAGTCACTGCACACAAGGACTTTGCCTGGTCTTTGTTTCTCAATCCACTCTAATGCCAAGACAAGTGCATACAATTCAACTGAATACACAGCCAGAAAATCCGAAGTGCGTCTGTATATTTCATAATGTTTGCTCGGGACTGAAACAGCAGACCCTGTACTGCCTGCAACTGGATCTTTAGATCCATCAGTGAAAACCTGCACATGCTCTACGTATTTTCCAGCTGTGTACTCATAGAACTCACTCACTAGATCAGGATTCTTTGTTTTACCTTAATCTGCAGCAACTCCATGTCTACCTCTGGTTCCTTCAGCAACCACACAGGAGTTATTGGCCAAATGACAGTAGGGATAAGCTCTATCTCAGAGACTCCTAGGCTTCTTGCTGCTGCTTCTCCTATCCAGCCAAAACTCGTCTTTGGCACTTTGTGCCTTTCCCAACATGCCTGCAGTACTTTTTTAGTTGGATGACTACCCTCATGACCTCTCAAATTTACCCAATAATTACCCAGCAGTTGCTTTCTGCGAAGACCCAGTGGCATTTCTCCGGTCTCTACTTGGATGGCGCACACAGGTGATGTTCTTACTGCCCCTATACAGATTCTCAAGGCCCTGGCCTGGATAACATCTAGCTGCTTAAGTGCGGTTTCTGAAGCTGACCCATATGCTACACTACCATAATCTAATCTGGATTTAATTAAAGCTTTGTACATGTGCAGTAGAGATGCAACCTCTGCTCCCCAGTCCAACCCTACCAGACATCTCAATACATTAATTACTTTTTTACACTTATCGCTAACGTTTTTAATGTGGTCCTTCCATGTTAATCTGCTGTCAAAGTGTACTCCTAAGAAACGAAACGTCTCTACTATTTCTAAATTGCTCCCATACAGCTTCAGCTGACAGTTTCCCTGGTTCTCCGTCTGGTAAAGAGCATTACTTTCGTTTTTTCTGCTGAAAATCTGAATCCCCATTTCTTCCCCCACAGTTCAACTTGCTTTATCCCTTCTTGCAATTTGTTAACAATATGTTCCAAGTTTCTACCCTTTTTCCATAGAGCCCCATCATCTGCAAATAGTGACCTTCCCACATCTGGTGAGACCTTTCCAAAGATGTCATTTATTGCAATGCAAAATAAAATAGGACTTACCACACTCCCTTGTGGTGTCCCATTTTCTACCTCAAATGTTCTTGATCTTTCAGTCCCTACTTTTACCTGGATAGTTCTTTTATCTAGAAATTCCTAACCCAATTAAACAGTTTCCCCAATTGCTATGGAATGTATTTTAATCAATAGCCCTTCCCTCCATAGCATATCATACGCCTTTTCTACATCAAAAAACACTGCTGCCACAGTTTCTTTGTTAACCTGTGCCTTTCTTACCTCATCTTCTAAACATAGGATTGAATCCAAGGTTCCCCTACCTTTCCTAAATCCACTCTGGCACCCTACTAGTATCCGATGTTTCTCTACATAGTACATTAATCTCTCATTTACCATCCGTTCCATAAGTTTGCATATATTTGACGTTAGCGCAATTGGCCTATAATTTGATGGGTTACTGGCATCTTTCCCTGGCTTCCTTATAGGGACAATCACAGCCTCCTTCCACCTTGCTGGTATGCTACCTTCCTCCCACACTTTATTATACAATGTTAACAATTTATTCAGCCCTCTCCACTTAATTGTTTTACCATAATGTAACATATGTCATCATTTCCTGGGGCAGTCATTCCAGCTTTAGCAACTGCTCTTGTTAGCTCCCCTATTGTAAATGGTACACTTAGTTCATCTTCAGTATCCTCCTTCTTCCTCAAGGCCTCCCTATGTGTACATCTTGTTTCCTCTCTAGTTCGCTTCCTTCCTCAGACAGATTATTATTACTGTGTATCTTTACAAATGTACTAGCCAACATAACAGCTTTCTCTTTATTAGTCACCGCTACCTCTTCTCCAGCTTTTAGTACAGGATAACTCCACTCTCTTCTGTCCCCTCCCATCTTTCTAATCATTCCCCATATTTCTCCTACTGGTGTTGTATTTCCAACTGTCTCACAAAACTTCCTCCAGTATGTCCTCTTTGCCTGCCTTATTGTCTTTCTCACTAATGCCTGAGCTTTCTTGAACTGTATCATATACTGATAGTTATGGGTTCTTTTCATGAACTTGAATGCCCTGTTTCTATTTCTAACCGCCTCTTTACAAGTATTGGTCCACCATGGTACTGCTTTTCTACTTGCTTTTCCTTTACTTTTTGGGATGGACTCTAGAGCAGCTGCCCTAATGCCTTCTACGATCATATCATTTAGGCTTTCTATAGGCATATCACCATTAATCTTACTCAGATGCCCATCACTCTTTTCCTTAAATCTCTTCCAGTTGGCCTTCCCAAAGACCCATTTTTCACCCCTGGCTTCTTCCACTACTGACATACGAATATTTATTTTACAAAATATCGGGTAGTGATCACTGCCTATAGTTCCCTCATGATATGCTTTCCAATCACACACTGCCGCAATGTTACTTGACACTAGTGTTAGGTCCAGCACAGACTCCTTTCCTGTGCTGACATTAATCCTGGTTTTACTCCCATCATTTATGCAGACTAAATTCCTAACATCTAATAGTTCTTCTATAGTTTGTCCATTGCCATCCGTATTCCCACTCCCCCATAATGTGTTATGTGCGTTGAAGTCCCCACACCATACTATACTTGTCCGATCTTGTCCTTCTATTTCTTCCAATTCTCTCAATTCTAGTTTTACACATGGATTATAATAATTCACAACCACAAATTTCTTCCTATCACTCCAAACTTCAACTACCACATACTCCCTTTCTTGCCCTATACCCAGTACCCTATGGGGAATCCCTTCTTTATAAAAGTAACACAGCCCCCTCCTTGTCCTTCTTTCCTATCTCTTCGAATTGATACATACCCATTTATTACAAAGTCCAATCTTGGCTTTAGCCACGATTCTTGTATGCACAGGACATCTGGTTTCTCCCTTCTGCTATCTATAAATTTCTTAAGCTCCTGCCCATTGGAAATTAAACTTCTTGCATTCCATTGAAGTATTAACATGATTATCACCCAATACATGCATGCTGGCTTGCCTGTACACTAAGACGGTCTCTCACTTCCTCCCATTTTAAACCTATCATATCAAGATGATGAACTGCTGCTTTAACAATTATTTGAATCCTTTCAGTTTTTGACTTAACCTCAGCAGTTGCATTTATCACCCCTGCTATGAAAGTCACCATCTTCTCCTTCTCTGCCCGTACCCTGACTTTATCATTTCTTTCTGCTTCCACTGCCATTTGGACTTTATTGATACCCTCCTCTGGCTTCTTCTCCTGCCTCACCAACTTAACTGCTTCTGCATAAGTTACATTTCCTTTCCTTCTTGTTTGTTGGACTTCCACCTCTCGCTTCATTGCTTCACATCCCCAATACGCAACACTATGTCTCCCACCGCAGTTGCAGCACTTTGGCTGAACTCCTTCTCCACACTTTCCATATTCATGTTCTCCTCCACACCTGGCACACCTTATCTTTCCTCTGCACACTTTTGCCACATGCCCAAATTCCTGACATTTGAAACACCTCACTGGTTTTGGTGTAAACTCCCTTACTCTGTATTTCACAAATCCACAATACAGTTCATGAGAATGTCTTTTCCATCAAACTCTACCAAAATTGTTTCCGTTTCCTTTTCTCTATTCCTCTTGTCATTCTTTTAGCACTCTTAACTGCTCCATAACGTACTATTAAGCTCGCCACCAGATCCTTCATATTCATACTCAAGGGTACTCCAGATATCACTCCCCTAGCGTCATTTGGCCTCTGTTGTCCCACTTTCACCACTTTAAGCACTTTTATCTGTCCAACCACGGCAAGTGTTTTTGCCTTATCAACTTGTTCCTTACTGTTGCACCCAATTAAGAGATTGCCATCTCCCAAGACCCTTGCATACTTCACTTCTCCCAATTGTGCTCTAATTACTTTAGTCAGCTTTAATGGATCAATTTTCTTAACTCCTCCTTCTCCTTCAAATCGTATCACTACATTCAGTAGTTCTGCCTTTGGTTCTCCAACTTCCTCTTCTTCACTCTCGGTTTCACCCAAATTCTCTTTTCCTCTTTTCTTCTTCCTTGTCTTTTCCCACTCATTCTCCCTCCTGCCTCTTGCCTCTCTACCACTTAGCTCCATGCTATCACTATCTTCCTCTACTCCAGCCATCCTGACTGAAGCGTAAAAGTCAAACTTCTGGGTCGACTGTGACCACCTGTTACCTCTCTTCCTGTCTGACCAACTAAGCCGCACCAGAAACTTCCAAATCCAGCAAAAACTCGCGCAAAATCAGCTCCACAGTCTCTCTCTAGGAGGAAGATGACTGCGTTGTCTCGCCAAGCAGCCCGCTCCAAAGACGCACTCGTCGTGCTTACGTCCGCTGGGGTTGTCTTCAAGTGTAAAGTTCGGCTCTGTTCTTGTGTGTGCGTGTGTGTGTGTATGTGTGTGGCTCCAATACGAAACGATCCTGACTTTCCACTCCCACAAACCTAAAACCAGACAAGAGGTCGACACAGAACTAATGAGGCACAGGTGGAAACAATGAGGGCGGGATCTGCAATCACACAGGAGGGCGGCACACAAGGAGGGAGGAGTCTGAAACAAGAGACAAGGTGAGTGACAGACAACACAACAGAAACAGACAGTGAACACAACCCAGAGGGTCTGGGTGTAACAGTACCGTAGGACCACGAATAGAAGAGCAATACATTTAAAAGCGCTGGCTGGCTGGACCCGAGAGTCCACGGATGACGGCTCACTTGATCGCAATCTGGCCGCCATGTGAGCAAGAAAGTGAAATGTTGCTTTTGGCAGGAGGATATGAAGTGGAGAGAGTTGTCACATTTAGATTTGATACGGTAATAGAGGGAAGCGGGGACTATTTGAAATGACAGGAGCCAGCAAGTACGGCTTTAAATTATGAATGAAGGAGTGGAGGAGAGATCGTGAGTCGTAATCATTCCTCAGGTCCAGTTTTCTCAGTTTAGTCGGTTGAAAATACATTTGACTCCGGTCTCACCAAATAATTGTCCCTGACATGCCTGAAACATCTGCGTTGTTTTTCTTCCAGTGTCCTGGAAATGACTTCAACATGCATTTGATAACAGTGGTGTAAGTGTAGGCAGGGATGGATTAACCAACGGGCCTACCAGGCCCAGGCCCAGGGGCCCATGAGCTCAGGGGGCCCCTAAGCCAGAGCCTCCGCGCGTGACGTCGCTGTTATTAACATTGTATTGATATGAATATGATGATATGACACGATGCGCCGTAGCCGGTATATGCCAGGCTTAAGTCATTCATGTCAGTAACAGGGCCCCAATAGTCCTACTGAGGGATGGATTACCGAACGAGCCTACCGGCACCAGGGGCCCAAGAGCTCAGGAGGCCCCTAAGCCAGAGCCTCTGCGTGAAGTCGCTGTTATTAACTTTGTTTTGATATGATGATATGACACGATGCGCCATAGCCGGTATATGCTAGGCTTAAGTCATTCATGTCATGGTCATATAATTCGCGTTATGTTGTCTGCTCAGCTCCCGTATCGTTGTTCCATACGGACTGTTTTGTTAGCGATGTTTTTTTTTTTTTTTTGCGGGTGGGGGGGGGCCCTTGACACGTCCAGGCCCAGGGGCCCGTGGTTTCTTAATCCGTCCATGAGTGTAGGGTGTTGACGTCTGAAAACCTGCTGCTTTTTCATGCTCTAACTCGGCAGTGTGAATTGAAGACAAAATGAAGAGTGATTTTGAAAAAATCTGAATGTAGAATGCTGTTTGTGACTGCTTCCCAACATGGAGGCTTGAGTGTTTTTAGACTGATGGAAAGTAGTTTTACTCATGTCCGTGAGTGCAGTGGATTTGTCTGTCTGAAATTCAGCACAATACACTCGGGCTGTCGCTTTTTCCAAAAAGTTTTAATAATTCTAGTCATTTGAACATGCTGTCAGCTCTAAAATCTGATCCGAACAAATTTTCGTTTCGTACATTTTAATTGGTAGCTTACAGTGGTGTATAGTAACGAAGTAGAAGTACTTCGTTACTTTACTTAAGTAGTTTTTTTGGGTATCTGTACTTTATTTTACTACTTATATTTCTGTTTACTTTTACTTTTACTTCACTACATTTTGCAATGAAAACTTGTACTTTTACTCCGATACATTTCCCCTGAAACAGTATCGTTACTCGTTACTACGGAAAAAAATAATCATGAGAAACATCGGGGACTGTTGTGGAACACACCGCAGCGCACCTGAACGCAGCACGAACACCAGGTTGGGGATCAGTGGTCCTTGCCGCGTTCTTTCTATTCCCAGTGATGCCCAGGATGCGAGCGAGCGAGCGGCTACAGATACGACCAGGGCCGGAGTGGGGCCACTTTTCAGCCCGGGAATTTCAGGCTTAAGACCAGCCCACTTTTTTCATGGTATAGTGGAAATTGGATAAATGAAGCAACAGTTCAGCTCTTACTATCCTGTAGTTCTTTTATTAATACCATGGTCCAACAAATAATGTAACGGTTAAATACAACAGAAATAATCCACTTAAGATGAGAAGTTAACAAAAAATATGCACAACATTAGAAAAGGCAGAAGTGCGTAGCAGGGGTGTCGGACTCAGATGAGGCAGTAGGCCAGATTTGTTGGAGTGAGACCTCATGGGGGCCGTCATTGTCATGGTTATTATCATTTTTCTGCATGAGTATTATATAGTGGTGATTTACAACACCCACTTCTGACCAAACAATGCATATTGGTTCATCAAGTACTTTACTGCTCTTTCTTAGAATATATAACTTTCATTCATATAGTTTCCACTGTTATCCTCTCTCTGTCCCATGGCCTCCTCATTTCAAATGTCGGGCTCATCATTTTCAGCAGGAGACTGTCTTATCTGCTGCTCCGAAGCTACAAAGAAAAATTAAGTCATATTACTGCATACTTCAATATTAGACCAATATTTGCATAATATTTGCAAAGTCTATGGATCGCCATATTTTGGGTGATATAAAAAGGCTAATATTTTAATTCAATTTAATATTTTGCTTGAGAATAGGTTGACAACACTACAATGATATTAATCAAGGCTACAACGTTAGCCGAATAGTTATGTTGCTAATCATTAGGCCTTTGTCTCTCTTTACCAGTTGCCACTTGTGTTTGTCCTCGTGAAAATAAATCTGTAAACTTGGCACATTTGGCAGCATCCTCCAATGCCTTTCTTTTTTTCAACCTGGCTTTTTCAGCCCCTCCTGCCCTCTTCCTCCCGTCCTTCCTCCCTGACGCGTATCGTTGCGGTCGGGCCGGCCCAGCTATCCGTAGCTGAGAAAACTTTTTGGAAAAGACGGCTAAGGACCGAACCAACTCTATTTTGGAGGGGTGAAGTTCTCTCCCAAATTGAGTTGGTTGAGTTCCATAATGGACTGAACCAACTCTATTATTTGGGAGGGGTGAACTTCCTCGCATGGTACAACCCATGCAGAGGCTGCGGTGTCAGAATGCGGAACGTGTATAGCCCACTTTAAGAGAAGATGGACTTACGTGACAAATGTCAACAAATAAAATTCTCGACCGGCCCAGAAGTGAAGCGGCCCACCGGGAACTCTCCCGATTACCCACCCCGGGCCTGGATACGACTCATTTCATGTGGAGCAGCAATGGAAGCTACTCCAACAACCACGGGGACCAAGATCAACGTCCGTGGCCATATTTGGGCGAACTCTTTTCTTTTGTCGGAGTGAAAGTTTCTTCCTACCGGATGAAGTGCCTCTTATGCCGACCGAAAGCTACGGAGATATTGGCCTTCAACAACTCACCAACCTCAGGAAACACATTGAGGTAAATTAAGATTAATCCCATGAGCCGCAACGTTAATGTTTAGTCATCATAAACATGTTAAGATATCTAGCAGTGTTGTCCTCAGGATTGTAGTAAGTTATATCTTTGGCAGGAGAGGGGAAGACCGGTGTCTGATTGTCCTACGCATGTTGTACGTTAGGCTAACGTTCGCTAGCTATCGTCAATTAAATGAGACAATTAGCGTGAGTGCAGCAGACAGATCTCTAGCGAGTTAATGAGCTGAAGAAGTGTTGACAGTTGTGAGAATTTGTTGATTTGAGTCGTTTTAGCTATAATATAATGCTAATCATTACAGCATTATTATAATTATTTGTATTAATATTATAAGAGTGACGGTCCAGTAATGGCGACGATATTGATTTGGGACTGTTGTTGTGTTTAACTACAGAGATACAAGTACATATTCACAAATCAACTCTGGATGCACGGACAGTGCATGAAACTAAATGTATAAACTTCAAATTAAAACAAACTATTTTGTACAAAACTTTAGGTTGGGGTCATGACATGTTAGGAAGTGTTATTAATTCTATCATGTTTGTAATACTCTCACTTTATTTCAGGAATGGACTACATCAAGCAGCACATGGAAGAACCCTCCCTGCAGCTAGGTGATGCCACCAGGTCCAGTTCATCTGATGAAGAGGACTTCTTCTTCGTCATCTCAAGCGCATGACAGCAGCAAACAGCTGGATGGAGACGTGGATCACGTTGACTTGCTGAAATGCTTCCCAACTGTGTGCAGGCTGTCTGTGAAGCTAGAGACACTCTACTTGCATCATCAGGGCCTGTGAAGCTAGACACACTCTACCTGCACCAGGGCCTGTGAAGCTAGACACACTCTACCTGCACCAGGGCCTGTGAAGCTAGACACTCTACCTGCATCAGGGCCTGTGAAGCTAGACACACTCTACCTGCACCAGGGCCTGTGAAGCTAGACACACTCTACCTGCATCAGGGTCTGTGAAGCTAGACACACTCTACCTGCATCAGGGTCTGTGAAGCTAGACACACTCTACCTGCATCAGGGTCTGTGAAGCTAGCCACACTCTACCTGCATCAGGGCCTGTGAAGCTAGACACACTCTACCTGCATCAGGGCCTGTGAAGCTAGACACACTCTACCTGCACCAGGGCCTGTGAAGCTAGACACACTCTACCTGCATCAGGGTCTGTGAAGCTAGACACACTCTACCTGCATCAGGGCCTGTGAAGCTAGACACACTCTACCTGCATCAGGGCCTGTGAAGCTAGACACACTCTACCTGCACCAGGGCCTGTGAAGCTAGACACATTCTACCTGCACCAGGGCCTGTGAAGCTAGACACACTCTACCTGCACCATCAGGGCCTGTGAAGCTAGACACACTCTACCTGCACCATCAGGGCCTGTGAAGCTAGACACACTCTACCTGCACCATCAGGGCCTGTGAAGCTAGACACACTCTACCTGCACCATCAGGGCCTGTGAAGCTAGACACACTCTACCTGCATCAGGGTCTGTGAAGCTAGCCACACTCTACCTGCATCAGGGCCTGTGAAGCTAGACACACTCTACCTGCACCAGGGTCTGTGAAGCTAGACACACTCTACCTGCACCAGGGTCTGTGAAGCTAGACACACTCTACCTGCACCAGGGTCTGTGAAGCTAGACACACTCTACCTGCACCAGGGTCTGTGAAGCTAGACACACTCTACCTGCATCAGGGCCTGTGAAGCTAGACACACTCTACCTGCATCAGGGCCTGTGAAGCTAGACACACTCTACCTGCACCAGGGCCTGTGAAGCTAGACACACTCTACCTGCATCAGGGCCTGTGAAGCTAGACACACTCTACCTGCACCAGGGCCTGTGAAGCTAGACACACTCTACCTGCACCAGGGTCTGTGAAGCTAGACACACTCTACCTGCATCAGGGTCTGTGAAGCTAGACACACTCTACCTGCATCAGGGTCTGTGAACGGCTCTTCAGCATCGCAGGACTCGTCTTCAGCCCCAGAAGAGAGACACTGACATCTGTCCATTTTGAAAATCAACTTCTTTTGAAGATGAACAATACATTTTTCACTTTAAAGTGATGATTCTGGTTGTTACTTTTGGTTCTGCTTTTTTGTGTGTTAATCGTGTTTTTATATTTTAGTAATAATAGTATTCATATATTGCTAAGTTCATCCTAGCTCATACTCCTTGTTCATGGCGGCCACAGCACCCAAACAAATAAACTTCATAATTCTCAAAATTCTGACCCTTTGTTTTTTTTATTAACAGCGTTTACTTTTACTTTTACTTTCAATACTTAAGTACATTTAATATCAGAAAATTACTTTTGATACTTAAGTACAAAAAAAAATCAGATACTTTAATACTTTTACTCAAGTAGTATTCTCATAGGTGATTTACTTAGGGGCGGCTTTAGCTCAGTGGGGTAAGAGGGCCGTCCTGCAACCGCAGGGTTGTGGGTTCGATCCCCGCTCTCCCCATTAGTTGCAAGTCGAAGTGTCCTTGAGCAAGGCACTGAACCCCCAGTTGCTTCCCGGGCGCTTCACCGCAGCCCACTGCTCCTTAATAACTAAGGATGGGTTAAATGCAGAGAACTAATTTCCCCTTGGGGATTAATAAAAGTGTATATTCTATTCTTTTACTTGAGTAATTTTCCAGTCAAGTATCTTTACTTTTACTCAAGTATGACTTTTGGGTACTTTATACACCACTGGTAGCTTATGCTCTTGGCCAGTTATCATTTACTAGATAGATGGGGCATCCTGGAAGAGAAGGCATGCAGCAAAGGACCATGGTCACACCTGACCCCAGCTTAGTTTACTGATTAATCAGTGCAATAGGTCAACCTGATGGTGAATTATCACAAATCAAACTACTTTAAACTGCCTGCTGCACTTATAGATTGTAATTTTTTTATTTAAACCCGGTCATTGCAATATAAAAAAGTAATTGTTAACAAACCGTTGACAACCCTACAATACATACGCATCCTAAAGACGTGAGAGTTGCAGTCTTGACTGACGGGTCTGCCCTGCACAAATCAAGAGTTGTTGACACACCCACTGCAGCAAAGCTTCGCTGGCCAGTGTGAACATCTTGTGCGGCATTAACTGAGAGGGCCTCGGCTGGTTGTGTGTTAATGCATTGTAATCATGATTATGCTCTGTTGTGTTGTCGTGTGAACCTTCATTACCTTCGCATTGAAAATGCGGAAGGTAATGTTTTGATCGCCGTGTATTTATTTATTTATTTATTTGTATGCGTGTTATTCGCATAAGTAAAAAAGTATGAAACCGAATCGCATGAAATTTGGTGGGATGATTGGTTATTATCCGGGGACCATTTGATTAGATTTTGGGATTGATCGGGTCAAAGGTCAAGGTCATGAAAAGGTCAAAATCTTCTTTTTACTAGAACACGGTACATTTTTATCCAATTGGCATGCAACTGCCAAAATGTTCATAATTCAATGCCCAATCTTGTGATATGCGAAGGTATGCACTCTACCGAGTGCCCATTCTAGTTTAGTTTGTGATTGAATGTGAAGATACGGAGGTTGAACAATGGAGAGAAACATTTTGCTGCAAAGAAGACATCTCATGGTGGAAGACGCATCTTGCTTCTCACTGTGTTTTGTACTTTGTGTGCAAAGATCAAAATAACAGATTGTGCTTCTATACCAGTGACTTGGCTGTGAATATCTTTGTTGCATAATGTCACCTTGTCAACAACGGCAGATTCATCTTCATCTGCAGTTTTGACACAGGGTGTCGACATCTTTGTAAATAATATATAATACCAGTGAACCAGTACATTTTCCACCTTAGGATGACAACCCATTGTGAGGGCTCAGTGTCTCCACACAACTCCATCCATAATAGATTGTTATTGAGCTGAAGATAATTTGTTTCACCATGGATGACACAGCAGGTTTTTCTCAAAATGTCAACCGCTCAGTGTGACATGGCGATCTTATTTCATAATAAATCTAGCCTTACAGGCACGTTAGAGTTGGGCTATCAAGGGAATCCAACTAAAGTTCCTCTTTAAGCGGGGCACTTTAGGGAATAAGGAAGTATGATTGTGCTTTCTCAAATGGGGACACATTGTTGAGCATGTTCTGCTTTGAACCTCCACGCACTGCTAGAAGATGCCACCTGAGGGCTTTATGTTTGCAGATGTATCCACTTGCAAGCCACTATTTGAATATATATGAATTTGACTACAACAGCTTTTAATCTCCATGTTTGTTCACAAATAGAATTCAGGAACTTGATCATCACGGCCGGTCCAGTGTGCACTCGTCTCACCAATCCTGCTTATTGACTCAACAATCAGCCTCCTAAGCATTTAATCTAAAACGCAATTACCACCTATTACTCAAAGCCCATTTGCACACTCCTCTGGTCAGTTAGACACGTGAACTGAAAGGCACAACACATTTTATTATTATTTATTTATTTGTGCATTATCTAACAAAAAGCACTCATCTACAAGCTGTTCTCTTATGATTATACACAATGATATCCAACCCAATAATGAATATATCAAATAAGACAAACTATTGCCAGGGAACTGTAATAGAAGACGACTGTATTTCACATCAGAGAGGTTTTAGTTTTAATACTCTGGACATTCATAATTACAGTGATATTGTATATATTAATAGTTGCCAATAAATAATGATGTGTGTTTCTAATTTTGATTGTGAACTGATTGGGGTGGCATTGGGCTAACAGAACAACAAAACATCTTGATTAAAAAAGACAGCGCCCACCATAATAATGTCATAACTTCATTATCTTTTTATCCCACACTCCAGTGGGGTTTGTTTTTGCTCCTGTAATGACAGTGTTTGTTTTAGAGGTTTCTCGTCTCGCTATCTGTGCAGGGTTGTCTGGTATATAGCTCTTTTAGGCAGCTCCTGCTTACCCCCTGCTTACCCCTTGCTCCACCCCAGATGCATTTCATTCTTATCTCTGTGGAAACTGGCCCCATCTAAAGGTTTCTCTCATTTTTCGTATTCATAGTGAAACCTCATCATATATTATAATAGCTCTTTCAAACATTTGCACTGGGAACAACGACACAAGCAATAGGGTTGTCAGAATTTGACAAGCCTTTAAGGCAGAGTGGACCTGTGGTCATCTAAAGTATAGAAATATGTTCGCATGTATCTTATATTTTCACAATGCATTAGTATGCCAAGAGCATACAGTAATACTTTAAAAATGTTCGGCACATTAGCAAAATACTAAGTATTTTTTGGGCTATATAAAATAAATTGAATTTAATTGAAAATTGAATTTTGGCAACATCATAATGGAAATTGGAAAAGGTCCCAACCTATTTACAGCTACTGACAGACTCATTTGTATTGCTCATGTAACATGTGGACCGTCTGCAACGGCAGCTGCAATACAATACTCCCCTTCTATTATAATCAAGGAAATGGGCTACATGACGCAGGAGAGCAGCTATAAGTGTAAGAATAGACCAGTTCTCTATTTAGTTTCAAAGAAACTTTTATACAGTAGTTACACTTTGCATATATATTGGTGGTCCAACAAGACAATGTCACCTTGGGCTCTTATAGGAATTTTAAAACTATTTCTGACATATTATACAATATAATAATTGCTAGATTAAATCTGTCACAAAACAGGAATTTGAAGGGAAAATACATAATACAGCATTGTGATCTCACACAACTATATTAGGGTTGGGGTTATATATAATGAAACATTTGGGTAAATAAAAGTTTAACCAATTACAGTTCTGGAAAGTCACATTCTTAGCCTACCAAATTCTAAATGATAGCCTTTTTAAATAACTTAAATGCCCTGTAATTCTGAACCGTCTGTTGAAGCAGGAGTAATAGTGTCGGTCAAAGCAATCGTATGGTGCACACAGTGGAAACTATTTCACGTGTACATTTCAAAATGGCAAAATCTGACAATGTGACATCGACTAATTAAATACAGTCTTTGCCGTCTTTCTAACCTTGACAAGTGTTGTGGGGCGGAGAGCTCCAAATGAACATATAAAAGAGCATCATTTTGTTTATATGTATACATGATCTTTCCTCGGCATTGAATCAGCAAGTTAAAAGGTTAAAGAAAAAGGACACCCACTTGTTTTTGCAAAAAATATCTCTCACAAATGCCTCAAGAAGAACACAACCTCAAAGCAATTTGTTATTCTCCTATTTCCACTTTCAGAAACAGATTCAGACTAACATGAATATAAAGATGCACACAGGTTCAGAGAAAATAGATAAAAGTGAAGACAAAAATCATGAATCCTTAAAGATGAAGGCAACCAAAACACAATACCTTTGCTTGGGTCCTAAGGAGTTATAGCTATAATGTCACTTAACACATTCTGACTTCAAATATATATTTGCCCTCTGCTAATACTGAAATGTCTCCTAAATGTGAGAAACACTTGCAGTTGTATAATTGTAGATGATTCTGTGAAGACTTATACGAAGTCCTTGCTTTTACAACACACGCATTAAAGTGGATGCTCAATAGGTAAAATGATGTGTTAGTGAGTCACAGCTTCGCCCCGGAGGACTGTCGCTTTAAGCCATAATGAAGAGCAGTATGTCTCTGGCTATATGGCCAATGTGTTGGTGTTAGTACAGTCGCTCTGCACCGGCTTAGATGGAAACTGTGCACGTATGTGTAATTAGGTGTAGACTCTCATCTATGTGTTCAGTACTTGCATGCATGCACCGGTAACTGTAATAAAGTGCCTGCATATGTGCTATTTGTGTACAGTCCAAGGGTCCTCTTGTGTATTTGGGGGTGGCCGTGGGCTGAAGCAATGTGCCAACAAGCCTGGCTTGGGAAAGCTAACAGACGGCCTGGATTTTCATCAGCGCGGGTCAGTGGCCAAAAGTAAAGGCTGAGAGGACCTGCTGGGTAGACAGACTGGAGCCACATCAACTAGAAAAATGGTGCTGTCCAGGTCCTGGGGGCAACCAACAAGGTCAGGGGTCATTTGCCGTGAATCGGTGAATCTGCCAGCAGTCAGTGGCTCCGAGGCAGGCGCACGCAGCGACAAGGACCTCAAATGATTATTTATATTATCGATAAATCTGCTCATTTTATTATTTTCTCGATGAATTGTTTGGTCTATAAAATGTCAGAAAACATGTGAAAACTGATCACAATGTCCTGAAGCCCAAGGTAGGAAAAGCAGCCAATAGGAATTGGGAATGGACGTTTTGTTTGCTTAAAAAAACGTGGAAATGATAAATTGGATAGCAAAATAGTTGCCAAACGACTTATTGACTAGTTGTTGCTTTTCGAAGAGCTGCGGTTAAATTTTTCAAGTTCTTCGCCAGTATTGTTACACGCTGTTAGGAAGAGATATTATAGAATTGTTTTATTTTTTTATTTCATGAAACAAATACGGCAGGACAACGCATTCTTTCTACTCGGCACTTGAGATAATCTACCGTCACGAGTGGCTGCATTATTTCATGAACAGAACAAGTGTAACAATATAAAAGTAAGACAATAGAATGAAAAGAGAATTTGTCTGTTTTGTTTTCAATTCAGTTGATGGAAATGATACTTTAGCCTTTGTGTCATGATCCAGGCATCGCCTGGGTGTATAAAGGACATACCACACAGACTGTAATGCCCTGAAAGACATTAACTGTAATGACCTTATTCATTAGACACCATTACAATTACCCAGGCCAGAGGCTCAGCGGTGCTTTCTCTCCTTTCAGTGTCTCCGTCACCCTGCCTGTCATTTTCTCTTCAATACTGCCTTTCAGCTCTCGGTTTGATTCAGTCGCTTTATCATGTATGCATCATCCCGGTCTGATGCGTCTTCATCAAGCGAAACACACCGCACACAAATGGACAACAATAGCGCGGACACATTTATATTTAAACACCTTTGTAGATTTGAGGATGGGTGCGAAAGTACTGCATTAAATTAGTTCATAATGGAGTAGAACTAATTATACACTGTTTTGCTGAGGAAGGTTTGAAAAGAGGGCACATGAGAGATGAGATGTGTTTAACAGATGATCTATACGCACAGTGCTTCTCAGCGAAAACCCCCGCTGAGAGAAATTATTGCTGTCAACAGAAGCTTGCATCTCATACATGCATCTGCATTCATTTGACGAGAAGGCGGCCCTCATGTGGCCATCTTTGGCAGTAGGCGATATCTCTCTCAGCAAGAATATCGTTGACTGCCATCCATAGTAAAAAATTAGAAGAATGTGTAGAGTAAAGAGAAGAAATAGGTGGAGCGGGCTTGCCATCTGGTGTGAAAGCAGCAGTGTCCACACATGATCATTTTTCCAAAATGCTGCATCACCTACGATAGAGCTGGAGCGAAATGACCCCATTGTTGATGCTCGGCACACATTGATTATGATCGGTCCTGGTAGAGTAATTCCTCCACAATGTTCAAGCTGCTCCAGGCCAAGGTAGCGAACAAAAGTTTGTTCCTGATCCAACGTGAGTTCCTGGACCAGGAATGTAGAATTGTGTGTGTGTGTGTGTGTGTGTGTGTGTGTGTGTGGATTACAAAGCCCTCTTGTGATTCTGGACTTTAAAAAAATAAACTGAATCGAGTTAAACAAAATGCTTAGGCCTAAAGTTAGTTTCCTAACGAGGGCTTTATAGTTTATTAAATTATACTGTTACATTTTGGTTTAGGGCATCTCTGACTACATACATGCTGAACGTCAAACATTATATGAAATATATGAAAAGCTGTAGACTAAGTTTAAACCAGGCAAAATAACGATGGTGCATAAATGGTCAAACCCAAAACAAAGCTTGACTCTTTGTCTCTTAGCTGGTGCTACATAAGCACATTTACTATCACAGTGCTCATGGAATTATCCTCAGTTGGGCATCACAAAGGTGGTCAGTCTTTTCCCTTCCAACATTACTGATGCAAACAAACCATTAACAGCATCAGAACTTAGATTTAGTTGATCTCTCAGATACAATTCATATCAAATAATGAATGAAAGAGTTCCGTTTTTTTAATTTTTATCAATAAATGCAAAAAATGACACATTTAAGCAACCTTTCCCAGTGAAACTTGAACTAATTGAATTAAGAAGCAACTACTTCAGTGAGCACTTTGAAAGTCAGGAAGATTTTAGTTTTTTTTAAATGACACCCTTGTCAGAGCACGAACAGCTGTGTTGCGAACCAACTGTTCCACAGAGATTACTTCCAACTCCTTCCTCTAAACATAAACATATGCCAAGGAACAAAGAAGGGCATTCTCCGTATCTTTACCCTATCTACGAACAGCTGTCCAGCAGAAGCAGCCCAGACGAAACTATCGAATAGGTAGAATTATAAAGAAAGAGAGAAAGTCACTGAATTGAGAATAATATCAGAACATTAAGCAATCTTTTCACTCCAATGACTCAACATTAGTTTTTCAATTTTAAGTGGACTGATAATTGCTCAGTCAACCATACATGTTGTGGCTTCAGAACAATTAAAGACGGCAGCAGAAACTTCAAGATAAGCACCTTCATTTATTTCCCATTACCACGAGTGGCTTGAACTGATATATTTGCAACACGCTTTTAATCGTGTCTCTGGAAGTTTTCTTTATTTAACGGGGGTCTTGGGCTCCCATTGTTTTATTAGAATCTGAGAAGAGTTGTTTATCCCTTGTGTGATCTTGAGGCAGAATATGGCGTTAGTTAATCAGTAATGTGTTGTGCATCTGATCCAAGGCTTTAAAGCCAAATGCTGAATATTTTAAAATCAATTCTGCATTTTACTTGTAACCAAAGTGGGTCTTTTTGTTGTTGTTCCAGTTAAATCTTGCAACTACATTTCTAATCATTTGGAGCTGATAACGGGTGGAATGGATCAACCCCATATTCAGGATATTATAGTTATAGATGGCAAGGCAGTAATATATGAGTATGGCTTGCAGTTAACACAACTGAATCCTCTATTCGTGCATTGAATATGAAGACATACTTATCTCCATGTAGATTTAGCCAACTACTCCATCTTTTTCGTTGCACCTTGACTACCTACAGAGAACCATAACAGTGTGCTCTGATAGAAAAAGGACATTCACATTAGAAGTGGTAATTACCTGCGAATCACTTCAGAAGAAATATCCATAGCTGTCAACTCTTATTCCGTCATCTGGCATTGTGGTCATAATAAATGGATATTTGGTTTTGAAGAGTGGATTTAAAAAAAAATGTTTAATTTCAACAAGTAGAAATGTTTTGATCTGGCTGCTGAGCTTCCTTTGTTTATCAAGGATATTCACTGTGTTTACTGCATGCCCGTCTCTATATGATTGATAATTATCTGCGTTTCTGAGGTGTTTGTGTGATTTATATTCATATTCATGAGAATCTACATGTTCATTTTATGTGTGCAGGTAGCTTCCCGTGTCTCCTTGAGATTAATCTAATGGTAGGGAATTCAATCAGACCCTGCTGTTGAATCCACCCTGGGAAGATCCATCAGCAAAGCGGGGGACATTTTTCACAGCAGCACGATGATGAGGGAACATTCTTTACAGCGAGGACAAAGGGGAGGAGGAACAGGCTGGAACTACAGACTGGTTTCAGAGGCTCCCATTTGTGCAGGCGTGGCGCTGTGAGCCGAGGGAGCAGGGAAATGGCAAAGTTAACAAAAACAGTGAAAGTAAAAGCAGACCCATGTGAAATAATGCATGTCATTTATTCATAATGTCCCCTGGCTTTGGTCATGGTTTGGTCCTGGCAAATTAAATTGGCCTCCTTTGTGCAACCATGTGGCCCTTTCTCCCTTTTATCTCTGGTGCTTTTGTTTGCTTCATCTTCTGCCCTTCTCTTGGAAATGAATCGTTCGGTAAAGAAAAGGGGTTCTTCACTCTTCACAAAGCTCAGTTCATGAACATATTTCATAGCTCTATGTATTATTGAATGCACATTCATATTCCCTCAAATACATCTCTGCCATTGATTAAGTTTGCTCAGTATAATAGAACTCACTCAACCAACCAAACCACTCCTATGCATGATATCCAACCCTTCCTGTGTGCTTGTGATCGACTCAATTTTGAATAAATAGCTTTGATGCGAGAAAGTGATGAAGACGTATTTGTTTTGTTTAATTCACGTAGGCTCAGTTCAGACCAAATTAAAGCATGTGGTCCACATTTAAATGTTGGAACGCGTCTTTTCAAATCAATAAACCCATTAACTGATTGTATGGTGTTCTAATGGCAAAGTTAGAACGCAGCAACAACTTTTGGCCCGTATACTTTGTCGATGAATCGTTTTTATCTCCTGTATGTGCGTGTTATTGATCATTGAGGACATGTTATTCAGACTTACAGTTCTATGCATCACTACCAAATACCATTTAAATCATCATCATCCATCACTTGCCCTTTACCTCCTTGTTTTTTTCTCTCTGAAGTTACGCACTGCTTCTTCATTTTCTTCTTGAGTAATCCGGTGATCTTTGGGCAAGTCCCAGCCACTGATAATTAGCTTCCTTGTCAAGTGGATGCACAAAGATGAACAAGCAGCTCTCAAATGGAAGTGTAGCCATGGATATAGCACTATGAAATTAACATCTCAGCCGATCAGTCAGCCATGCCTCTCTGTGACTGCTGGAGTCGGCTGGGCTTCACCACTGAGACGTAGCCTGCCGTGGGCCACGCTAGCCCGAATACAAGAGCCACAATTAAGTCCCTGTGTCACTGCCATTAATGATGCTAATCTATTCCTCTATCTGGAGATCTTCCGGCCTTCTCTTGCTGAGCTGTGGACACTGCTTTGATCAGGCCGAGATACTGAGGGCTCTGCACATTAAGCCAGCTAAGTCAAAATCCTTTGATGAATGTATTTTTGCTGTTCATTAGGAATAATACACATTAGGAAGCCATATCCAAAGAGTTTAGAAATATAATGATAGCTTTTTTTCAAGTGCAATACGCTTTCAAATGTTTCGGATGAATAAAATGATTGTCTTTCTAAAAGAGCCATGTTGGTACTTACTGTATTTTACAGAAAATAGTATGAACTCTCAACCAATTTTAGGAGATGGAATGAAATCCAAAGATGCATTCAAAGCACCCAATCCGTCACTGGAATCCAGCTTGTGGTTATGTAAATGTGTCCTCATTCGCTCTAGGATTATTCAAATGATGTTGTTTAAGACCCGACTACTTAGTCTGCTCTATTGTACAAGTCAGGACAAAAGTGACTTCATTAAAAGTGTGGGGAGAAATGTGGGCATCAATTTCTCCAGCCGGGAGTATCGCACCATTCCAGCATATCAGCTGTCAATCATCATTTGGGTGAACAAGTGAGCCGAGAGGTGAAAGTGGACTCTCTGAAACGATGAGTAGCACCTGGGTCCCATTTATTTCCCTGTATTAGTCTCCGCTCTTCTTCTTTTAGTAGGTGGTAAACTGTGGGGAAGAAACCCCTGAGCAGAAAAAAAACTTAGAACTTCAAAGAGACAGACGTAGGGAAGATGATGTGGGTGCATATTTTAGGAAGCACCCTTGTCAGGTACATCTGATGCATCTATTTGGTTTTGTTTCATTTGTGTCAAAAAGCAGTAAATTCTAGGCTTTTGATAGACTTCATGAAAGGACTGCACAGCTTGTCTCAGCGGGTGCTTGGACAGCTCAGTCACCACGGGTCGCGGGAATCTTCACTCCGCTTCCAGGTGAGACACGCAGCGTCGAGTGGCCGCCGGGCCGTGCTTTGATTAAAGGACCAGTTTGATCAAGGCCCTCCAAACAAAGGAAGGGACAAGAGGGTTGGCGCAGACATCATTAGTAAAAAAAAAGCTGGCAGAATGAGTAATTTAATTATTTTGTTCTATGTAAATGGTAAAAAGGTGCCTAAGCAACAAGTCACACACACTTCAGGGCTCTATTGCCTTATTAATCGGATCTTGTATTTTCCTGCTCTACACTATTGTTGTTATATTGGCCTTTAAAAAGAAAAATACGGTCAAATACGGTTTCTTTCTATAGATTTGTCAATGTAAAGAAGAGCAAAGTTCATTGTGTGTTTGTGTGTGTGCCATAATTAGCGGTGTTATTTTAACCATCAATATTTAGCATTTAACAAATGTCAAATCTCTTGTAAGTAAATGGCATGAAATTGCCAAAAACCTCCAGAAACTTTTATTATAACTTTCTAATCTTGTATTTTGAAATACAAAACCATGTATTCTTGGTCTGAATTGTTTGTGTGGTGCCCACATTCTCACTATACATAGTTATTTTTTGGATTTGCACTTCCTGTGTGCCATTCGGACATGTTTTTTGTACGTACTCATCTTCTATACATTTGGCCTTTGGCTGAGATTCAGTCGCATCGGTGAGCTGCATCTGGTCATATTCCAATTAAAACGGGTAAAATTGCAGTAATTAAAGCATGGTTTTCTTTTGGTAATTGATTTAAATGGACCGCCATTGAAGGTCAAAGCAACATAATGCTTTGTCATTTCCTCTCATTCTTTCTCTGTAGTCTGTATTTTGAGTAGAACGCTGCATGTCATGGCTGAGCTTTGCTCACTGACTGGACTGGAACTACCGTGAATGGAAATCTTGATCACCTGCATTTGAGTTAATATGCATGCCAAGGTCGGTGTGACACCCCAGAGGGGTCAGTGTAGGATCAAGGTTCCTCTATATTGCCCTCATCACAGTCGGTGACACTCAACACACAAGGTCCAAAGACGGTGATTGCTCAAATGCCGAGCAGATGTTTCAACATTAGCTGTTGAACGTATTAATTTACTCAGGAAATAAATTGGCAATTGCAGCAATGCACTCAAGGTTAAAGGATTTTACTTGTGTGTGTGTATATATATACAGGACTGTCTCAGAAAATTAGAATATTGTGATAAAGTTCTTTATTTTCTGTAATGCAAAAACACAAAAATGTCATGCATTCTGGATTCATTACAAATCAACTGAAATATTGCAAGCCTTTTATTCTTTTAATATTGCTGATTATGGCTTACAGCTTAAGAAAACTCAAATATCCTATCTCTAAATATTAGAATATCATGAAAAGTATACTAGTAGGGTATTAAACAAATCACTTGAATTGTCTAATTAACTCGAAACACCTGCAAGGGTTTCCTGAGCCTTGACAAACACTCAGCTGTTATAAATCTTTTTTTTTACTTGGTCTGAGGAAATATTAAAATTTTATGAGATAGGATTTTAGAGTTTTCTTAAGCTGTAAGCCATAATCAGCAATATTAAAAGAATAAAAGGCTTGCAATATTTCAGTTGATTTGTAATGAATCCAGAATGCATGACATTTGTTTTTTTAATTGCATTACAGAAAATAAAGAACTTCATCACAATATTCTAATTTTCTGAGACAGTCCTGTATATACATATTCTTTAGACTTTTTGTATAGACTAATGTTTACAATATGTGAGTTGAGACCAGAAGTTAATATTTCTCTGAAATCCCCAAAAAGCAGAGATTTGTAAAACAAAATTGCCACAGCAGTTCTGTCAAACACTTTGTCGCAATGTACCGAGATCACTTAACCTCTCCCCAATTATATAGAACAACTGCATCACGTTGATTTAGCAAAAACAAAGAAAGGGGCAGAGAGAGACGAAGTGCAGAGTTTCTCATGAACTCTCCTGAATTCTTCAGATATTCATTTTAAAGTGATCGGCTTCCTCAATCATTTTTAAAATGACAACATGCAGCAGCAGTGAAGGCGGTGATATTGGAAGCAATTTTAGCGAGGATACTTACTTTGCTAAATAGAGCACTTTCGAACACATGATGAGAAATGCTACTGAACAATGAAACTGCAGCGATTTATTGTCATAATGAGGTTAAACGGGTAAAGACAGCATTTATATGGTATACGATATGTCAACCATATCAATTCAATTCAATTCAGTTTATTTGTATAGCCCAATTTCACAAATTACAAATTTGTCTCGGAGTGCTTTACAATCTGTACACATAGACATCCCTGCCCCAAAACCTCACATCGGACCAGGAAAAACTCCCAAATAACCCTTCAGGGGGGAAAAAAAGGGAAGAAACCTGCAGGAGAGCAACAGAGGAGGATACTAGGATGGACAGATGCAATAGATGTAATGTGTACAGAAGGACAGATTTAGAGTTAAAATACATTCAATGAATATGACAGAGTGTATGAATAGTTCATAGTAGGCATATTCCACGATGGAGACCTCCACGATCCATCAGGCAGATGGCGGTGGGGAGGAGTCTCAACAGGACAGTGGCGTAGTCATGAGCAGGAATTCCACGACCCAGACGATCCATCAGGCAGATAGATTCTATGCCTCATAGGGTCCGATGACCCCATGAGACGTAAAGTCAAGGACTTCCGGGGAGAAAGCAGAGTTAGTAACGTGTGATTGAGAGATGAAAATTCATCCTTAAGGAGAGAAAAAAGAGGAGATAGGTACTCAGTGCATCCTAAAACGTCCCCCGCAGCTATAAGCCTATAGCAGCATATCAAGGGGCTGGACCAGGGCAAACCTGATTCAGCCCTAACTATAAGCTCTGTCAAAGAGGAAGGTCTTAAGTCTACTCTTAAACGAGGTGACTGTGTCTGCCTCCCGGACTGAAATTGGAAGCTGGTTCCATATCAAACTGTAAAGTAAACAAAAAGCACAATGACACTGCAATTGTCGACTGCCTCTAGAAAGATATGAACAAATAGTGCATGATAATCCATTCCCATTCATTATTTTGCTCTTTTAACTGCCACGACAGCCCAGGAAGGCAAGTCCAGGGGAGATTTTTAAGAGGCGCCGCAAGAGCTTAAGTACCTATTTTATTTTCCTGAGGTGATTTTCAACCGCTCTTAAATGTCAACCGCTGGGCAATAAGCGCTGCGAGTCTGAAGATCTCATGGCACATTCCCGGGAATCCTGCCGCTAGTTGCCACACACGCTCACACATCAATGCGTGACAGTATGTTGCGAGCGTTCAAAACTCGTCCTGTGGGGAGCTGTCCATCAGTTTTCTCCTGAATGACTTTGCAGGCAGTGGATGTATTAAAACCTGGACGAGAAAACATGCTGAGTGATGCAATAACGGCGACGTGTGCGGTGACACGTCGCCGTTCCCATGGTCAAACTAATTGTCAGGTAGTTAATTTGTGAAAGTTGCCTTCTCTGAATGGATCTCTGGAGTGTTATGAAGAAGAAGGAGACGCAGAGTATTACCACGAATTAAAATCATTCACTTTTTTGTTTCCCCCCCCACACTTGCTCAGTTGTTGTGCTGTGCTGAATTACTCTCGATTTGTGGCCAGCTGTATCCCAACATAATTGCAGGATTTCAACATGGGCTATGTCACAGCCTGGCAGTGAGCCAGACTGGAAGGAATCTGTTCCTTATTTCCCTTGTTCATTTGCTTGTTCATGCCCTTTTCCCCTCTGTACTGGGCTAATCTGGCCTGACAGAGTGGGTGTAACATTACATAAACCCTAGAGCCATCCTGCCGCTTGCTAATTAACTCTGCTCATCAGCCATTGGTGTATGAAGAGCTACATTTATAAAGCACGAATATAGTTAGCCGATATGATTTGTATTCATGATCAAGAGTGAGAGGACTTTACACATTGCAACGTTGGAGCAACAGTTATGACTTTAGTCATGCTTGGATATATTGTCACTACTGTCAAGCAGGTTTGCTATAGTATTTGTCTGACTTATATTTCAGAATAGCATTGAGGCACTATAGTAATTGGAATGCACCATTTTAAATGTTATTTTAGAAATCCCAAACCCTCCTCTTTGCACACTCTATATCTCCGTTGCTGTCAAGCCAAAAGAGATAGCAGGGTTTGTGTCTGATGGGAGCTCTACCCCTGCATTGACAATTTATCAAGTTGTAATTGTGTTTGTCTTATTAAAATCTTTTTGGAGTTTTCAGTCAAATGTTGATGCTTTATACAGCACAGAAATCGGCCTCCTCAAGGTCAACCATTACCTCCTTTTTGACACATTAGACACTGCATTTAGTTGGTTAAATGTGTACCTTTTTAGACAGAAAAGTTGGTAACAACTAGGGTTGGGTACCGAAAACCGGTGCCACCCGGACCGAAACCAAACGCACCATTTGGTGCTTCCTTTCGATGCCTGAGCCGATTGAAATTGCAAAAAAAAATTATTTTGAACTTCTCTGGTGCCTCCGCCCTGTCAGCAGGTTACGATAGCCTATAGTTTAACTTTAAAAGCAGAGGCATGTATGACTGAGTGAGCGCGTGCCTAGCACGTCAGGCTGGGCGCGATGGGGAGACAGTCACCGATGATGACGAGCAGCCTCAACTCAGATTAGTCCTGTAACGTTGATTGCAAGTCTTGCATTCATAAAAGTAGGCCAACAAATAATAAATTAGCCAGTATAACCATGTTTAAGGTCGCTTGTAGTTAGCGCTAGCTACGAGCTACGAGCGTGACAGTCTGATATCCATTTTTTGTCAGTGCGGCCATGATAACGGCTTTTATAGAGAATATGGCCAAAGAGGTTTTTAATGTCCTCAGTGTTTTTTTGTTTTTTTAAAGTATCGGTTCAGGCACCGATTAGGCACCGGTATCAATTTAAAAATACTGGTTTAGCACCGGTATCGGAAAAAACACAAACGATACCCATCCCTAGTAACAACTCATCCTCCACAACTCAAATTACCTGTAGTTTACTGCCAGGTTCAACTTTAGGTCAGATTTAATTGTCCACATGCCGGCACACTTGGTCAAATCGCCTTCCATCTCTTACCGTTGATACATCGATATCTTCCGCTGAGAAGCATAGAAGCTGTCTTGGTTTCAACTCAATAACTCAAAATTATAAATCACATTATTCAGTTCCCATTGAAAATGCACTTGGTCCCTTATCTGCCAATAAAAAGTCCACTTCCAGAAATTCCAGAGTACCATTTAATCTTCAAATCACAAAAGTTGTCCGGTCCTGCTTATTTCTAATCAGAAACATCTCTGAAATCAAACCAATCCTCTAACCCGGAAAAAAGTCACTCATGCTTTTATCTTTTCATGGCTTGACTAATGTAACTCCCTCTCCTCTGGCATTAACCATTAAGTCACTCTCTCGTTCAGATTGTAGCAGCTTCTCACTGCTTTTAACAGATGACATCACATCCCCCGAATCCTGGTTTCTCACCATTGGATCCCCATTTGTTTAGAATTTATATAAAGATTTTACTGATCACTTTTAAAGCACGTCTGGGTCAGACCCCTAAGATAGTGGAAATGTCAATCCCATACCAGCCAGCCCTATTTAGATCCTCAGGTCGGGCCGCAAAAAAAGTTCATCATACTTTTGCCATCAGGGCCCCTCTGCTTTGGAAAAACTTGGCTCGCAGAATCAGTAATCTCTTTTGAATCGATTCTTAAAACCTCTTTTTACAGACTGGTAGACATGCAATGTCGTCTTTTTACTGCTTTTACATTTTTATTATTTATTCACTCAACTGAACCGTCATAGGACCTTGACGTTTGTGACGCTTTTTCCGGGCCTCACTGTTGAGCTTTCTGTTGTCTGGCTTTTGTTTTGACTTGACGGTCAAAGCACTTTGTGAACCCTGTTGTTATTATTATTATTAAGCTACAAACCGCTGTTTTTTTAGCAAAGCTCTCTACCTTCTTCCAGTGGGCTTTGAATAGGTAGATCAGAGCAGAGAAAACTAAATTAAAATCTTCTCCCTCTTTCACCTCCTTGTTCAAATCCATTTACAGGTAAAGACAAAAAACAACCTCACTGTAGCAAAGGGCTCTTTAAATAGCTGATGAATAACACTATTGTTGTTCACTAATGGCTAATGACAGTCAAATTGTTTATAGCCTTGAGCAACATCTAAGATGCACATGATGCTTAGCGGGGGGGTTGTGAGGGTTTGTTGTAGTCTGCTTCCTCTAAAGGACTTGCTTGTGTGTTGATGGGATCAGGTGGCTCATTGGTGGAAGCCCTAGGGTTCTATCTTAGCTGTGGTTCATTTTGCTCTGGTAAGCACAGGTTGAAATGGCATTCCTTCATTCACTTTTTTTTCCTCCCTACCACAGGCCGAAGACTAAAATCCCCCAAAAGATGTGAATGCGTTCTGTCAATCGGTTCACATACACTGCATTGTAAACACTTTATTGTGCTTATCTCGTGTTTAGTGGAATCAAAGCACTGCCTCGAATCATCAGCTGGCATTTGAACACCTAGTATGTGTCTGTCTCGGGTGTTTTTGGCCACTTCCTCCAGAATGTCTGCTATGATGAGCTGACTCACCGTGAGGACAACAGCATCCTTAAACAACACGGTGCTACACAGCCACCGCCCCTTTGGAACAGGCAACAGCCAACATGTGCTTGTATGCGCTGAGCCAGCACAGTGGCTGCAGTGAATGTTGGCTGCTGTCCAAGTGCTTCAGCTGAGGTTGCTTCTTAGGTAGAAAGAGGAGAACTCTCCCTACATCTCTCTGGAAATACTCAAGGACCCCTTTCCACATTGCATATTGTATCTTGATATGATTTAACGTGATTACATTTAGTCCTTGTATTAATATTCTTCCCCAGTGTCCACATTGTTGAGATCCCATCACTCCGTCTGAAAGGGTCGAGAGGACTACTTTCGGATGCTGCATTTCGCAGACTTGCAGCTGGGCACTGTGGGAGTGGCAGTGCGTGATGCCCTGACACCTGCCCTTTATAGAGACGTGAAGAGTAGGGTTCTTGAGCTGTGAGATTTTCTCTGGAACATGGAACCGCTTTCCGAAAGTCAGAGTTCTCTAGTTTGACAGTGGGAGTCTTTAACATTTAGTGGCATCTCAAACATCTGTTGGCTCACATCAGTGCTGTTAGTAATGTTGGCAACAGAAGAGGTGAGGCAGCTTAAAAATAATGAGCTGTGTAAAAATGTAAATGTTTTCTGTACGTACCGTCACGTTTATTCCCTCCAGAATTTTGGCTGTATGCATCCAGGTCATTTGGTTCAAAACCATTTCCTCCTGTCATGAAGTAAGTAAGGAAGATTATTGATTGACGCTTGAGTTAGACTTTAAATAGAGGTAAATATATAGCAAGTATGTAAATAGTAAACCAGACAATACTGCTCTTTTTATAAGTTGACATATTTTTCAATTCAATTTCAATTCAGTTTATACAGCCCAACATCACAAATTACAAATTTGCCTTAAAGGGCTTTACACTCTGTACACAGACAACATCCCTGTCCCAGGACCTCACATCGGATCAGGAAAAACTCCCAAGAAATAGAAAAAACCCTTTCACGGGGGAAAAAAGGGAAGAACCCATCAAGGGAGCAACAGAGGAGGATCCCTCTCCAGGATGGACAGAAGCCATAGATGTCATGTGGACAGAAGGAAGCATTACAGAGTTACAACACAATCAATGAGTATGACAGAGTGTATGAATAGTTAGTAGTAGTCATGGACCACGATCCAAACCTCCATGATCCATCAGGCAGATGGAGGTAGAGAAGACGAGTGGGCGGAGCATCAGCGGCATCAGACCCAGCCAGGTCCAATGGACCCTAAGAGACGTGAAGTCACAAGGACTCCGGGGAGGAAGCAGAATTAATTATGTGCAATGGAGAGATGGAAATGCATCCATAAGTAGAGAGAGATGAGGAGATAGGTGCTCAGCAGTGGCGTGCCGTGGGCCTGGGGCCTGGGCCTTCAGTGAGGTCCTACACAGTCCCACCCGAATTAATCCACCTCTTATTACTCTCATTATGATGCCATGGCTCTAGACACTATACAGTTAGACAGAGATGCAGTATAACCAGGCGTTGCGTCACCTTGAAATTGACATTTTTATTCAGAGAATTACAGGGGAAGAGTACAATACAGTGCAGTTCAACTAATAGGCAAGAACATAATCGAGTGCAACAGAGTTATATTAATATTCTTCTTCTATCCATTTCTGGTCCACAAACTTTGAGCTTTAAGTCCGACTTTTTTTTACAGTGTGTTCACTAAACAGCGCGTTGTCACCCAGAGCAGTTTCACCGTGATGATGAAGATGAAAGTTCCTGTTTACCCAAACACATGACACATTTAATGAGTGTTTTCAATATGTCCCTCTTGTTCTTCACCTTTTCATTGTGCAGCTCCGTTGCCCTGCGCGCTTGTTCGTTGATCTGTAGATCCGCTCGGTGTCCCCAAAAGTTTTCGAAGCACCATTGCTTGTAAGTGCCGAGCCGTACTTTGGTGTCTCGTTGCTGCCTTGGTTAGACAACTCAAGTTTGCAAAGCCAGTGTGGCTCCAAACACCAAATCGATCACTTGCAAATAATAGGCATTCCCAGCAGTCCAGTGTGCAGAGCTTCTCGGAGCCTGAGCCGTTGGTAGCGCTCGGAGTTGGAACTTTGAACATGGCGAACGAACCCCTTCCCCACATGTGACGGACTTTGTAGCGTCGGCGTCGGTCTTAAAGATCGTCTTGAGAATGGCGTTATAATTATATCCTCGACCAAATCTATATCTTCTCCTCCTTCTGCCATTGTGGGTTGAAAAAATAGCTTCGTAGTACGCGAATTAATTCGTTTATCAAATTCTGTTTTCTAGTTCTGAGGTTCTGCATATACCTGCCCATAGGTCCCGCCTCTCAATATTGGTAATCCAATCAAAAGACGTGCACGCACTCCACCTGCTAGCTGCTCCTGTGCCGGTTCTGGGGCCAGCTAGCAGGCCTACAGGAGCCAACTCTAAAGCTGATTGGTTGACACAAAATTTTCATTCCCATTCACTTTAAGCTACCAGCGCCCGCAATGTTGATTCTGAAGGCCTAAGGGCAGATGTTAGCCCCCTGGCAACACACGATGGCTGAATATGATTGGCTAAAAGATCTAACATAAAGACCAGCCCTCCAAATCTCAACCTGGGGCTGGCAGCAGCGCAACCAAGAGGAACGCTATGAAATTAAGAGAATAACTCTTACTCTGGGAAATAATTGAATACATATTTGTGGGAAAATATATTTAGAAAAAAATATATATTCTGATGATGTTTAGGCCAGCAGAGAAGGCCTTGCTGGCCCTGACGGCCCACCACTGATGCTCAGTGTATCCTAAAACGTCCCCCGGCAGCTATAAGCCTAGAGCAGCATATCAAGGGGCTGGACCAGGTGAACCTGATTCAGCCCTAACTATCAGCTCTGTCAAAGAGGAAAGTCTTCAGTCTACTCTTAAATGAGCTGTCTGCCTCCCGGACTGAAGGTGGAAGCTGGTTCCATAAAAGAGGAGCTTGATAACTGAAGGCTTCCCATCCTACTTTTTAAGACTCTAGGGACCACAAGTAGCCCCGCATATAATGAGCGCAGCTTTCTAGTGGGGCACGATGGTACTACAAGCTCCTTAGGATATGATGGAGCGTCACCAATCAAGGCTTTGTAGGTGAGGAGATACATTTTAAATGTGATACTTTCGGAGTAATGCGATCTCTTTTCTTAGTTTTAGTGAGAACACGAGCTGCAGCATTCTGGAACAACTGGAGGGACCTAAGAGACTTATTATATACATATTACATATGGCAGGTTTGACATTAACGTTCCTCCGTGTGGTGGCAGGAAGAGAACTGCTTGTTACTTTATGATTGTGCCCTTTTTAAAAAGGCGCATTTCACAGGGATCGATCACTTCAAATGACTATGTTGTCTTGTAACTGCATTTTGTCAAATGGATGAAAAGGTTAAATGCATACTTCTTTTGTGCCTTAACACTAACAGAACTGTATACATCATCAGCTTTTGCTCTGCTTTCAGCCATATTTACTCAATTTTCACATTAAAAATGTAATCAGTTTGTTAGACAACAATGCAAGTAGGCCAGAGTCCACATAACCACTCAACTATTATGATAATGTGAATGATCTCTAAATTGAGGAAGCATAATCATAGGGAAATGAAGTTCTGTTGTAATCTCATTCATTCTCCAGTCAAGGCATCCATTACATGTTGCGGTTCGTTTTAAATGTGATAGTTTTTCATTTTTTCAACTCTTCATGTTATCTGGATGTACAATGTCGTGAAACTGGCACATTGTTGACTTAAGATTTCTCTACTACAGTATGATCTTGATGACTATTGTACCAAACAACTATTCATTCGAAATCCCAACCACCCTAGTTCCCCCCATTAATGATCTCGACTCTGGCAGCCCCCCCCCCCCCAAGTCTATCTTGTCCCCCCACAGTTTCATATATGAACTGAATTTTGTTTACTATCGGACCCTCTCAGGGTGCATTTCCTCCATAGCGGTGCACACTAACCGCCTCCAGTTTGGCTCTAGCTCTGCTTGGAAAGTGAAAGCGTCTCTGGCTCTGGCCATGACAGAATTACACCCGTCGCCGGCCTTCGCTGCTTCCAGGGCCGTGAAATGTGGCGCTTGCTGCACATCCAGTAGCAAGTAGCAGAACTCGACTGGGAACTGGTTGTCCTGCGTTCGCTATCTGGAACCACGGACCGGGTTTTGTTTACCATGCTTTGTGAGTGTGACATTTTGACCGTGTCATCACGATTCATATTTTTTCTGCATTAAAACTTGCATTGGAAGATACTACTTAAAGTATGCTCGGTATGCAGAATGGCCCATTTCAAATAGTTTGGTAGGGCTAAATCTTTTGATCATAATTATTGACGCATAAATGTGTTCATCGCTCGAATGTTTCAGCTGTTAACGGTTCAGCTCATTTTATCACCTTTTTATATACTCAATAATTAGAATGTGCTACTTAATACATTTTAGTTTATTAGTTGATTTATAGTTTGTATTAAGAATCTGAATATTAGCCTAACTAGTCACTCATATGGTCAAATACATGTAACACACTTAAAAGTACGATATTTCCCTCTGAGAAGTGATTCACTGAAATATAAAGTCACATAAGTACAAATGCTTACGTAATGTAAAAGAGCATCTACCCTCTTAATTATACTCAAAGTGCACGTTGATGCATATATCTTTTTAAATGTACAAAATGTTCTTCCTTGAAGGTCCGAGGTCCAACCCAAATAATCGTACTACTTCTTGTGTGAAACATTGACGTCTGTCCTCCACTGTTGCTGGGGATGCATGTCAACTGCTTCAGGTCTGTTGCCATAGTCACATCATTTACACTAGTCACTAATTGTGCGCATGTATAGGTAGCTAATGACTCCGCTTTGTGCTCGGGAAGTAAAGAGGGCCAGTTTCTGTAAATGGTTATACAAAAAAAGACTACGGCTGCAAATAATTACATTGGAGGGCTTTTCTCCCATCAACCGTGACCAATTATCTTCAACGGTTTCTACTTCGAACACGTCTACCTGTCTCTTGGACCCCATCCCGACGAGGCTGCTTAAAGACGTTTTGCCTTTAATTGGCGGCTCTCTATTAGATATTATCAATGTGTCTCTGCTAACAGGCCACGTACCACATTCCTTCAAAGTAGCTGTCATTAAACCTCTCCTGAAGAAGCCCACTCTGGATCCAGAGGTGTTGGCTAACTACAGACCGATCTCTAACCTCCCCTTCCTCTCCAAGATCCTTGAGAAAGTGGTCGCAAATCAGTTGTGCGACTTTCTACATCATAATAGTTTATTTGAGAAATTTCAATCAGGATTTAGAAAACACCACAGCACCGAGACAGCACTGGTGAAAATTACAAATGACCTCTTAATGGCAGCAGATAAAGGACTCCTCTCTGTCCTGGTCTTGTTAGACCTTAGTGCTGCATTCGACACCATTGACCATGACATCCTGTTACAGAGACTGGAGCAGTCGATTGGCATTTCAGGCACGGCACTAATTTGGTTTAAATCCTATTTATCAGATCGATCTCAGTTTGTATTTGTAAACGATGACGCCGATAACCACTAACGTTAATCACGGAGTTCCACAAGGTTCTGTGCTTGGACCAATTTTATTTACCTTATACATGCTTCCTTTGGGCAATATTATCAGGAAACACTCCATAAACTTTCATTGTTATGCAGATGATACTCAACTATATTTATCGATAAAACCAGAGGAGAGCAACCAACTCTGTAAAATTCAAGCATGTCTTAAAGACATAAAACATGGATGACCTGCAACTTCTTGATGTTAAACTCAGACAAAACCAAGTAATTTTAATCGGCCCTGAGCACCTCAGAGATCAATTATCTGGTGATGTGGATTCTGTAGACGGCATTGCCCTGGCATCCAACACCACTGTAAAGAATCTTGGCGTTATCTTTGATCGGGACTTGTCCTTTAACTCCCACGTAAAGCAAATCTCAAGGACTGCATTCTTTCATCTACGTAATATTTCAAAATCAGGCACATCTTGTCTCAAAAGATGCAGAAAAATTGGTTCACGTTCGTTACTTCGAGACTGGATTACTGCAACTCCTTATTAGCAGGCTGCTCTAATAAATCTCTTAGGTCCCTCCAGTTGATCCAGAATGCTGCAGCTCATGTTCTCACTAAAACTAAGAAAAGAGATCACATCACTCCTGCACTAGCTGCTCTGCACTGGCTCCCAGTAAAATCAAGAATCACTTTTAAAATTCTTCTCTTAACCTACAAAGCCTTGATTGGTGATGCTCCATCATATCTTAAGGAGCTTGTCGTACCATATTGCCCCACTAGAGAGCTACGCTCACTAAATGCGGGACTACTTGTAGTTCCTAGAGTCTTAAAAAGTAGAATGGGAGCCAGAGCCTTTAGTTATCAAGCTCCTCTTTTATGGAACCAGCTTCCACCTTCAGTCCGGGAGGCAGACACAGTCACCTCGTTTAAGAGTAGACTTAAGACCTTCCTCTTTGACAGAGCTTATAGTTAGGGCTGAATCAGGTTTGCCCTGGTCCAGCCCCTTGATATGCTGCTATAGGCTTATAGCTGCCGGGGGACGTTTTAGGATGCACTGAGTACCTATCTCCTCTTTTCTCTCCTTAAGGATGAATTTTCATCTCTCAATCACACGTTACTAACTCTGCTTTCTCCCCGGAGTCCTTTTGACTTCACGTCTCATGGGGTCATCGGACCCTATGAGACGACATAGATCCTATCTGCCTGATGGATCATTGAGGTCTGAGTCGTGGAATTCCTGCTCCTGACTACGCCACTGTCCTGTTGAGACTCCGCCTACTGTTGAGACTCCGCCCACTCCTCCTCCCCACCGCCATCTGCCTGATGGATCGTGGAGGTCTCCATCGTGGAATATGCCTACTATGAACTATTCATACACTCTGTCATATTCATTGAATGTATTTTAACTCTAAATCTGTCCTTCTGTACACATTACATCTATTGCATCTGTCCATCCTGGAGAGGGATCCTCCTCTGTTGCTCTCCTCCAGGTTTCTTCCCTTTTTTTCCCCCTAAAGGGTTATTTGGGAGTTTTTCCTGGTCCGATGTGAGGTTTTGGGGCAGGGATGTCTATGTGTACAGATTGTAAAGCACTCAGAGACAAATTTGTAATTTGTGAAATTGGGCTATACAAATAAACTCAATTGAATTGAATTGTTAATCTAATTCAGTAGTCTAATACTTCTCCAGGGTGTCATTTTTCTTCCTGATTAATCTTTACCACACACAGTTTATATGGGTTTGAATTGCGTTGTATTGATGAAACTTTATTCTAGCACCATTAAAACTTCACGATACTATCTGTCTCGACGCTATTAGAGTGGACCCAATAGCACGACTCAGACAGGAGTAACAAAGATTACTGTCTTTGGTTGAAAACAGGCTGGGTCAAAACCGGGAGATCAGTCGAAGAAGCAAACAAGTCCAAAAAGGGGCAGGGCAGAGAATCAGAGGTCAGAACAGGCAGGTCAGGAATATACTCCAATAACGCTGGAGAACTTGGCACGAAAACACAAGACAATCTGGCAGAGGACAAGTGGAAGTGAGGGAGCTAAATAGTGAGGGACTAATGAGGGGATGGGCTGCAGGTGAGAAGGGCGTGAGGACCAGGTGAAGGTAATGAGGGACTAACGAGGGAGTGATCAGAGGCAGGTGAGGGGAGTTGGATTGACGAGATGGTGTGACAGGATGAAAACAACTATTACAAAAAGGAAGGCGTGGAGCTAAACTGTTACACTATCCTAGTATATGTTCTTTTCTCCTCTGCTCTCACCCATGTAGGGGGCTAAATCTTAACCCACAATTCTTTTCAATTAAAACACTGAAATCTTATTTAGATTCGGTACATACGAGTGCTTATTTCCGGATCTTCTCCAGTCCACTGTGGGCTGTAGAGGCGGTGTGGCATATTATGGCCTGACAGCATTTTTTAAGTATGGACAAGATTATGGATTTTTTACGTTTAAATAGATTCATCAATTGATGGCAATAACGTTCACAGAAAGGCAAACCTGAGGAAAAAGTGAACATATATTAATGCTATTCTAAATGCACAAACAAACACTTTGTATACAAAAATGTTTTTAGTCTTTATCAATTTATCTATCCTAACCTTCGATATTTAGACCCCGTTTACACGATGGGAAAACGCATATATTTTCATGCGTTTTGGCCTTTCATTTACACAAACGGAGGTTTTATCACGGAAAATGACCGTTTCTAAAAATTCCGGCCAAAGTGGAGATTTCTGAAAACTCCGTATTTGTGTTTGCGTGTGAACTAGGTCAAACGGAGTTTTAGGTTGTCAAACGTCACAGTATGCGACTAAAAATGCTTCATGTCATGTGAGCATCCTATGTTTACAGTTAGTTTGGCCGCTCCTACGTCCAGTGTTGACTGCATTCCGGTACTTTCCTCTGACTGCCTTCATTTTCGTTGTCAGGTGCGCCCGAGTTATTTCCTCCTTGACAAGAGGATACTCCTCGGAGGTCTCGGACGGGTACTGTTCTAAGAACAATGCCAACATATCCCTATATTTAGTTTGGCATGATTCCCAATCCACATTATCGAGTGCTTTATTTGCCTTATAATCTAAGGCGACTCGAAGCAGCAGCTCCACTTCGCTGTCTGTCCATACAAATGAACCTCGCGCCATATTTACTCTCTAAAGGAAAAGGAAGTTGATAGTATTTTTCGTAGTTGTTGTTGGTTTTGAGAATTCTGATTGGTTTGCATGTCTTTATATAAACAGAATTTGTTTTGAAAACGACCTTGTGTGTACGACGTTATTTTTGAAAACGGAGGGGCAGAAATATTCGTTTCTGAAAATACCCGGCTATGTGTAAATGTGGCCTTAGTTTCATCCCCACTCTTTTCTAAATATCAGTATTATTGCTGTTTTTGATTTGGTTCCCATGAACTCAACTGCTGAATGCAACAAGTCCAGGGCCATGTACACAGGGTACCTTTTAATCAGGCTGCACTTTACACTTTTTCACTATTATAGTATATTTGCTTCTATTCATACAGTTTCCTTTGGTTGAATAATTTGTTTTTCTTTAGAGACCCGGTGAAAACACTTGCCAATGGTAATTCCCTGGTTTAGCTAGTGGTGTGAAGTAATGCTGGGGGCCTTTTGAGTTGCTCGACTTCATGATTATTTCTCCTCAATGGCGAGTCTTCGAGCCTTTGTGGTGTATGAATCGCACTGTGGGGACCAACATGAACAAGATTAAACCACTGAACTGCAGGCCAGGAGAGGCAGACAAACATTTACCAAAGGACCGAATTTCTTTATATCCTCTCAGTAAACGACCTCCATAAAGTCCTCGAGCAAATAATTGTAACCTTAGACTGCACACCCTTGGGATTATTTTTGAGTTTGCAACATCAGTGCAGAGTAAAGAGTGAGGACCCAATGTGCCTGTGAAAAATCTGTTACTTGGAGATTAAAGTGGAAGGTCTACACCTCACACTCATTGTTAATTTCAATTACATTGAATAACTATATTTACGTAGCGGGTAATTAAAAAACAAATCATTAGAACAGCTCCAAATCCACAGAGCCTCAGCCTGCACTCTATTTCACTTCAGTCCGCCATGCTTCCTATTTAGCCCCCCGTCCCCCAATTAAAGTGTCCTCTTAACAAAGTCTATCCCTTTAGGAGCGCCATCAGCTGAATGAAGTATCCGGCTATATAACCCTGCTGGTATCCCCCCAACAACTGAGGGTTGCCAGCCTCAAATATGATACGAGCATGGCCTTCCTCTTGTGGCTTGAATTAGTGAAGCGTTGAAGGAGCTTTGTGGCTTTGATGCCGTCTAAACGGAGAGAAAGGCAACGGATGGGATTGTTCATCTCTTTGTGAAATAGCGTCGTTACTTTAGAGCAGTGTTTTTAAACCATTTCTGAGCTCCGGCACATTTTTACAATAAAATCCTGTGGCACACCAACACCAAAACAATTACAAAATGTCAGTTCAGAGTCTGCATTTTTCTTTTGAAATATTTCTCCATCACCGTTCTCTACCACAGCGCCTCCAGTTCATCCGTTAATTCTACTATCTGAAATGTTCAATTAATTACTGGGCTACTTACTGCCACCTACTGGCACGGAATAGTAGTTAATTACGAGGCCGCCCACGATATTACAGTCTCAGACACTCGGCAATGGCAAATTATTTGCGACAACTAAATAATATATTTTTTGGACCGATTAAGTGAAATTGGCCATTTTCCTACGGCACACCTGGCGATCTCCCACGGCACAGGTTGAAAATCATTGCTTTAGAGGACAGAGGCTGAGGTGTCCATTTTGTTTCCAGTGTTGAGTCTGTTGCGTTTGTCACTTTGATTATGATGAAGGAGGCACTGCAAATGATCAGGCAAGGCAGCCCACAATTATAAAAATCTAATAATAGCTGTCCTTGGGTGATGTTACATTCTCCCGAATCCCCATGCTATCCATTTAAATGAGCACTTTCATTGATTGATTCCGACTTGTATCACTTACTTCATCTAAAAAACACTATCTATGCACAAGCTCCACAGTGATAGTAAAGCTGTCTAGCGTTTTCTGTCCTGTCACCTTTTTATCACGTCACAGGGTGCTGTCTTGTATTTACTTGTTTTTCAGATTTTAACCTGAATTGGGCACGTCGTCTTGTGCACTATGACGTGTTTGCTTTGCACTGCGGGGATTTTTGAAAGTCTTTGGAAGTATCTCAACTCTGTTGAATTCCTGCGTGGAGAGATAAAGGTTTTTGCAGTAATGATCACACTGGGGGCGGTTGGAGCAGTCCCAGAACACAAACGGAGTGAGATGCTGACATGCACTAGGAAGTTCACACAAATAGTAGACACTTCACAGTCACCCGCAAACACAGATGCTCACATGTTATTCGCGCATAATTGCGCACTAATTGTGATTAATCAGGTATGCATTTAGAAGTGCATCCGCGTGCACCTTTTTCGTCTGTGTGTGTGTGGCCTCAGACTAGACGGCCAAAAGGGAAGGTTGCAGTCAAGGTGTTAGGAATGGCCTGCAGGGATGACTAAAAGGGTTTGAATCGGGGCCCCACATGGCCTTATCGAACGCTGCAGTGACAGGACAGGGGAAGAGAAAACCGCACAAGGAGCGTTTACTCCCAGGCCACCTATTTAAAAGCTCTGCCATCAGAATAGTCTTGTCCAAATAGGCAGGGCTTCTTATCACCACTCCACGGGGAAAGCATTCACGCCCAGACATAATTTTTACGACTGGCTCTCCAAGAGAGTCTATCAAAATATAAAATAACACCCAAAGAATAATGCCCTGAACTAAATATACAGTACACCCATTAATACTGTAATTGTTTGCTGTTTCCATTGATTGTAAAGTGACAGGGCTGTGGGTACCACTGATCCAGCTGATGATCAGTACCCCACTGTGCAGCTCTTTACAGCTTTTAAATATGATCTATTTACTGTCTTGACCCTTATTCTTAAGTTCAGAGAGCAGGGTGTCCCGTTTCACACATCTCCACAATATGTTATGATTGTAATATATTTGATGCGCTGGTAATAAGCTGAACTGAACCCCACCGTGTGTTACCTGCAGAAATGGAAGAGCTGCCATAAATGACTGGTGGCTAATCCAACACGCTGCTAGTGGACCAACCCCGTCTCTGCCCTTGTCTGACGTTTGCCCTGGTTTACAGCTTTTGTGATACAGGGAATGTTGAGTGATTTTGTGACACCTATTTGTTGTGCTACCATTGAAAATGAGGCCAAAGACATTATATGTGTTATTTACTGCTTTCCTCAGTGAAGCAGCAAACAGGGGTCATACAGTACAAGCTGAGACTGCCAGATTTATTGTGATGTGCACCTCATGTTCTATGTATTCTGTCCCTGGGGACATATATCTGGCTGTCATTTATTCAAGAGGCGCAGTAGGATGGAAATTAAATGTTTCTGCCTTCTGTGGAAACTTGGAGTAATCAGATCGGTAGAGCCCCTTTTTGATCATTAATGCAAAAAAAGGGGCAACACAACTTTTCACAGTGCTCTAATGTGTGGAATGCTGGCCCTATTTGTATAATCAAAAATGCATTCCACAGAGTGTAGTATGTTAGTGCTGAGTCAATCCAATGACATTAAAGGCTATTTCTACGAATGTTCCAACTTTCCACTGGATTCATTGCTGAAGCTCAGGATGCAGACCAGGCTTGATTCATTGATTTGCTTTAACAGGTCAACAAAGAGAAAATAACTTCTACTATACCCTTTATATATTTTTTAATGCAAATCATTGATTTCCATTAACATCAAGTAAATGATCCTGTATTGATAAATTAAAGAATGGCGCATTTTCATTTTAGGAAATATTAAATAAATATCATCACAAAATCATTCACAAAACTTGTTCAAAATCTGCATAATATCCATCATAGACATTTCAAAAACAGCTCACAATTCAATTAAAAATGTTTGGAAATAATTCCATATGTGACTTGAGCTGCATCCTAATCTCTTTAATCTCTTCCACCTGGAAGGCTCCTCATCTGCCATATGAAACTGCAAAACTGGGCAAAATCTGTAAAAAAATAAATACTCACTTTTTTTTCTATAAAGTTAATTGTCTGAGACAATAAGCCCTAAGCATTTGAGCACATTCTGGAGTGCCTAGGATGTATTTAAGGATATCCTCACCATCTGTCATGAAGTGAAATGTATGCTGAGTAGTAGTTCATCCTGAGCAAACCATTTAGCGATGGCCCATGTGTTTTGGGTCTTTTATCGAACAAATGTATGAAAAATATGTATTGTGGAACCTTTTCATAGCAAATGGAGAATCCTAACTTTAATTGTTAATGTGGCCTTGCTGTACGAGGAAGTCCAGTAGCCAGTACAACACAGATTTGTGCAGAGAATACAGGAAGGCTTATTTAGCGTGAACACATGAACATCGCAGCTAACTCTGGAAAGTCCTGGCACTGAAGTGGTTGGTGAAGTGAGGGTTTTCACAAAAATTGCCTGGTTTAGAGATGGTGTTCGAGTTTTTTACAAGTTCAAACTAGGTGTCCATGCCAATTATAATCAAGGGCTGGGACTAGGGAGTGTCATGGCCCACATCAGTCCAGGCTCTATGATTAATGACTGCTCAAATATGGACGTGCGAACAATGACAGGGACACTTAACTCACAATAGTCGTTGCATGAATAACTTTGAGCCTTAATGTTTCCCCCTCACCATCTCAATCTCTTTCTCTCCTTTTTCACTCCTGCCTCCAAATGAACGATGGCAATCCTCTTCACTAGGTAAGACAAGTTTTATTGTTTTCATACACTCGCTATGAAACTGCGGTGCATGTGGTATAAAAGAAGCCCCCCCAGTGTGCCAGTACTGCAGAGTAAGACCCCGTTTACACGATGGGAAAACGCATGTATTTTCATGTGTTTTGGCCTTTCATTTACACAAAAACTGAGGTTTTATCACGGAAAACGATCATTTCTAAAAACTCCGGCCAAAGTGGAGATTTCTGAAAACTCTGTTTTTGTGTTTGCGTGTGAACTAGGTCAAACGGAGTTTTAGGTTGTCAAACGTCACAGGATGCGACTAAAAATGCTTCACGTCATGTGAGCGTCCTATGTTTACAGTTAGTTTGCTTAGGTGCGCCCGAGTTATTTCCTGACATGAGGATACACCTCGGAGGTCTCGGACGGGTACTGTTCAAAGAACAATGCCAACATATCCCTATATTTAGTTTGGCATGATTCCCAATCCACATTATCGAGTGCTTTATTTGCCTTATAATCTAAGGCGACTCGAAGCAGCAGCTCCACTTCGCTGTCTGTCCATACAAATGAACCTCGCGCCATGTTTACTCTCTAAAGGAAAAGGAGGTTGATCGTGTTTTTCGTAGTTGTTGTTGGTTTTGAGAATTCTGATTGGTTTGCATGTCTTTATCCTTCTCGTTACACTGCCGACTACAGGTTTGGCATAGTTATGATGGCGCCGGGGCGTGTTATGAGTTCATATAAACAGAAAGTTTTTTGAAAACGACCTTGCGTGTACAACGTTATTTTTGAAAACGGAGGGGCAGAAATATTCGTTTCTGTAAATACCCGGCTCTGTAAATGTGGCCTGAGACAACTCTATGCTGTTGTACCTTTGCTTTTCGTTGGCCTGGCACTCACCAAGACGGCACTGGTGACTTCCCTGCCAATATGGCGTTGAACGCTGAATGCAATCACATTGGCCCACTTTGTCATCATCCCACACTAAACCACGGCACGGGGGGCCTCAAGGGTCGGCCCATATGTGCACATAATTTAAAAAAATTGTAATGCCTAAAAAGTGTTGGTTGTCTCTCTGTTTATAATGAGATGCACAGCCTTGGAAGCAGTAGGGGATTGGAAAACAGATGCCTGTGTACATTATAGAGGTTTGAAAAGGCCCATCATGAGTGAACTGGCTGGCTGCCTTGGATTTACCCCTTGTGGTTAAGCTAGCAGCTGCCTATATGTTTTTGGTTTTGGACTACAAGTCATGTGGTTTAGTAAGAACAAAATAAGCAAGCAGAAAGAAAAGGGGGTCCACGGGAAATCTGATCGAATACATGTAGACTCTTGGCACTATAGTTCATCAAGAAGTTTCCACTTGAGCACACAGCGGCCAGTGGGGCTGGAGTTTGAGCCCACATCAAGAAGGACATATTCAGGGGCAAAGGCGTTCATGTTACTCCTCACTATGGATTAAGAGGTCATTGATTGAGCTGCCGTCTCTTGATTGAGATCTCAAAGTTAGAGGGACTCCTGAGTCTTGCTTAAGCTAACTCGTTCATAGAGAGAGTGGCAAAGAATGGAAATGATGGCAATGGGTCGTGAGATTTAGTAATATGGAGGGTAGGAGAAACAGAGGAGGATTAGATCAAATGTTATTTACTGGAGGGGATATTGACAAGGGAAGGACACATGGATTGTGGGAGCTGAGCATTTGGAGTGTGCATGAAATAAATATGCAGTGTTAGAGAGAGCCTGAAACCGGAAGGGAGAGATCAGGGCTAGATAGAGATACGAGCTGGTGGAGTGTGACAACTGTGGATTTCTCTATTAGTATTCTGTCCCTGAGCTACAAGGCCTTCAAGCAGCCTGTTCTCATTCTACCTTCTTATACATAAACATGCACATGCACAAACACATAAGTAGGCACAGAGACACACCACACACTCTCGACATTCAAACATAGGCTAAGCTGAATACATTTTCCTTATGTTGCTTTTCTTTTTCCTTTGAACAGCCAGGACCACATCTAGGAAATTCTGTAACTACTTTCCTTTCCCAGTGTATATAAAACCAGAACTGCACTTTGGTGAAATTCCATGTTTATTTGATGATGCCAACGCAAGGCTGCTTGCTAAAATCCTAAATAATCTCATGGCTGTTTGTGCCTCTGGGATTGTTATGGAAAGCAGTTCTGTGTGTGATGAGTATGTTATTGGTTTCACCATTTGGCTGACAATACCTATCTTTTCAGAATACCTAGGATCATGAATAGAAATGTCACATTTCCATATATACAAGTACAGTATTGGATGCCTTGGAGCTCATTCATGGTACCAAAACAGGAGCTGAAAACAAAATTATTGAATCAACCAGAAATCACTTATTGTTACAATGGAAGTCAACTCTTATGTTTGAAGATGGAAACCATTTATTTTGCCACAATAGAAGAATATAGGAAAATTAATCGATGGCTGTTTTATTTTTAATTACTGTGATATAATATGATTAAGCCCAAGTATTATCATACAATACAGATGTGTTTCTAATATGGTAATATACTTCAAATTTAAAGCACAACATTTGTGGGAGAATTGACACTGACTGCAAACCTCTCGATGAAAAAACTTGCTCTGGATAATATATGTGGAGACACACTCCATAAAGAACTGCATGTTTTGATTTATAGGTTGGTCCGCTAATCACGGACTGTATCTTTTATGTGATATATATTTAAATTTGGTGTAATATCGTCATATGGCGAGGACATTTCCTAACTGGGGAAAAATAGAGTGCAAGAATAAGTTGTACTGAATAAAGGAAGTGAGTTCGGTAAATCACAGCCTGTACCATCAGTGATTTGATTATGATAATCCCTTTCTGGATATGCTTCTGAAAATTGTATCAATATCATCTTTTTTTAAATTTACATTCATTTACAGATCACATATACAAAGCTACAAATGTTGTAATTATAAATAATTGTAACCAAAATAAAAGCACTAATGTGGTAATTATGCTGTAATATCTACCCGCTTCACGTGCCAAACTGGTGGCATTGGAAAACAAAAAACACAAGTGAGACAACTCCAACAGTACTTCGTCCTCGAATACTTTATGAATTGGTACTTCACTTGTTAAGGACTGGACTTTTTTGGTGAGGGTCCTTCATTTCTGCCATATGTTATTAGGCTCTGTTCCTAGCCCGCGGGAGCACTAGAGCTGTTTGTGTATGCAGCCATTGACGATTGATTTGATGCACAGAGCAGTGGACTAAGTTTGGCTGAATGCAGACATGAGAGGAGCAACGCACATTATCGCGGTGCTGGAACTTGGAATTGTTTGTCCTTCACCAATCTCATAGTCGGTAAGCTCTGCCATAAACATCTAGCAGTGACAGAATCTGCTTCAGGCAAAAAAAACTAGACTCCTGTATGTCTACGTGCTAGTATTTTAAACAAGATGTCATTTTTTATTTTAAAAAAAAACAACATAAAAATAGAAAAAGTTACACCGATAAAGCAGCGATGATTCTTTGCAATTGCAACGGTACACACCAAAATGGCTGCCGCTTTGACCATTCTGCTATATTGTTTTGTCATCGGAGATATTGTCAATGTCTTTAATTCTGTGCAGATGCACTCCGCTAAGTTTTGATGTAACATTATGCAACAATTGTACCTTAAAATAACAGCTTGAAAAAAATTGTGCCGCTACAATGACTTTTAATATGGCGATTTGCGCCTCAGCCATTGCCATCGGGGGTCTGTGGGGAAATAACTCCGCTATGTAGGATTCTGGAGCCGCCCGCTCCGGGGCGGATGTACTTCGACCTGCTTTCTGACAGTGATTACGCAATGTCATATAGTGCCAGTCTACGCTCGCAGCTACAGTATAAGGGCGAAGCAAGCGAAGTCTCTTGTAATGAATTACACGTTCCAATCTAAATTATGAATATGTCGCTTTTTGGTGTTGTCAACAATATTGTATTCGATCACACGTACTCCACATTCAAACATCTAGAAAACAACGTATATAGGCTGAAAACGCGATCGGTATTTCATCTAAACTAAATGTTGTCATTCTTTTGGTTATGTTAGCATTCATCTCCGATACCACAATGAATAAAACTATGCAGTCATATTTATGTAAAATCTTTGAATATTCTTACCTTATCGGTTGACATCATTGCTTGGTTTCTGACTTCGTCTGGTCATCAATACAAGTGTATGCGAGGCTGCATCTATCGTAACTGGGTATTTACGACACTGAAGTAAACGTTAAATACCTCCAAAACTGAAGGGGGCGCTAAAAGGGAAAAACTACATTATGGGGCTTTAAAGTGTAGAAAACGGTGTTTTGTCTCAAAGGAACTGAAGACGTTCATGTCCCTTGATTTATAAGATATGGCCTGAGATGCCTGAACTGTGGAGACCCACTGATACACTTTTGACCAGATGGCCCTCTGGTTGACATTTCTCACCCTCTATCTGCTTCTACTTCTAATTGGAAAGTGAACGCTCTGGGCTCGGCCATGGCTATTTACACATGATTGTACTTTGACATATTGTTATGTTTCAATACAATCAGGTAGGTTAGTTCATGACCGGCCAGTATGTTCACTTTATCGAAGCAGATCAAAGGGGGAATGAAGCAGAAGAAAAGCGTTTAGAGAGAGGCTCTAAGATTCTGCATGCCATGCGTGTAATTGACCGCTCTCTCTCTCTCTCTCTCTTGTGCTTCACTTCCTACCGTTTCTTTCTCTGGCTGTTCTGCTCAATTTGTATTTGTCTTCTTGTCACAGTGAATGAAAAAACCTGACTCCTCTTAGTTAGTGTACTTAAAATAGTATGCACATCCTAGTAAGGCTTTTCAAATTCAAATAATTTCTTTTGCTGTTGACATTTAATTTAAATTAAATTGACGATAAAAAGACATTCAATTAAAACAGTTTTTCATGATTTATTTTGCACCACAGTTTTGAACTAAATAGTGCAACGGCATAAGGGTAATCGTTTTTATATAATTTCTATTACACGCTTCAGTGCCGGTAATTTATAATTTCTCCATGACATGTAGATGATTTCATTTCCTCTCATGACAAAACCTCAGATTTCACCTCTTGCTCGGGTACACGGTGGAGACAGTATATTTCCAAGAGAGTTTTCTGTTTGCTTTTGTGGAGGACATACTGTATGATTGCTGAGCCTGCAGCCTCTGGTGGCCTTATTGTGCAGCTTCGGTCAGAGGATTCAGAGGTCTTTCCACTTATTCTGCCCTGCCATGGGTTTTGGCCAAGTCTAAGTGCAGTTCCTTGCTGGGACAGCCACCATAGCAAAGGTTGTCACATACTTTAATGATTCATTTTTCACTCAGAACCCTCCCCTCATGAGACAAAGCCACACTGTTTTCACAGGTCAGGGGAGAGGAGAGAAAGCACGTAATGGATTCCCGCTAAATGGCCTCTCTCTATAATGGACAACACACGGTGAGAAATAGAAGTGGATAAAGAAAATAATAGTGCTTGGTATTTATTGGATAGGTGAATTATCTAGTCAGGTGTAGTTTGCCACTAAGTCAGAAAATAGTGTATTTTTCATGAAACAAAGAAGTTTCCCTTTCTCTTGTCATCTGCTTAGATTTTCTTCTATGAGGTGAGTCTGTTCCCGTCCGGCAAGCTCATTTATTTAGTAGAGGGCATTTATTTTATTCATTTCTTTTCTCTTCTTTAAATCTTCCTGATTTGTTTATACACTGACATAGTTAAATATATACACACATTTAAACTACTGAGACTGCATTCCCAGCTGCAGCAGTAGCTTGCATGTAATTATTCATGGTGCCTATTTCGCTGGGGATGCCTGTCCCGGGTAAATGAAGCACAGAGAAAGAGGTACTGCTTGCTTGCTTCCTCCTCGGCCACCGGATGAGTCCAATTGGTGTCCGCCAGCTAGCTGTGCTTTATATGTGATGCTTTGTCTGTGTGTTCCTGCTGTCTTGTTTACCCACACAGCCAAGTAGTCAAGGGGGATGGTTTTTGAAGCAGCCGGCCACCGGCCCTCTCTACGCGCGTCATTTGCAGAACGCCACAATCTCATATAAAAAGCAGGAGGGTCCATTAGCACAGCATGATGTGGACCAGTCACCACCAGGCTGGCTAGACACAACTGACGGCTAAGCATGGAGATTAACAGATATTTGTGTGCGTGTAAAAAAAGATGAGGGATGCCATTTTCACTCGTCATTATTCTTGTGGCGTTACCAAATACCTAACTGTCTCGTGTTTCTCTTGCTTAAGAGGATCATTCGGAAGTTTTTGGGTTGAATCTTATCTGTTGTCTATCATGACTGATAATTGTGGTTCAAAAGCAATTTTATTTTGGTTATTGCTGTTTGTGTTGTCACCACTTTATCCAAGCATTTATCAGTGTTAACATTCAAGTCCTCTTTTTTTAATTGCATTTTTTTTCTCACTAAATGAACAGCACTTGTTCTCAACCGCTATGGTGGGTTATCGGGAGAATCGGGAGAGTTCCCGGATGGCCGCTTCACTTCTGGGACGGTCGAGAATTTATATTTTTTATTTTATGCTGAGAAAGGGGATATAGAGGAGACATCATCCAATGGATATAGAGAGAAGACGGCATCCAGTGAGACAACAGCCCAACGAGATCCCAGAGGCACATGCAGATGCTAGTGTAGATGAGGAAGCCTATCATTTGGATTATTTTGCTCATCCTCAAGCAAAGGATCTAGACACGTTCTTCAATTAACATCCTCAGCAGCCAACAAAACACCACCTACTAGCTAAAGTGTTTCACAGCAAGCATGGCACCAACCACAAGTGGTTGACATACAATGAAAAAACCCAATCACTGTATTGTTCTGTGTGTTTGGCATTTGCACCTGCTGCGAGTGATAGTCCTTTCATAAAGGGAGGTATGGAAACATGTTCATCAGCGGGTAGGAGAGCATGATAAATGCAAGCTCCACAGAGATAGTGCTGATGCTTACTTTCTGGTGGCTAAAAGGGCAGATATAAAAAGCCTTCTGGCAGGCAAACAAATGTCTTCACATCATGAGCAGGTGAAGAAGAAGCATCAGGTGATGGAACGCAAAATAGATGTGATAAAAGTCAAAGGCAAATGTGGACTTAGTTACAAAGGGGATACAGCAGAGGCTGCTTATACACTAGGAGATACTGCAGGCAATCATGGCAACTTTTTAGAGTTGGTCATACGTTTACGTCGTTATGATCTGTGCCTTCAACAGCACATTAGCAGTTGCATTGAGCAAAGCAAGAAACATCATGACACTGGTTCAAAAAGTAGAGGATCTCTTTTGACTCTGCTATCAAAAGAAATGTTTGAGAAAGTTGTAGACGCTCTCAGCCAGGTCATAAAGGGCACCATTTCAGATGAGGTTAGAGAGGCGGGGCTGTTGTCGGTTCAGATCGATACTAGGGCTGCAATTAACGATTATTTCGATAATCGATTCATCTGTTGACTATTTTTTCGATTAATCGGATAAAAAAAGAAAACTGTAATTTTCAACCCTTTATTCAAAACAGGGTTCGTACGGTCATGGAAAAACAGGAAAAGTCATGGAATAACTGGAAAAGTCATGGCATTTTAAAATGGTTAGTTCCAGGCCTGGAAATCCCCAAAGTTTTGGAAAAGTAATGCAAATTTGTTATGTTCAAATGTTCATTTATGCGGTACATACTGTATGCTTTGGAATTCTCATTGTTAGTTTAAATACTACATCTTCTCACTTTTTCATGTCTACATCGAGTTTCACAACATTTTTGGCCATGGAAATTTAGTTTAAAGTCCTGGAAAGGGCCTGACATTTTTTTTCGGCCATCCGCCACGGAATAATTAACCATTTTTTCTACGTTCTACTTCTTGTGGAAATCCCACACACGTCGTAACATCTAACGCCCTGGTGTCTGGGTTCATAACATCATCACCCGTAGGCGCACACAGCTCGACTATGTGAATGACTTCCGCTTCCAGCGCCACGAGAGCAGCAGCAGCCAGTTAGATTCACAAACGGAGGAGCGGCTCAGCGCTGATTGGCTCTCACAACGCAGCGTTCTGTCTGTCCTCTCCCTCCGCTCTTGTTTCTGTTGCGCCGCTCTGCGCTCAACTTTTAGACAAACTTGGCATTGACATAGGCATGTGTGTGGGCAACTCCACTGATGGTGCAGCAAATATGCAGGGACTGTATAATGGGTTCTCCGTCTTCCTGTCTGAACAGTCTCCAACACAAATTCATGTCTGGTGTTATGCACATGTTTTAAATCTGGTACTGGCAGACACAACAGGTAGTGTTATAGAGGGTGCATCGCTCTTCTCACGACTTCATGATGTGGCAGTTTTCCTCAGGGAGTCTTATAAACATATGCAGACTTGGGAGGAGATAAGTGAGAACAAACATCACAGGAGACTGAGCCCAATAGGTGAAACCAGATGTGGGCTCAGGACCAGGCTCTCACTAAGGTCTTTGGAAGTTGTGGTAACCCCCAGGATGCATTGTTTGTTAACCTGCTGCTGACCCTAGCCTCTGTTGAGGAAGATAGAAGTCAACAGTGAGGGTCAAAGCAAAAGGATTCATTGAAAATCTTCTGAAAGATGAGATTATCCTCCTTGCTCAAACTTTCCTTCGTATTTTTTAACATTGTACATCCCCCCTCTTCAAGTACCTAGACACACGGAATGGATATTTTGTCAGCTCAGTGTCTGGTTGAGGGGATGAAGGATAGCCTTAAAAAATATGTTAGGGACTTTGAAGGAGTGAAAGTGGCAGCTGTTAAGTTTGTGAGTTGGGCCAATGAAAAGCTGGTAGATATGGACAACGATGAGCTAGTTGTGCAGACGACACTTCCAGAGAAGCGTGTCCGAAAAGAAAAGAATGCCAAGGGAGATTTTAGATGATGAACCAGTAGCCTCGTCTGATGCTTCCTTTGAGGTGAATGTCCATAATGTTATTCTGGACACTGTGGCAGGTAGCATGGATCGGAGATTTTCAGCCAATCCAAAACTTGCCTCGGATTTTGCTTGTCTTGACCTTAAAAACTTTTCTGAAATAAAGTTAAATGGGCTCCCTAACTCAGCACTCCAGGAAATCAGCAAATGTCTGCTTAAGTTTGATGACAGAGCTACTGTTAGCACATTACAAACTGAGCTGCCTAGCCACGCATACCAGTGGGAGAAAGTGAAAAAGTCCTCTCTTGAAGGTTATACTGTCAAGGCATGTAGTGAGGTGTCAAAGAAATGTCAGGAGGATAGTGGCGGACTAACATGTCTGGAAGAACCAGGGATGGAGCGTGCAAGCAAAAACTGTGCCATTTGTGTCCGTTTAATACTCTCACAGTGCAACCTCCTCAGATGCTTATCATGTCGTTGGGCTAGCATATACGTTTCTGTTGACTTTGTCTATCACACAGGTTGCATGTGAGAGAAACTTCTTAACTTCTTAACATTTGTGAAGAATATGCTACGAAGCTCATTGAGTCAGGACAACTTGAGACTTTCATGTTAATGTGCACAGAGAAGGAAATCCTCATGCCTATAAGCTACCACACAGTTGTAGATAAAGTGGCTGAAACCAGTGCACTGCTTAGGCGGTTACTGATGCTGTAGATGCTGTTGGTGCCATTCACAATGTAACTGTAAACTGTACTGTGAGATGAACTGTAAACATAAGTTCAAAATACCTTTGTTGAAGAGTGGGATATGTTTCAAATGATTTATTTATTTATTCCTGCTTTTGTTAATGTATCAACCTATCCCTGTGGAATAGTGGAATACTTTTTGTTTACTTCTCAGCTTAATTGGATTACTATTTAACCTTTACATTATTTGTTGAACAATAGTATACATTTTTTTTAAACTACAGGATAGTAAGAGCTGAACTGTTTCCACTACCATGGAAAAAGTGGGCCGGTCTTGGGCCTGAAATTCTCAGGCTGAAAAGTGGCCCCACTCCGGCCCTGTTGTCAACTACTTTTTTCCCCTTATGTATAGAAAAACTACAATACTACAATTAATACTTAATACACATTAATAATGATTCTAACAATTGTAACTATAAGCCAGTTTTCTCGCCAATTCAGTATGTAACTGACGAGTCTATTATGGCATGGAATCAAGAAAACTGAACTCTCACTCAGCACCCCCTCCCCCTCCCCCTCCCACACACACACACAATTATAGCACATTACTTGTCCGGCTAAATGTAAATGTCTTCATCACGTGTCTACAGATCTTCTCCAGCAGTTCTATTTGGATCACGTTTCGCAGTATGATGCTTTCAAGTTGTTGAAGAGGCTTATTGGAGCTTTAAACTCATCACAGCACACAGCTTACTTTGTTCTGACCCTTTTAATCCAGTCATTAAGATTAGTTCAATTGTGTTTTCTATGTGATTAGAAGCTTCTTCTTTTGTGTAATGACTAGAAGGCTGGTGGGAAAATCTAACATTTAAAAAAACAGTTGGTCTGAAACGTTCAAATATTTTCTGAGAGTGATTTTAGTTGTTGAAACAGAACATTGTCAAAAAATGACATTGTGTTTTGCCACCGAGAATGATTTAATGTCATCGTTGGCAAAAGCTATGAAGTTATAGTTTTTCATGTTCCTCTTTCTACTCAAGCACATATTTGCTGCGAGTGATTTTTGTTGTTGAAGCAGAACATTGTCAGAAAATGACATTTTCTTTTGCCACCGAGAATGATTTAATGTCATTGTTGGCAAAGGCAATCAAGTTATAGTTATTCAAGTTCTTCGTTCTTATCAAGCTGTTTTAATTGTTCTTTCAAACTTCACTCATTCCCACAATATAAAGCACACTGAAAATATCTGCCGCAACTGACAATGTCATTAGACAACAATTTTTGGTTATGGTGGGACACAAACTATTATCTCCTCTCGTCTTACCTTTGGATAGTCTTGGTACCTTCTCTTGCCAGTGATGTTGACACTGCATGTGAGATGTGACAATCCACTCCAATACTCTCCTCCCAAAGGTGGCAGGACTGTGGCATTGAAAATATGTGAGTTACAGCAGCAGAACAGTATCCAGAGTTTCCACATGCACAGGTCAGCTCTCTGTTCCCATTGCCTTGAAGGACATCATTTTTGCATAGTTAAAGAAATGCCCTCCAAAATCCCCTTTAGACTGTGATTTGAGGAGCATACAACTGATACTTTGGCATTCACATGGAGGTACAGCCCATCCCGAAATGCATTGGGGAGGAAAAACACACACACAAAATTAACTTGGACCACTGTTTATCAAAGAGCATTGGTTTGAATGGGAATATACCCACATGCAGTTGCAGCTATCCCTTTAAATGTAGTAGCTGTTTCTATCTTAACTTGAGTGTGCTGCTTAACAGAGGTCAATTAATTAAAATGATTCCAGCTGTGACTGAATCAACAACATAGTTATGCTACTGTGGGTAATTATAAGTATTGAAGTTTGAAGTGTTTACAATCGGCTTGTTCTATATGTGTGATGAAGGTTAAGCATTTTCTCACTTTTTCATCTTCAACACTCTTAAGAATTATGCTTTGGAGAAGTAAAAACAGAAGCAGGTGGTAGTCTTTTTACATTTAATTAAGCTGACGCTTTACAGCGACGTACAATTATACAGCGTAGACACAGCTACAGGGTTACGTTTATGGCTCAAGGACACAGCGACTAAGGCTAGCAGACCCTCTGATTAAAAGACGGACCTGATAACCACAGTTTGCTCAAAACCCCTGAGATGTCATTGGCTGCATGTTGAACAGAATAAATGGAGGGAAACAGAGTTATTGAGAGACATCAAGGTGACTGGTAGGTGAGATGTCTGAAGATGTGACTTTGCCATAGAAAATTATCCTGACTATGAAAGTGTGCAACAATAATTCTTGCCTCTGTCTTAAAGGACTGTGTAGCTTAACTTTGACTTTTTAACACTCCAAGTGTTGGCAAGGTGCTCGGGTGTTACTCTCCAGTGCTTCGGGTGGGCAGCTGTCCAGTGTCCACACACAGTAGGGATGGGTCGTTTTTTAAAATCACAAACAAGGCTGACACTACCTCAACACACCGCCATTTATCTTTGCTAATTGAGTCAGACAACACGTTAGTCACAGTTATGCTGACTATCAATCACACAGGAAGACCATGAAACTGGGGGACGGATGGGAAGACATGATGAATGTTCCTTCATGTGTGTTTCCACACCTCCACCGCCTTCATCCTGCCCTCTCCTTCCTAAGTCCCTCCCATGCCAGATGGGAATGGGCATCTGCAGGTGCTTTTCCCTGTACGTTTACCGGTTCATAACAAACATCATCCCGAAAGTGATTGTGCCAAGATGCCTTTAAAGAACGGTGCTACCGTCCTGTTTGCAATCTTTCGGGGCCGTTGAGATGTCTACTGTGATTCAAAGTGCTCGCTAGCTGCACGGTAGGCAAAGCTTTTTGGAGATGGAGAATACATGTTGCTCATAGTTTAGCCTTCTGCAATCCGTTACACGGAAAGCTAAACTATTGGAGGGATGGCGAATAAATGTTAAACTGTCATAACTGCCAAGATGGCCCCCCACTCTTAAGCCTCACAACAGCTCTCCAGAAACCGATGGGTGACGTCATGGAGTCTGTCATTATTTTATCAACAGATTACGTTTGTATTTGATTTCTACAATGCTGTTATGAATTGTAAAAGCGTCCTCTAGTCTTATTTATTATTTTGTTATATATGTTGTTTTATTCTGACAGCAATAAGCGTTGTAACGGATCATATGAACTGGCGTGAAGACTTACTGCTGGTGACTCTCCTTTATTTTCTTTTTAGGTGACAATACATTAATTGTCAAATCAACTATTAAACTTGTTATAAAATGCGCATCTGTCCTTTAACCTTTCAAAATAAAGTCCGATTTATCTGTTAAACGTCTATATTTATTCAAACAATACAATATAAAGTCATACATACATCAAAATCAATAAGGAAAATGCTAAACAGTCAAACAACTCAAAACAATAAACCCTTCATTCATCAAACAAAAGAGCAGGTAAAAATCTGGGAAATAATAATTTAAACATGATTTACCCTTCAACTTCCACTGATATGCATCACACACACACACACACACACACTGACACACACATATTCACACACACACTCTCATGCACACACGCACACACACAAATACAGATGCACATGCATACTCTGCAGACTGACCCTTGACCTCCCAATTGTCTCTCAGATATAAACCTACTGCTTTATATTTAATATATTATATTGACCTAAATATAATACTTTGAGGTCGAAACATTCACAAGAGAAAATTGTCACCGTGCCAATAACCCTTATACGATCCTTAAAACCAGTCTTTTAGTTAATTTTTCAGACTTTCAATCAACTTAAAGATCTGGATTCTTTTCAGATTCAAAGAAGGGCCTCTGAATATGAATACCCTACGGCGTTGGACCGATAGCTCTGAGTTAAGGGCCCCAAAAACAGGTCCAAAGGGTCAAATTGGGCCTTATTCTCTTACAGTTTTTTTCGATTGCTAAACGACAATGGGCACAACTGGAGTCACATGTGCAAAACTCTAACTACAGTCTGCACTACCAACAGTCATCTGAGCTAAACAGTTCACATCACCTGCAAAACTCATTCCAAGCAACACAACTCTTAACACATGGCTCAAAACACACTCAGTGCAGCCAAACACTCTGCACAGCCCTCACTACACTGTCACTCAGAACACACTGAGAGTAAAAACAATCAGACACCAATACAGAAAATACTAACTTTTCATCTTTACAGTTTGAACAATTTCAGTGACTTCAAACAAAGTAATATTTTCTTCAAAGAAAAGAGTGACATTCTTTCACATGATTTATCAAATTTTTTAGAACATAACAATTCTTTAAGGTAAATGAAAATTAGCAGTTTGCTTCAATAGTCTGTAGTAATTTACGGAATTACAGTAATGAGAAAAAAGGTAGAAACTAAAAGTACATACTGTAATTCGAACAAATAATTGACTCTCTAGCATCAGGCCACATGTTGTCATCAACATCACATCTAATGTTCTCTCTTGCCACCTGAAGAATCTTCTGGAGGGCCTTATCCATCCCTGGCAGTCCTCTGGACTCGTGTCCTCACATCCGCATGGCTTCCAAAAGAAACACTTGCTCATGTGGCTGGTGACCAAACACCCTCAACCCTCAACCTGCCTCTCTCAATGAGACCATGGTTCACGACATGCTCTATAAGTGTAGCACTTATTTCATCTGAAATAACAGCTCTTTGTCTTCTTCCTTCTCCTCCACGAACCCATCTTCCTTGTTCCATTTCCAAAATGAGTCTTTCTGAGCTCGTAATATATATCTATATATATAGATATATATAGATATATATATGTGTGCGTGTTCACTAACAAGTCTAAAACAAGACACCTGCTTAGCCTTTCAGCTGAAATTGCAATCATCAGTGTTTGAAAGGCACAAGGCTGAAATGTATTCCGTTTTGAATGTGTGGTTCACAGTTTGGACAGCAGTGTGTTAGCATTTGAACAAAGTGCTGTCGATCCTCAGTGTTGTGCAGGTTGTGGTTAAAGTCATGGGATAAGTGTTAGAGTTTTGAAAACTGTGTTCAAGCAATGAAAAACAAACTAGAGTTTGGTCCACATGAACTGCTGCTGTGCAGACTGTAGTTAGAGTTTTGCACATGTGACTCCAGTTGTGTCCACGGTCGTTTAGCAAACGAAAAAAACTGTAAATTTGCATATTTTTTGACAAGTGCAAAAATTGCCATAATCTCCTAAATATTCAAATTGAACACAGACACTCAGGACAGGGCCTACAATGAGGTGATGGGGTGAAATTTCCTCCGAACACCCACAAGAGTTAATTGGCTGTCTGAAATCCAAGACTTGAAGAGTGTGGTTTAACAAATCTGAGACCCTGTTGTGAGCTTGGGCTGATTTTAGCTTGTTTTTCTTCTAAACATGTCAGAGCTTAGAACATATAGCACTTAGCATCCCTGTTTGGGAGGGTTTAAAACCCGGAAAAAACAAAATTCCTTCCTTCAAAGGTTAGCAACTCCTTACATGTTTGTACTATATGAACAATTTCAATTGTATTCTACCCCATTTGGGAGTGGCTACAACCTGAAAGCTAAGCTCTGACATGTTTAATTTGACCCTTTGGACCTGTTTTTGGGGCCCTTAACTCAGAGCTATCGGTCCAAAACTGTAGGGTATTCATATTCAGAGGCCCCTCTATGGATCTGAAAAGAATCCAGATCTTTAAGTTGATTGAAAGTATGAACATTTACTAAAAGTCTGGTTTTAAGGATCGTACAAGGGTTATTGGCACGGTGACAATTTTCTCTTTTGAAAGTTTTGGAGGGGATTCCCCTCATGACCTCAAAGTCTTATATTTAGGTAAATATAATATATTAAATATAAAGCAGTAGGGTTATATCTGAGAGACAATTGGGAGGTCAAGGGTCAGTCTGCATGTGTGTGTGTGTCTCTGCCTGTGTGTGTCTCTGTGTGTGTGTGTCTGTCATTCGTGTGTCTGTCTGTGTGTGTGTATGAGTGTCTATGTGTTTCTGTCAGTGTGTGTGTGTGAATCATGTTTTATTAACAATTCTCTAATTATTTTTTGTTTGATAAGGGTTTATTGTTTTGAGTTGTTTGACTGTTTATTTATATTGTATTGTTTGAATAAATATAGACGTAACAGATAAATCGGACTTTTATTTTGAAAGGTTAAAAGGAAGCGCACTTTTTAGGTTAAAATGCGAACTTTATGGTATAGATTACGGACAGATGCGCATTAATAGTTGATTTGAAAAGAAGAAAATAAAGGAGAGTCACCAGCAGTAAATCTTCACGCCAGTTCATATGATCCGTTACAACGCTTATTGCTGTCAGAATTATATAACAAAATAATAAATAAGACTACAATTCATTCAAATACAAACGTAATCTTTTTGTGATACAGGGTTGTATTTTATATGTATCTAGAGAAGAGAAAAGCTTATCGGAACATCCTCTCTCTGAAATGACAGTGATTGGCCGAAGACTCCCTTCACAGGCTCGATTATCTAAAGCCGGAAAACAGAGCCAAGAGATGTCTCGTTGTCTTTCAGACCACTTGAAATATAGTATGCGGAAAGGGTATTCTAGAAGGGTTTGTCTAACAACACCGAAAGTCATTTTAATAAAATTAGGGGAAACAATATATAAATGGTTACATTTAAATGGATGCAGTCTCCTAAAATGAGTAGCATTCACTTGGAAAACAAGCCTTCAATTTAAACAACTTTCCACCATTCAGTGCTCCACACATGATATGTTTAGTTGTATTGTATGAATGCTCCCATTGCTACAGGTGTCAGTTCTGTGTTAATGTTTGAGGCTATATATACTGTGTGGTTATGTTACATCAGATTGCATGATTGCAGAGGGGTTTCCATTTGCTGTGTGTGTGTGTGTGTGTGTGTGTGTGTGTGTGTGTGTGTGTGTGTGTGTGTGTGTGTGTGTGTGTGTGTGTGTGTGTGTGTGTGTGTGTGTGTGTGTTTGTGTGTGTGTTTGTGTATATAACCTCTGAATAGTTTTTTTATTCAGGATTCAAATATTGTGTTGCTCACTCCTGTTGCACAATCTTTTCTCTCCCCTTTCTCTACAGCGATGAGAGCTGTTTTTTTTCTGTTTACCCAGTAAACCTAGTCTCAAAGTACAGTACAGCCCTAATGGCTCAGTTTGGCTCAAAGCCTCAGGAGCAAAGCTTTGATGTGAAGGCACCAAAGTTATGTTTTTCTGAGAGAGAGAGAGATGTTTTGATACATCCTTTTGAGAGCATGATTGCTCTTTTTGTCTTTGATAGACATCGACAAGGATTTCTCCTTCTCTTAATATAATTACACTCTCGTAAATCGACATTATTTTTACGGTTAGATATTAAATAGTCATCTAATCTAGTTTCACTGTATGGTGCAATTGACCAATCATGAAAGTGTCTCTGTGGATCGGCACTTCTTCCAAGGTGGTGAGAGGTGGCTATATTGTTTTTCACACGAGAGCTGGTGCTGATGTAAGCAGGATACTATCGTTAAAGTTGGCTAGTATGATGAAGGGGCAACGGTATGTGACTGCATATGTAGTCCTGCTACTATTAAATACATAAGATTGAACCAAGCCGTTATTTTGTAGCTGAAGAATGTCGATCATTAATTGGGCCGCCGTGTGTGTTGTTATCGCGTCCACACCGGTCTTGGCTGACGGCGAGGTCGAGCAGTGCACTCTGTTTTATTGTTTGTGTGGACTTTGTCTAGCCAGTCAGTTCTGCTGGACGCCAGTGGGACTCAACAACTTGGTAACAACCATAATTGGCACAGAACATCTGCAGGAGACGTGTTCATCTTTGTGTATAGATGAAAGGTTGTGGAAATATAAATGTACACAGAGGATATAGGAGAGGAAGAAAGAAAAATATTGAGCAGTGTAATGAATTTAAAGTGTACACACTTTAGTGGAGAGAAGAGGGAGTAATTACACATCTCAATCTCCAAATGTGCTAAAAGAGAGGCATCGTCGCATCACGGAAAGAGGGCATACAGGAAGTCAACTGTCTACTTTGATTCTCGGTTCTCTTGGTCTTACTTTCATTTGTATGTCTCCTCCTTTCCTTCTATCTGAGCCGCAATCAATCTTGCCCATCAGCTCAAGGTCAGTGCAGAGAAATGGGGGCAGGGGGGACGTATTGAGCTGAGGCCAAAAATAAACTGTGTGTATTCATGCTGGAGAGTGTAATGGGGTCACAAAGTAATAATATAAACAGAGATTAAAGTAGTGAAACTGCAAAGAAAAGAAAAGGCAATGACATTGGGTCAGACTTTGGGGTTACCTTTTTTAAAGTGGGATCAGAATGATGCCGCGTCATGGATAGACTCATACCTCCTTGTTGAGTGGTAAGGAACTGACCCGTACTAACATTGCGTCATTTCTCAAATCTGACCAGTGTCTGATTTTGCATCCCCTCCGAGTGGGATGGCGGGTGCAGGTCACTGTTTTGTCATCACAATGGGTGGGAAATGTCCGTCCCATCCATCAACGCTAAAGTGCCTATTAGAGGCCTTTAATATTTGACTAATTAAGATTGCTTATTCCTCAACCATCATTCGCTCAAGCTTAAGTGGGCTAGGTTCACAATGAAGAATACATTGACATTGATTGCGCAGCTGTGGTGTACCCTCTATAATGGGTTTCAGGAGATTTGGCCCTCTTTTTGCCTGCCTGATGTGGTTGATCAAGAGACGGTCACAGTTATCTGCTGAAAATGTAATTGATGTGGTTTATTTCTGTCCTCCTTCCACGGGGGCGATGGTGTCGTTAAGCGTTTTATGAGAGCTCATGCTACTTCCATAGGCTTCTTGGCGTCTGTCCCAGTCGGCGATACACAGCGCGGTGTGGCGACCACCGCATTCGTTCCCTCGTCACTACCGCTTCCCGCGATCCTTGCACATCATGTAGGTCCGATGTGCTAACGGTGTGTCGCTTGTGGTGGTATGTGAGGGCTGTGTGATGACCACTGAGACTGGGCGTTAGCAGAAGGATGCTGGGCAAAGGTGGGGCAGTGGGCTTGCTCTCAGTCTGTTCCGAATTCCGCCCTCGATGATTCGATGTTTCTCCCGTAGTAAGTCCCACTTGACCCCGACCTTTGCCCTGACAGTACAGGAAGGATGGATGGTGTCCACTGCAGGTCACTTCTGAAGCAGCATTTTTTATTTTCGATTGCCCATTGGGCTTTTGACTTTGAATGGCTTTAATTGATACAGACTCACCGTTTCCCTCTGGGGTTGTTAATTTTGAATTCAACAAGCTCTGTGCGTGGGTTGCAGCCCGCAGGGTCAGGAAGCACTTTCTCTAGCCAAGCCCCCGCTTGCATAGAGTAGAAATACGATCACTCATTGAAGGCACGCGGCAAGCTTGGCTCAACAAAGAAGGCCATTCTTTCATAGGATCTACAATTCGCACAAGCTAAATTTTCTTCTCTCAAATTCTCAAATTAGTTCTCACCTCTGGATGCAAATGAATAATGGAACAAGTCAGGCTTATACAGATTTACAGCCAGGGGTGGAATCGCCTAGGGCAGTTGGGTGACAAATACACAATTGGGAAGTACGTTATTTGATGCTGTTAAAGATTGAAGGGAAACAAAGCGTTCTTTCAGTCTCCTGCTTTCTTGGTGTTTGACTTGCATCTGAGGCAGACTGAATGTCAAATATCAGTTATACAGTGTTGATGACGCATAGCTTGTAGAAATTTACAGCTTCAGAAATGTTTATTGAGTATATTCAAAGTCTGGTTGGGACACAATTCAGCAATTCTGATGCTCGGCTTTTAATGACATTTATAGGAATAATTACAGATAAATTAAAAAAAATCATATCATTTCTCAAATGTCTGTTTTTAATCGAAGAATTTTAAACAACAACGCCAGCAAATGATCTTAGAGTCGCACACTATACTGTTGATGTAGCAGATGACTGTGTCAAAGATATTGACTTGTTAGCTAAACTGATTTTGTCGCACATTTTAATATCTGAAAATAAGCTCCGAAGCTAACGTTATTGCTTTCATCAATGACAATAATAAGAACATGCTGTCCATTAAGAACAACCCAGAATCCAAGGGATTATACATTTGCTTCTCATATTTGAAACTTTTTCTTAAATACCCTATTTGCAAAAAAGTTTCAATGTGTTTTTTTTATTTTAATAGGAGATACTAACCTATTTTACTGGGCTATGTAGGATGTGGATGAATGAAGTGGACTGTTCCTGAAACCCCAGCTGCAGAACCAATGGATTCACTTCATGTCTCTGAGCACAGAGCACGACGACTGCTGTCAGTCTGTCAGCATATGTGCAGGAAAAAAAGGCTAACTATTATTCCTCTCAATTAAAAAAAGAGTCTTATGAATCACGTTTGAATTGTGCATTGCTTATTTTCAAGCACTGGCGACTAATTAAAACAGTCATTGGAAGGAACTTGTTGATTGTGTACTTGCTAGTCCTCCGATTCTTGTCTAATTATTGTGTCTTTTTAATTGGAATTACAGATAACCACCAGTCTCCTGTTCTCTTAGTGGCCTGGATAACTGGGTGTAGAAGGGTGGAGGGGGTTTAAAAAAGGAAGAACATAGTTAACTGGAGATTCAAATAGAAAAGGGAGATAAGTGTGATGCTTGTAAACATGACACCACTCATCTTATTGATGAGTTCATTCATCTTAATTCATTATTTTTTTACTTTTTTTTTTCCTTGCCTGGAAACCAATTCAATACCACGTACAGGCATATGCTCATACATATACAGGACTGTCTCAGAAAATTAGAATATTGTGACAAAGTTCTTTATTTTCTGAAGCCTTTTATTCTTTTAATATTGCTGATTATTATCTCATAAAATTTTAATATTTCCTCAAACAGCTGAGTGTTTGTCAAGGCTCAGGAAACCCTTGCAGGTTAATTAGACAATTTTTCATGATATTCTAATATTTAGAGATATTTGAGTTTTCTTAAGCTGTTAAATCAGAATAAAAGGCTAGTTGATTTGTAATGAATCCAGAATGCATGACATTTTGCATTACAGAAAATAATTCTGAGACAGTCCTGTACATCTGCCATCATCAATGTATTTTGTTTCTTTAAATAAAAAATGTACTTAAATAATTTCAAAATAATTTTCAAAAGCTCACACACGCACATGCACACATGTACACATGCATTTTAATAAATTTGTTAATTTAAAAAAAACATTTTTCTCAAAACTCTGACTTTATGATGTTGTGTCCACTGTTTTGTCGTCCGCACACCTTCGTCGTCCTCTAGGTGTTATGTTATGTTATATTGTCTTTTGTCTTGTAAGAAGAAGAAAAAAGGAAAAAAAGGGAGATAAGTGTCTATTTTCCTGAGATTGTCTCTCAGCTTCCAGCTCCTAGTACATTTGTACAAGGTGGGGATAAAAAGAAGTCCCTGTGTCCCACATTACACTGCTGATAAAACTAAGGACCAAAAGAAATGGAGAGACACACCCACAGTGAGAATAAGATAGAAGAAAGGGAAAATGGAGGCTCACACGAGAGAATCATGAAAGTGAAGCGGATCTGAAACAAAGCTGACAGAAATTAAAAAGGATACAATATTTTTTTGAAGCTACACTCTACACACATTCAGAGTTCATGACCTGTTCACTGAATAAGAAAAAACATATTTTTTCAATCATACCATTGGTTCTTGGAACATAGTTTGTAGACCCTCAATCGTAATTATTTTTAGCCGTGCAGAAAATGGATTCAGACGCAAATACAATTTTTGCCATTTTCAATTACTGTAATCCTGCTGGTGAGAGGCTAGTTTTTTTTCGGATGATACTGTCTGACATTTGACAGTCTGTTGAAGCTTTTCTTCTGTATAATGTCAAGATTACTTTGTCAATTAATTGGCAGAAATACTGAGACGTTGGAACCGGATAAGAAAACCACGTAAACCCCACTAAGTCCTGTACAGATTAATCCCCACAAGTGCACCAGGCCAATCAGCCTGTCTAGTTTTTAACGTGCTCAAATGTTTCTTGGTCAACTGTCATTATGTGATGTGAAGGGGAAATGCTGTGTTCTTTTAGATTGCATTTTTGATATGAATCAAACTTTATTTCAGACTCAGGGTCCAGATAAGACAATAAAATACAGTACAAAACCACAATTAAAATACATATACATTCATGCCTTATAAATAGACAGCTTCCAATGTCTCCACAGCTGGGACTGATGTGTTTAGATAAAACAAGATTACTTTTGACAGATCACTAAGATACTGAAAGCATGTGTCTCACCCATGTGTTGACAAGAGATGAAATGACTCCTGGAGGCGACGTGCATGAATACATAGGTCACTCCTTAATGCGCTTGCTAGTGTGTCTCCTCAAGGGCATTATTCAAATGAAGTCATCAGGAATGAGAGGAATGGGTGACGGATAAAAAACGTGTCCAATCCGGGAGAAATGCCGTCTGATTCAACATGGATGTATGCATGGGATGTGTGTGAGTGTTGTGGTGGATGGTAGTCAAAAAAGCACCTCATCAGAATGCTGCCGTCATTCAAACTTTGAATTGCAGCACCCTGAATATAAAAATAGCCAGAGGTGAGGGCGTCTCGCCGATTACTCTGGAAAATAGGTGGAATTCAATTATGGCTGTGCATTTATGTGTGAAGGGATTTGGAAGCGTTTCAGTGGCGGCGGTGAGTTAAAACATTTAGAGCTAAGTTTGCCTGAAACATTAAATGATAAGAGAATACAAAATAAATTAAAGAAAGACCACACATTCACAGATCACACACACACACACACACAGAGAGCGTTGTCTCCACATATGAAACGCCACCTTTATAGGTCCTGAAATAGCATTACAAACCATTATCCAATTCAACCCCCTGACATTTTATTCATTTTTGAATAAATCTGTTTTATTGCAGCAGTAAAATGCTTTGATAATAGGTTTGAGGTAAATTCTTACCGCATTCTTGGCGTTATTTTCATCACTGCTCAGAAGTTCAAACTCTTTTGTGAGGGGTAATTTAATGGCATAGGCTTATACAATTGGTAGCTGTCCTTTTACATGGCATCCATTTCATTAACTGGTAGAAAAGCAATGGCAGTTCCCTAGTTGCTTATACCCTGCTTATGTTTCTCATCTGGGACTGGGTGACCTTTACAGGAGACACCTACACAGCAAGACACACACACACACACACCAGGACTATTGTTCCGGTGACTTAGCATACAATCACTACGCCTTATGCCATTTTACCTGCGAAGGAAATCGACGGGTAATGTGGAACAAATTGTTCCCTCATGTTCCTTAAGAGGCAACTTTCCGATGACATTTCTTTCAATTGGAAGAAAAAAATCAAAGCATCATAAATACGCCATAATCTTCTGCTTTCTCATTCATACCGACAGACATCCAGACAGACGGAGAAAGTGGGACACACAGGATTCACAAAACTTTTAAAAAACACAAAGTTTGTACGGAAAGAAGAGTTCAATAATAAGAATTCTGAATGGGGCTCCTGCCTGCAGGTTATCTAAATTAGTGTGCAGGGTGTGTCATTGTGTGATCTGATCAGACTGTAAATGGGCTGAAATGAAATCACCTCGCCTCATTCTACTTGACTGGGTAGTTATTGCACCGGAGAGAGTATTCACAATAAGTTCATCCAAGTGTAAAACTGCCTAATGAAAGTGTGAACGTCTTTCACCTTGCAGACATCGCAGAGTGTCCATGAGCCAAAAAGTCATAGGTCCTACTGAGTCTGCCTTACCAAAGAGTGGACACGCATTTCAGCCTCGTTAACATTTTCCCTTAATGCTTTAATTAACTGAACCTTGATAACTTCGACATTGTTATTCGAACATAGCACTTCCATTAGCGCAGGATCTGCACTTCTTGTCAACATCAATGAAAAAACTTTTCAGCTTTTTTCTTTTTGCTCACTTGTTTTTCTGACTTCTATGTGACAAATAACCTCATGTCACGAAGTGTTTTCCTACTTATTGGAAATGGCTGCTGCCTGCAGCTGCAAAGGTAGTTTTGACTGAACCTCAGGCTCCCTAAAAGAACAACTCTGAATTTGAATTAAGCTTCGCTTTGTGTGTGTTTGCTTGGAGTTGGAGCCTCTTACGCACCCAAAACATCCCTCTGCTTCCCCTACTCTGTGTTTCTCTATAGTTAGGGCCATATCTTTACACACACACACACACTCACATTGACATACACACACTATACTGGGCTGTTTCACCGCTTTCCTTGCCTGGATGGCTGTGTAATTGGGTTTTGGGGAAGCAGCCTGGCACTTCCTCCTTGCGTGCAGGCTCCCCTCATTACAGAATCCTAATTGGGATTAGTGCAGCATTTTGTTTTGGCTTGGTTAACGAGGCATGTGGTCAATGCCAGTTTCGGGCTTGTTCTTCTCCCCAACTCTAGGACCAGGCAGCCAAGTGTATGCTTTTGTCCTGTGCTGTTGTCTTGCAGACATGACTTGGCCAATTTTACTATTACTATTTGTGAAGTAGTAATTGTGAAAACGCCATTATAATAACAAAAACAAATAGGATTGGCTGATGGTTTCTGAAGATGGTTTTCGTAATTATGATTACTTAAGAATGCTGATGGGTGATCCAAACCGCAGCATGTAGAGCCTTTAGCTTTCCTGCAGTTTATAAAAGAGTGCTATATATATGTATATATATATACAGGACTGTCTCAGAAAATTAGAATATTGTGATGAAGTTCTTTATTTTCTGTAATGCAATTCAAAAAACAAAAATGTCATGCATTCTGGATTCATTACAAATCAACTGAAATATTGCAAGCCTTTTATTCTTTTAATATTGCTGATTATGGCTTACAGCTTAAGAAAACTCAAATATCCTATCTCTAAATATTAGAATATCATGAAAAAGTATACTAGTAGGGTATTAAACAAATCACTTGAATTGTCTAATTAACTCGAAACACCTGCAAGGGTTTCCTGAGCCTTGACAAACACTCAGCTGTTATAAATCTTTTTTTTAACTTGGTCTGAGGAAATATTAAAATTTTATGAGATAGGATTTTAGAGTTTTCTTAAGCTGTAAGCCATAATCAGCAATATTAAAAGAATAAAAGGCTTGCAATATTTCAGTTGATTTGTAATGAATCCAGAATGCATGACATTTTTGTTTTTTTAATTGCATTACAGAAAATAAAGAACTTTATCACAATATTCTAATTTTCTGAGACAGTCCTGTATATATAATCAAAGAATAAATGTCACCTCATCATGTTTCCTTTACTTTACGTTATTATCACCACCATCCAAATCATATCCATAGCTAGGGCTGTACAGACATTGACATAGTATTATTATTACAAACTAAAATCAAATGCAGTCCACCTTCCATGTCGTGTTACCATTAGCATATTTTCATGCACATTTTACAGCCCTATCCATAACGAGCAGGCGTGTGGGGAATGAGGACGTGGGGTGTCTGATGCATGGCAAAGGGACGGAAAACTGGTTTGCGATTAATGATTTAAAATTCACTCCTCACTTGAGCTCAGTAACAGGGCTCAGCATGCCATCCGAAAACATCTCCAAATGAAGTGGGCCGCATCTTCAAGAGATTATATTTTTATAACATTTTAGTTCTGATAGCAAGTTAGTTAGAATCACCAAACTAGAGGAACACCGAATGTCGATCATCTCATTAATCATCGGTATGTGATCCGATCGCCAATTAGCGCAAGCATAGAAACAAAACATGGGAGGTTTTAAACAAAAGAGTTGTGCTTTATCATTTTAGAATCCGTCCTTTGTACATATGTTTCCCGAAGCGCTGATGCGCTATTTCTCCATTGTGCATAATGACAACGATGCCAAGAGTTTATAGTTTTAAACCATCTCAAGATGATTGCTATCTTTAACATTAAAATGGATAACGAATGGAATAGATTTTCTATAATTTTCTATTCTTACACTGGACATGGGACTTGAGGGAAAACACTGTCCGTTTCAAACAGTAAAAAGACTGAGGCCCATTTAATGTAACTACATTGATCACAAAAGATGAGATGCCATCAGAATGTGGCTGAGATGGTGTTAGGATCTGGAGTTTGTGTCTTGTTTTGTGTCTTTGTTTGAAGTCCTTGTGTCGTCTGTCTCCCTGTGATTGTCTGCCCTGGTCCTGATTGTTTCCTTCTGTGTGATTGCTGGTCCCGCCCTCATTGTGTCCACCTGTGTCTCGTTCCCCGTTGTCCAATCCTCTCACCTTGCCTGTGTATTTAAACCCTGTTTGTCTCATTCCCAGTGTGGCTTCGTACTGTTTGGTCTGCGTTTTTGTCGGCCGTTCTGCTTTGATTGGTTTTTGCAGTAATGTCGGCATTTGGGTCCTCTCTCGCGGCGACAACCGTGACCAGTTATGACAGATCCCGTCTACACGGTGAAAAAACTGTTGGATGTCAGGAGTCGGGGTCGGGGACAATAGTTCCTGGTTGACTGGGAGGGGTACGGTCCTGAGGAGAGATCCTGGATCCCAGCTAGGTTCATTGTGGACAAGGGCCTGATTACAGACTACTCTGCACAACGCTCACAGAACCCTGGGCCGTCTGGAGACGTCCCTAGAGGGAGGGGTACTGTCCTGTCTCGTCGATTGTGTTAAGATTTAGATTTAAGTCCTGTTTTCCATGTCTGCTTTTATTTTGTAGAAACTGTCCTCATTTCAGAAACTTTATTTCCTGCACTGGTGTTTCCTCATTAGTGTGATTGTCTGCTCCACCCCTGATTGTGTCCACCTGTTCCCCGTTTCCTCATGTATTTAAGCCTGTGTCTTGTGTCAGATCGTCTTGTCTCGTCATGATCGTTCTTTATAGTGTAGTTTTTTGTCCTAGTTTGCTCTTCCAACATAGTTGTGATTTTGTTTTGTACTTTGTTCAAAGTCATTTTCCAGCATAGCTGTGATTTTCTGTTCTTCTTATAAACCCTTGTTGATACCCCTGAACTTTGGAGTCATGCTTTTGGGTCCTGCTTTTTGAGTCGTGACAGATGGGGGGTATATTTCACATTTAAAAAAAATATGACGACTATTACTAATAAGCTCGTGTCTACAGCTTCGCCAGGGCCACATTTTGTTTTTGCTGTTAGTTTTGCAGAACATGAGTTTTTTTTCAGAGCCATTCATTCAGCAATCCGTCCAGCCGAGTTACAGTTCTGTGGATCTCACAGATCCATCGATGTGAAAGTGAACTTTTTTTAATTTCTGTTGCGGGTCTGTCCGCCACTCTGTAGATGGATGAGTGCAGCAGTTTGAGATGAAGATCGATCACTATAGAGGGATTATTGCTTTCCAACTAAAACTCCATGGACAGTCGACAGAAGTCTTTGCTGGAAAGTAATTTACTGTCAAAATAAATCTAATCGCTACATTTTATGAGGTCATGCATTTTACTCAAGTTAAATGACAGTTCAGAGGAGTCAAATAAAGACCTTTTGGGACCGTGCGCTAAACATGGCACTGCTCAGTTTGCCGGTGTTCTCTCAGGCAAACTAACACACACACACAACTAACTGGCTTAAATCAGTGTAGAAGATGGAGAACGACAGTCAACAGTTTTGTCAATAACTTTACAAAATTAAATTCACTTGAAATAGATCACTTATTGGATTTGAAAATGATTGGACAGAGATCAATGATTGTAAGGCGTTTGATGAGGATCAATTTGCTCAATGGTTTAGACACTTTTGTGAATCGCACACATAATGCTGACGTGTGATTAGCAAGGGCCGAGCCCAGTGAGGTGTGAAAATGGTGGACAAACACAAAGATTAACAGTGTGGATATCCTCTTCAGTCCTGAGTCTACACTGATCCTTTGATGAGGCGTTGTGCTTGGTTGTTATCAGTCCTGACTTGTACAGCTTAAATGTTGGCCTCAAAAGACCGGGTACTGAAAATGACACACTGATAGCTTACCTTTCTTTGCAACTCAGACTTGTCAGCCAGAATAAAGCTACTTTTTCAGAGCTCCCTGATGAGGCTACGAAAACACCTGAAACCTACTCGTTACCGGAGAATCTTACCAACCAGGGAAGGCACCAAAAGGCTCCAAATGAACTCTTTTTGTAAACCTTTTTTTAAATCCACACTAGCACATCTTGCATTTATCAAAAATATTTACTTCTCCTAAAAAGGCACTTCTGCAGAAGATTATGTCCGTATAGTACACAGCTAATATAAAACTGCAAGAGTATGATTTACACATACTCCTTTAGTCTTGTTGGAAATGTCTTTATTATCATAATTTATGTTTAAAGTTTCAGCTTGGTTCTTTCTGTCATTTGTGTCTGCTCATTGTATCGAGAGTCCCAAAAGCCAAAATAATGAAGGGACTTAACCAACAGTTTTCTGTTCAAGCTACTGTACAGAGATGCCAACATATACCAACATCAGTCCTCGAACTTGAAGTTTAATGTTCAATTGTTTTTCAATGTAAAAGTATTAAAAAAATGCTTTGAGAGTTAGAGTACAAACAAATCCAAAGTTTGCCTGTGTTGTTGTATTTCTTAGTATAGGTACGGCGGGTTTATATTGATTCTGTTGCTTCCTCTTAAAATATTGCCTTTTGTATTCATGTCCACATGAGATTTCTATTTTCTTGAGGAGACTACTTGGCTTGCTGCCTCTGCTATTGTCATGTAGTTTGGGAGTTTGTCCATGTTAGAATGTATGTTGACCCAACTTGAGGGCAATAACCTCTCCAAATACTGTTCACAGGGCGAATATATTTTTACTTGGCACAGTGCGAGTGAACCTTGCTAAGTGCCTTATTTGTAAATCCACTTCTGTTGTGTACTGCGGGAAGTTTGTGCACCTCTCTGATGAACTGAAACACTATTTACAGAACGCCTACTCTGAGATGAGCTTTAGAATAACATACACACTTGTCACCAGGAAGATAATGTAGCAGCGCAGATGCCAGTAATCGAAATGCGTTGTCTCTGCCAAAAGCATTTTACACGTTGGGAAGTCCCAAGTTATTCCCTGTTTCATACTCTCATTGTAGATAATACAGCTGCACTGTGCACATGCAAACATATTGAAATCAATGTACTTCACAATCTTGCTGTGTTGAGTGTTATTAACTACAAAGGCATTTTAGTGGTGAATATTTCAGCTTTTTTTAATCTCTTCCACAAGAAACATTTCTTATTTCCAGAAGGACAAAACTTATTCAGAAACTCCAGGAAAGTGATGTTAATGTTATCATAGTGTCGGCTTAATATGAATTATTACGTGTGCATTGCAGTACCAGTCAGTAATTTAAATCTTGTAGATCAGGTGTTGAATGGTGTAGATGAGATGAGATGTTGAATGGTGACTGATTGATGAGATTCCTTTTTAATTATTTTCCCTCGCCATTTGATAGAAGTCTCTATGGACATATGGAGTTTAATTAATATCTGTTGCATTTTAAAATCCTCTGCTTTTCCTTTTTTTCGATAAATGCTCACTTTTCTCACACGTTGTCAATAGCACATGCACTTGTTGACAACCTCACGGTGACCCGACTTCAGGAAGTTACTGCACCCAGCCAAGGAATGGCTGACTAATTACTATTCTTCAAATCTGTGTTACTGCAGATTAAACAAACAAGACATATATGAGAGTGCTTTGTAATCTCTACTCAACTCTCAGCTGGAAAATAAACAAGTGTGTGACCCCAATATGTCAAACCACTCCTTTAATCTTCAATCTCCATTTTACATTACATGTCATTTAACTGACTCTTTTATCCAAAGTGACTTACAATCATGGTACACCGTAGACGCAGCTGCAGGGAGCAATTCAGGGTTAAGTGTCTTGCTCAAGGACACGTCGACTTGGGCGGGGATTGAACCTCGAACCCCCTGATTGAAAGACGGACCTGCTACCCACTGATCCACAGTCGCCCTATAGTCACCCCTTTTAGTGTAATGTATCTGACCCCTATAAATCACATATGCTTCAGTATATCATCCTTATACAGTAATTATATGGTACACTCTCTGTTTTAGTTAATGAAATATCTTTTTGGGTGCAGGACCCATTAGAAAACGATGACCATAAGAAACTATACTAGATTGATGGTTCTTCTGCCAGTGCAGTACTCAAGAGGCCAAGGTTTCCGTGGGCCTGCCACCAGGGCCTTGAAGCATTGGTTTTGACCTCGCAAATTAAAATGTCTGCTCTTATCAATGCCCCAGGGCTCGAGGGACGGAGATAGAGAGATGCCTCTGTCTGTCCTTGTCAGGGCGCCGGTCTGTTTTCCATCCCTTGAGTAACCACGGACAAAAGAGCACTTTGCCCTCGGTGTGTCTGCACGTGGGCGTGCACCTGTGTCTGTGGATGGGTTAAAGAAAAGAGAGGACAATGTTTGTGATGGTAGAATCATTTTCTTCCCCTGTGCCAATGACTGTCATATCATTTATAATAAGCCAATTTTCAGCCACATCTGACAAACAAAGGAGGACAACACATAATCACCGGTTCTGTTAACCGTCTACAGGACTCGACACTCTTCCTCTGGCTTGAGATTTCTCTCTGTACAAGGATGGTCGGGAGTCTGGAGAGGTGACTCCTATGTACTGTTTTAGTTTCAATATATTATTGCTGTCTCTGTTATTTTTTTGATTTATTCCTGCTTGGGCCCACTTGCATGCACTTCCACTGCCAGCAAACAGGCCTCCACTGTACATGCGACTCCCCCCAACATTGTGTGTGTATTGTTCTGCTGGTGCAGCAGCAGGGCTCCTAATGAGAATGTATGGCTCTCGCTGCAGACTGCCAGCCGGCAGCCCTGCTTTGGAAATGCATAGAATTTACTCACAGCTCTCTCTTTCTCTCTGGTTATCTCTCCCTCTATCTGCCACTCCTTCGAGTCTTTTTTCCTTTGGACTTTTTCTGTCAATTCCTTTGTTTTTTTGAGGTGTAATCTTTGTTTCTTCCACCCCGGCTTGGCACAGACACACAGAAGAGCTGCAGCCTCCCGTTGTTAATATGTTCCTTGGTAGTCTGTACATGTGGGATGGAAAGGTGTCGGTGTTGGTCAAAGGTAAAGCATGTGTTGCATGTCAAAGGGCTGGCTGCTGCATGTCAACCAAAAATAAGCTAAATTCATTCTCCTTATCCTTCTTTTCATCTCTCTTTTTCACATCATTTCCACTCGTCAATTAGCCATCTGTTGCTGAGAGAGATTGCCATTGCTTCTTTAGTCTCATTTCCATCATGTCATTGTATCAGCTTAAAGCTCTATCATCCAAAAACCTGTCTGCTCGCTCCTCAGCATCACCCTCTATTTAACTAGATACTTTGTGTGAGATTATTGCTCGCCCGCTCATCCTCATTCTCTCACTCTTTCTTTCTTAATGCGTCGCCCAGGATCGATTTCACAAAATGCAGAGCTCTGCTGTTGCCCTGTGGGAACGGCCATTTGACAGATCCGGTTCCTGGAGGAACGAGCCAGCAAACACAATGGGGCAGGGATGAAGGTAGATAGTCACTGACAGCTAACAAATAGGCCCGGGGGATTGAGCAGGGCAAGATAACCAAGTTCTACACGTATTAAACGCCTGATATCGCCGCTGATGGTGAATGAACCAAAGTGTGAATAAAGCGGATATGAACTTGATAGAGGCAGAAGAAGTGTGGCATTAAATGAAGACCGCAGGTGTGAGTGGAATCTTTTCTTACAGCACAAATGAATCTGCTTTTTTCTTTCTTATATCCTTACTTTTAAATATATTTATTAGACATTCTTTTTTTGTATCACTCTGGAATCTAATAAAAGATCTGATTCTGAGCACACACAAAATAAAGAGAAGCCGACAGCGATCAGTGTTTGGAACAGGTTTACAAAATATGAGCAAAGAAGGTGTTAAATGAAACCTGAGGCAGTAGATGAGAGCCTCTGGAATAATCGTAAATGTATTTCCCAGAAGCCCTCCACGTTGCAACAAACTTGAGGAACACGAAGTAGAAATGCGGTGAAAAAAGGTCGGAACTTAAATAGCTTAATAGATGAGGTCAGAACACTACACACTACACTGCACCTACATTTCAGTAAGCACACAACAGTGTTTTCCTGTATAGAAATGCTTCTGATACTTTAGTAGTTTGTCTCAAAATATATTAAGCTAAACATAACTATTAGTCATAATAGAAGGGGAAAAGCATTGTATTTAAAGAAATATCCAACAAATTATATTTGGGTTAAACAAGCAGCAGCGGCACCAATTAAAATGAAGTCTTAAAGACATGACAGGCCTGCTCAGATGGATTTAAACATTGCCGTAATTAAGTAGGCGTTTGCCGTCCATAAAATCAGGCGTCAGACTTCAGAGCTGCCTTTCACTCTTTATCCTTTAAAACAGATGGCCTGTAGTGGGGATATAAGAAAAGCGTCCCTCCCCCAACGGGAGCTTTAATTCCCACTTAACCGTCATGGTCGAGAGGGACACCAACAGGTACTTAGCAAGAGGGGCTCTGGATGGAGGTGGGTAGCTTGGCGCGACCAAACCTGTCAGCAATCTCTCCTCCTCCTCCTCCTCTCCGTAACGCTGCAGATGGATGGGGTCCAGTTCTAGCTCAGTGTGTCATCAGCCACTCTTCCACCTTCACAATCGCATCAACATCCAATACATGTTTGTTTTGGTCCTCCTTCAAATGGACGAGCTCAAAGCTTTTAGCAATATGTGAGACGAACATGTTTTCACTGGGGATAGTGCCAAAAAGAATGATGTTTTAGTTTGTTGAAAGCTCAGTGATCGCGCGAAATGCATTTCCTGCTCCGCGTGCTGCATGTACCATCGGGGCTTTGAGGCTATTGTGTGGAAAAGGGGTCATTAACGTTCTCCTTTTAATGGGATAAGTAGAAGGCGTAGGATCCTTGTCAAGGTCTCCATACAACTTGCAGGAGGTTCTTAGTGGAGCATGAGTGTGGGATTAGCCAATTAGCATCATAGGGCCCATATAAAGAGGCTTGTAAATTGAATACAGTGAACAGACAAGGAGGCAAAGGAGAACAAGCTGGAGGGCGTCTGCTTTTATTAGCTGTTAGATAGTCACTGAAGAATGGGGCTCTTTGTGGTCATGGTCCATGATCTTTACACCTTGTTAAAATCTGAATTATTAGTGGACCTTATGTAATAATATATGAACTCAAGTGAAAAGGCTATTCTCTATGAAAGCACATCATAAAGTATGGAGTATGGCAAAGTAGCTTAACCAGCAAAGATGACACAATCTTACTTTTCAGTACTAAATATTTAATTTAAAATATTTAACATTATTTATCCTTACACATTGACCTGAGCTGGTCTTTTTTTGCTGTAAGCTTCATATTTCACGGCATTAAACTTCTCATCTAATTCGCAGCAAGCACATTAATAAATGATATCTCAAAATGTCAAACTATTTCACTTTATTTTATTATGTCTACGCAGAGAATGAAAACATATTGCTGTCCGCTCCCATGAGGACGGATGAGTGCAGCTGATCTTGGGTGGCTCGGTTCACTCTGCTCTCTCTATCTCTCTGACCTCAGGGCTAATCAACTACAAAGCCAGGGGGAAATCTAGTGCTCGCCTCCTTGTTGGACTCATTTACAATACAGAGCGAGAGGGAAGAGGTTAAGAAGAGAGATGGCAACATCCAAGGAACAAAACAGGACTTGGGAGAGGACTAGAGGACAGTTAGAGAAAGTATAAGTGAGAGAGGGTTTGAACGGGGGAGCTATTGGGCGAGTAAGAGAGGGCCAGGGAGAAATAACAAGAGGGAAGAGGGTGAATAAAAAATGGCAAAGCAAAAAACAGCTGTGCAGTTAAATATAAAGTTGTGTGTTGGAGGCCTGAATGGACAAAAAAATACTGTCCAATACTCTCACTCTTTTTAAAAACAAACGCCTCTTAATACATTTTGTTTTATTTGTATTCAAAAAGATTTGACACAGGCATACCTTGTTTTAGTCGGTGTTTCATATCTTCACATAATCCTTCGGTATGTTGTATAATGGGGTCTTGAAAAATGTAGAATAGAGAATTCCTGCAGGGACCGTGTTTAATTTACAGCCATCGACTACTTCTACCGATGCAGAGTCTCTCTGGTCCTCTCTGCATACATTTAATTATATGGAGGCAGAGAATTGCGAGGCTGATGAGGGGCCATGAATACTGATCTACTGACAGGTGGCCCCGTGCCTGTATGACAGACAGAATCTGTAGCAGGAGCTACGTTTAGCTGTAGGTTTATTTTTTTCCCGGACAAATATGCTTGGCATTGCTTTTGAGTGATGATTTATCGCCGACACTGCAGTGTGGGTGGAAACTACTGATGCACTGGAGATGCATGCAGCTGTAGAGAGATCAACTCCTCCAGGAATCAATGAGGGAACAGAATGCACACCAGGGAGAGGAAAGGTGGGGATGCTGGGCAGACAGACACAAGGGGTGGGGTTTAGAAACATCACACCCAGAACAAGCTCGGATCTGACAGCCGGAGTCCTCAAGCAGCCGGCAGCTACGGTCTGCTGGGTCAATCAAGAGCGGTGATCACTGGAGTGCCGTCCAGCGATTCAGCAGTAAGCCACCTGCGTCTCGTGCCAAAAAAGAACACAATTGCACAGTCCAGAGCCGAGGTAGTGGCGCAAAAAGATGTACGCCAGACTGGCTGGTTTGTGATTTTAATCAAAGCGGAAACCCCCGAGCCTCAGGAGACGAGAGAGCAGCCTCGCAAGACCGGGTATTAGCTCACCCCGTCCTGACACTCCAAATTGATCTGATCAACATGGTAATAGAACTACTTTTGCCAACTCCCTTCATGCAATATGGGAGATGACAGTTTACTTGGGGAGCACATAACGCCGATCATATTTCCACTAGATTCTCTGTCCGCTCACGTTTACCTCCGTGTCTCCAGGCGGTTGACTTGGCCTGCGTGTCTTCATGCCACCTGTTGAAGTAGCACACTGAAACAAATGTGTCCACTGTGTCCCTTGGATCCGTACCGGGAGATACCAGGAGCACATTAAGATTAATCTGGGATTAGATGCATTGTTGATACCCTTGAAGTTTATTTTGTTTTAGCAGCAACATAACAGGATTTAATGGAGAACCAGGGATATAATTCTTATAAAATAACTAAGACAATATGCAATGTGGCATTATTAAATTCTATCCACTGCTAATACTAGATCAAATGTACTGAATCAGACTTTATGATTTCTAGATTGTTTCTCAAACTTCCCCAATGTTATTAATGAGTGACTTGAGTATGAATAGAGTTTTAAAAAGCTAATGTCTGATATCGTCATGCCTGTTGATCTGCTGTCACGGCAGAAAGATTGGTCCCATTTAATAAAGCTGCAGAGTGGAGATATATGCTGCACATTACTCTTTGTTCAAAGAATCATGATAATAAATGGACTGCATTTTTAACATTGAGATATGGACTATGGACATATAGGGTTCTCTTATTTGCAGAGTGCAGAGATTGTGAAAGCCTTTGCAGCAAATGATCAATTACTGACAGTATGAATCAGTATTTTAAGAACAGTTGGGACAGAAGGAATATCTCAGGTCGTCGCCTGTGTAATGTTATGTGCCGTCATGTTCTGAAGATATATAAATTATAATAATGTTATTAATAATGTATTACCCCGTAACAAAACTCACATCCAAGTTGGAATAGTGTGTCTATCACTGTGGTGGCTATTATTTTTTATTTTTAGTCATTAATATGAATTGATTATTCTCAATGTGAAAATATGGAACAACAATTCCCATAATTCACGTCTGCTGCCCATGACACACACAGCGACAAGCATACACACATGACGTACATCTTAACTATTTCTCTCATCAGGGAAACGGCTGTGAAGTGGTTGCCAGGGAGAACCCTCCTGTTATAGGCTGACAGTATGCACTGCCACGTAAGTGGGGAGGTTTTATGTTATTGGAAGGTGGCCAGAGCCCAGCGTGGTAAAATGCAATAAGTGCGTGCAGGCTTTTACCTTTTAGAGAATATCTCGGTGTCGTCCCACCAGGAGGGGAAAGCCATCTTTCATTTCATGCATGAGGAGCCTCTCTTCCACAGTTTGTTGTTTCTCTGTGCACAATTCAACTCCCGGGAGAGGAGATGAATACAAAACTCGAGCGCGGAGCGCAACAGAACAAAGAAGGGCTGGCGATTAGGAAATTGGATCCTAATTCAAGGAATGATTAGTGATTTGCTGCTGAGTATTGTAGACAATAAGAACTCCTGGAATTACACCAACGGCTGCGTGGGCTTTATCTGAAGTTGTCTTGCTGAGTTTAAGTAGTTTTGGGGCATGCCACACGGGCCAATTTCATCATGGCACTAAATGGTTTAGTTAAAGCACTGCGGGGCTAATAAAGGATCGTCTTAGGCTATCTTGCGTGTATTTTGCCTAAGGCAAATATATCATTTGTCAGATAACAAAAAAATCTACACTTTACGTTTCTTTGTACATCGTGTTCTGGACACAACATACTATCAGTAAGAATACATATTTAGAAAAAATAAATTCAGAGTGATATGTTATCTTTTGTGAATGACACCAGTGACCTCAAGTGTGTCTTACTTTTGGGAGTTATTAAGGTGTCTTTACTTGGCAGTCCTATGTTTTGACGCATGCCTCAATCAGTAGATAACGCATACACTATAGCAGGGGTCGGGTACATATGGCTCGCGAGCCATTTATGGCTCTTCCGGTGACGGCATATGGCTCCCAGCCAATTTTGAGTTGAAAAAAAAAAAAAATCTCCGCCCGCCCCCCTGTAATTTTCTCTATCGCGCCAGATTACAGCAGAAGTCATTTAAGGTCCTTTTCTTAAAGACGTCTTTGTTCTTCTCTTAAACTAAACGTCTGTTATTGATCGTATCTACACAACAGCATGTCATTCTGTCTCTACGTGTCGCGTTAACACTTCTGCGCGCATCGGGGCGGAGCAAAGAAAAAGTCACCTGCACCCCCCCCCCCCCCCCAGCATCATGCAGCACCAGAAGTCGCATTAAAAGCAAGACATATTTAATTTATTATACGTTAAAAATACTATATGGCTCTCAATGAAAAACATTTAGTAATATTTGGCTTCTATGGCTCTCCCAGTCAAAAAGGTTCCTGACCCCTGCATTATAGGATGGGTGTTGTTGGCAGCATGATGCACAGCATGTCCCTGTGGCATTTATCTACAGATGCTCATTGCAAACTTTAAAATCCCCCCCTGCTTATCGGCTGTTTTTGGGAAGGAGTGTTGTGCCTTAATGGACTTGATGATGGGGGTCTGTGTTGTGACAGCCATTACCAGTTTAATGTGCACTCTCAAGGTAGTATGATGACATTTTCAGCTTGGCACATCCAAAGACTTGGCTTGTCAACCATGCTGCTCCTATGTGCCCAGCCTTGCAAGGATAATGAGCTAATTTGTTTTTCAACAGGACCGTGCTAACGTCGGACAGGGAGCAGATCGCAAGGGAAAAGTCACTCCTTCAAAAGAAAGAATCATTATGTGCCGCGGAATTGCTCTGAATGATATATTTTAAATCTTCACACACAGTTGTTATCAGTTATTATGCCTCATTATATAGTTGGACATGGTCAATTGGGCAAGATGAGAGTAAAAAGATAAGTTTACTGTTTAACCTCAAAAGCCAAACATGTGTATCACAAACTGATGAGCATAACTACTAATTATTATTTACAGAACATGCATATATGTCTGCTTTTTTGTTACAAAGCCATGTCGATGATGAATATAATGTCGACAAATGTACTATTATAGATTAAAGCGTGTCGAT